>NC_141774.1:4237500-4549583 GCF_051362555.1 Lingula anatina | reverse complement strand
GTTAGTGAGTATGGAAGAAGATCGCTATCGATGTATAATTTTCACGCGGCATTTTAAAGTCGTCTGATATAAATCGATCTCTGAAGTTTCAGCGTTGCGAACGTTATATTGGGACGCGGTGAAGAAAAATCGACCTTGCTGAGCAATAAATGTGAAATTCCTAAGAAAACTGATATTATCATGGACTTCGTGACACAAACTAACCGACATACTACTTTGGACGATTGAACAGTTTTAATACGGAAAGATAGGATTAGATGAAATTTTCATCGGGGTGGGACACCGCATGTATCGTAAGTTAAGCTAATTTTGTGATCATTTTTCAGTGACTTCAAATAAATTTTTATTTAAATAACAATTTGCACATTCTGTTTATTAAATCTTCTTGCAGTAGATGTATTCCCTGCTTCAATAATCCATTCAAACCCTAAACAAACTGTTCTTAAATAGAGGTAGGGTCAAAATTCCACAAAAAAAGGACGCCATTTTGAGGGTTATTTCGATATATTTTCTGCTTTTTCTCTTATTTTGCTTTTATAACAGCATCCTCCTTGCTCATGCAGCTTCTTTGATTTGTTATTGAAACATACACAACGATGTCATGAGAATTTGGTTGGCTATCTAAATTTAAATAACATTCTTGTTATGGCCCCCCTGCAGTGCACCACTAGCAAAGAATGACTGAAAGAGAAAACAAATCCATGGGTCGGGTGTTCAGCAAGTTTAGACGGGATCCAATATGGGGCTCAATTGTTCGTAGATAGTTAGCCCCGAGACCTCACCTTTATTATGGAGTTCTTATATCAGACAGTGCTGACACAAATATTTGATTCGTGTGCATACCCATGTAAAATTGCGTCTTATATTAGAAAGCATTCTGCCGTGAGGTTGCTCTAACACTATTGTTCAACTGGGGTTACCGGTAGATAAGACACTCCCCAACACAACATAATAGTATGAAATATAGAGCAACGATTGTAGTTCCAATTTACCTTAGAATTTTTTTTAAAAAATGAATGGCAGTGAAGCGAGGAAAGAAAAGAAAACAGCGCATACACCTTTTCAAATGCAGTGCCGATTGTTAAATTTTGCTTAAGGGGTGAAAGAAAGAAAAAATAAACAAAGTAGCCTCTCTCGCACAGTAGAAACAAATGATAGCCTGCGACAATCCTGTGTCATTTTGGTTGCTATGTTTTTTTTTTTTCAATAAAGGGTCTCTCGTGGTCCACCACCAACCCTCCCTCCCACACACACACACACATACACACACGCACAAACACATTTACTCACACACACACACACACACAGAGGAGAAATACATGTATGTTGCAAAACCGTAGAGTTATTCCACTAAACCATCACCAGGTATTATTAGAATTCATTCTGTATTCCAAAAGAAAAACGGGGAAAGAAGAATGGGACATGTGATATTCAATAGCTTAAACTTCTTTTGTTATCATTTTTTTGGTCTCTACTTGCGGATAAAACCATATGATTTATGAGACCACGACAATTAATTGTTTGCTTTTATGTATTCCTCCCGCCATGCATTTCTGCATTCATTAAAGGCACCAATACATCAAAATGTTTATACATAAAGAAGCAAATTTGTCAATATTTTAAGTAACCTAATTCACAAGGCAATGACCCGTATGACCACCATGAGATTTCGTCGCGTTATTCGTACATCAAGAAGGCAACACATTGCCTTGTTAAAAATCGCTTTATTTATTTATTTGAATAAAGAACATATACGTTTATCGGTCATGAGAGGTTTCTAAAGACACATAGCAATTCGTTACTCTCTGCCAGAGACATGCTGATTGATGACGTCAATTATTGTGCAAATACTATGTGCAAACTATGCTGACTGACTATGCAAATACTATGTGCAAACTATGTTTTATTAAATGCTTTTCCTTTATTCTGATTCTAATGAGAACTTTTGGGAAAAAATTGAAAAATTTTGAGAAAGAGAAGCAATAAAAAAATACCCTGACACTGTAAACCTGATCTATCAATTTCATAGCGTCATTAAGGGAAATTCGGCAATGCTACATCTTTTTTTTTTTTTTTCAATTTGATGCCCTCGGGGAGTCCACCAACAAATTGAGAAATAAGATATTTTCTTAAATCCTCTAACAATAAATCTCGGTAAGAGAAACGCACGAAAGAAATGATTGTCACAAACATTCCATCTTAATATTGCTGACGGTAGTAACGTGCTTGTCTGGGGTAATGCAATCACTTCTGTACCGGCTGACCTGTGCCTTGACCAATTTATCCTTAAACACTCTGGATTGTGCCCAAACCTTATGATGACGATTTTTATTATTTTTATTTCTTTTTGAATAGAATCAAATGATACAAGGCGTGTGGCAGAGAGACCTTCCTACGAAGCACGTGTTGATTCTATGTTGCCAACCATTTCATTGCTGTCCAACAACGGTCAAGCAAATGTAAAACGGGCACCTAATGTCCATCCCAGCCACATTCAACACCATCCATGCCTCTCATTCCGTCTCAATTCACAGTTGTCACATCATATCTCATTAATAAGATACTTCCCAGACGTAAGGTAGAGATAAGTGAAGCTCAAAACGATGATACATTTATGTCATGAGCAGATGACGCCTTCATGTTGGAGCCGGTGTAACATGAAAATCTAACACCCCCAGTCAAAATTTCATAATGAATATCTGACTCTCCCCATGGAAATTTGACTCCCCCTCACAAACCTTTATAAATCTTATTTTATTTGAATATATAACTTTTGTCTTGAAGTATGCATAATGAAGGATTGGCACTTTTTGAAAATTTTCATGAGGAAATGAGAAAATTAAAATATTTTTTACACCCAGTGACTCCCATGAAACGGCTGAGCTAGTCCAAATCCTACAGTTAGTTAGATGAATACTTGTTTAAAAAATTATCAAGTTTCACCAAAATTTCCAGCACCAAACTTTTAAATACTAATAAAATATACGTCACAATGCAAACCATGTGAAAAACAATGGTATGGTGACTTAATATAAAATAGTGCCTTTTCTTCATGAGAGTCCAAATTACCATGGGTATGAATATAAAGATTTTTCATGATTATCTTTTTTTTTTATTTTTGCATCATATATTTTACCACCAAACTTTCAATTATTCTCAATGTATTCTTCATAAAGTATACTAAAGGGACAAATGTTGAAATGATCACCAAGTAAAAATCAAATAAAAAGCTTTTTCATAGGGGAGTCATTGGGTGATAAAATACACATTTTTAATTTTGTTATTTTCTCATTAAAATATTCATCTGCAAACTAACAAAAAGTGCAAATGTATCCTCCATTATGCATACCACAATATAAAAGTCATATACTCAAATAAAATTATATTTATAAAATTTTTTGGGGGGAGTCAAAATTTCATGGGCAGAGTCACATTTTCATTATGAAAATTTGACTGGGGAGTCACATTTTGGGGGACTCAGATTTTAATGTTACACCGGGATCAATTGCGTCTCACTGATATTTTATGCAGTCTGCTGACAACATTGCTAAAATGGCCGCTTATAATGATCACCTCACAGGTGTAATTGTTACAAACAGTGCATTTTATTCCAGACGTCATGATTATATATAACTAATATGATTAATGGTACAGAAAAGACAAAATAGCGGTAAAGATGTCCATACTTGGTACCATTTATTTAGATTCATAGCTTGTATGTCCTCAAACTGTGATTTCCACAAAGGTAAATAAGTGTCCAGTAAATTGATAAGACACCACCAAAATTAATGTCACCAAATTTACACTTGTTGAGCATTAGGAGCGTAGTGAAATTACCTCCGGTAGGCGGTGCGGCTCGGGCAATTGCTGTTGTTGAGATGAACACCAATTCGGTCAGACAACCGGAAGCAATGAATAACATTATATGTGATAATAATCATTGGTTGATGATTAATACTTACTGGGGCTTTTGTAAACGTATCAGCATACTGAAAGACAAAATAAATCAAGTTAAACGATAAATAATATGTCTTATTATCAATGAATTCGCTATTCGAATTGCAAATCGTTGCCCCCACCCCCGCACGTTTTACTTTGCCCCGTCACACACACGTATATGTGTGCCGGTTGAAGCCCTTTCTTTGTTCTCTCTCCGCCGTCGCATAGAATAAATTCTAAAGCTTGCCGAAAATCCATATAATGTACTCTCCTAAACGCGTTGGTGCTCGGCCGAGGCGACGTAAAGCGTCTCCAAATAAAGCCTCTGTTACAACTAGCGTAAAGACATACCTACACATGTATAAGTGTCCTGTGTGACATTGTTTATATGCAAACTTTGAGCGTATGAAATAACCCCGTTTCCAGCGTGTTTAAGTGAGGATATAAGCGACGTATAAAATTGTTTTTGAACATGCTCACAGCATTCTCCTGGTATTCACACATTCAAGGTTTGAACGTTTGCCTACGCATACGAGTTTGAACGACGAACACATTGCGTCTGTCTGCGTATATTATTTTCGCTAACCGCTTAGTATGGGAGTGCCTTTAGCACAGCTTTCAGCCACCTATAATGTGTTGAGTTATATAGAATCAGCCGGGTGTTACGGTGGGACTCTTTCACCTGTGACGCTCATGCACTATGGACATCAAGGCGGTCATTCTCCATTGTGTCAAAAAAAAAAAAAAAAAACATAAAGTGTGTCCTTTTCATATTCAAATTTCCCAGTCAAAAGGAATATTCGCTGGGTATGAATAGCGACAAACTAATTCTAAATGCACCACGGAGCCCACAGTGGGGTCTAAAACCACTTTTTTTCGCTTGGAAGACTCTTTTTATAATAAAGTATTATATGTATGTGTAGAATATCTGGTGTGACGAGTTGATTTGGAGGCGGTATTTAAGGCGACTCCCTTTGCGATCTTTGCTCTAGGTCTAAGGCTTCTGCTCAATCCTTCGGGCTAGTAAGAGTCCCAAATTCACCGTTGATTTGAAGGACTAACATTCTATCTGGTAGACAAGTACAGGTAGAGGTCAGTCTACAGTACTCTTATTTTGAGGAGACCCAGAGACCCTACCATCTCTACTTGTTCCAAGTCATTAAATTCCTCGCAAAACGTGTTTCTGAATCAAGAAGACCAAGCACACCGAGATGCAGATATTGAAAACATCCCTCGCCGTTATTATCATTGGAGCGTTGCTGTGCGTTATTGACGGGGTTTCCGCCGCTCCCCCTGGTACTAGTCGAAAGTTTGACGATTTTGATAAAGATAGGTAAGATAATGAAGTTCTTTGTAATAAAGCTCAAATACCTGGTTTTGTTTTCAACGCAGTTCCTGCGAGGTGTTGCATATGTATTAACCCTTGGCCATGGGCGCTTAATGTTCTTATGTTTATGTAGTTGTGTTCTCCCTAAAATCAATATTCCGTGTTATTTTGCCTGATTAATATGAAAAAAATACCCTTGGGTCGGGTGTTTAGCAAGTTTAGACAGGGTCCAATATGGGACACAATTGTTTGTAGATATGTAGCCCAGAGACCTCACCTTTATTAGGGAGTTCTAATAACAGACAGTGGTGACACAAATATATGATTCGTGTGCATACCCATGTAAAATTGCGTCTTATATGAGAAAGCATTCTCCCGTGAGGTTGCTCTAACACTATTATTCAGCTGGGATTACTGGTAGATAAGACACTCCCCAACACTACATAATAGTATGAAATATAGAGCAACGATTGTGGTTCCAATTTACCATAGAATTAAAAAAAGAATAATAAATAGCAGTGAAGCGAGGAAAGAAAAGAAAAACAGCGCCTTCACCTTTTCAAAACGGGGAAATGCAGTGGCGGATCTAAAATTTTGCTTAAGGGGTGGGGAGTACAAGAAACAAAGTAATTTGCCTCGTCTCCCACAGTAGATATAAATTATAGCCTGAGACAATCCTGTGTTATTTTGCTTACCATTCGCTTTTTTTCAATAAAGGGTCTCTCGAGGTCCACCAACCACCTTTCCACCCACCCACCCACACACATACACACACATACATGTACACACGCACACACACATTTACTCACACACACGCACAAAAACACACGCACGCACACACACACACACACACACACACACACACACACAGGAGTAATGTGTTGCAAAATCGTGGAGTTATTCCACTAAACCATCACCAGGTATTATTAGAATTCATACTGTATTCCAAAAGAAAAGTGCATAACTGGGAAAAAAGAATGGAACATATGATGTTCACTAGCTTATACTTCTTTTGTTATCATTTTTTTGGTCTCTAGTTGCGGATAAAACCATATGATTTATGAGACCACGACAATTAATTGTTTGTTTTTATGTATTCCTCCCGCCATGCATTTCTGCATTCATTAAAGGCACCAATACATCAAAATGTTTATACATAAAGAAGCAAATTTGTCAATATTTTAAGTAACCTAATTCACGAGGCAATGACCCGTATGACCACCATGAGATTTCGTCGCGTTATTCGTACATCAAGAAGGCAACACATTGTCTTGTTAAATATCGCTTTATTTATTTATTTATTTATTTGAATAAAAAGCATCTACTTTTATAGGTCATGAGACGTTTCCGAAGAAAAGACACATAGCAATTCGTTACTCTCTGCCAGAGACAAGCTGATTGATGACGTCAATTATTGTGCAAATACCATGTGCAAAATATGCTAATTGTTTTATTAAATGCAGCACAGGTTTTCTTTGAAGAAAATTCTTTGAATGAGAATTTTTGAAAAAAAAATACCGTAAGAAAATGAAACAATAAAAAACCCTGACACCGTACACCTGATCTTTCAATTTAATAGTGTCATAAAGGGAAATTAGGCAATGCTACATTTTTTTTTTTTTTAAATTTTGATGCCCTGGAGGAGTCCACCGACAAATTGAGAATTTTGCTCAAGGGAGTGATGATCACAAGGATGAAATATTTTTGCTTTAGTTCAAGTATATTGTAGCCTAAGCTAATTTTGTATCATCTTGCTTGACTTTTGTTAATTTTATAATAAAAGTACGCACGTGCCCCCCCCCCCCCCCCCCCCCCATTCAAACACACAGGCACGCACAAACACAAGGGAAATTACTTTGGTGCAATATCGTAGAGATATAACACAAAACAATCACCACGTTACCTAAGAATACATACATTTGTGTGCCATACGAAAAGTAGCGTTAAAAACGGGGAAATAAAGAATGTGACAATTGATAGCCACGACCTCACCAGTCAATAGTGCTTGACCTGGCATCCTTTGGTTGTACAATGTACGAGGTCACGACCATTACTTTCTTGTACAATAACAAGAAAATGCATTTAAATATAGAAATAACTTCGTCCAAAGATTAAGTTACCGCTTTCACCAGTAACTATAAACCGCCCGACGCCGCACATTCAAACCTCATCATGGATTGGTACTTGTAGGCCTACATCAAGCAGACGACACACTTCCTTGTAAAATATCGCTTTATTTCTTATGATATTGCCAAAAGAACTACTGCATTTCAATAAATGTTTCCAACGCGAAGACACAATATACGGAGACTGGCTGATTGAAAGTCAATTTTGTGGAAAAATTCTGTGATTATCGGACGATAAAATATAATCCTGTGGCCCTGGAAGATGGTGGTAATTTGCTCTCCCTTATATGCCTAAATGGAAACTTATTTATTTATTTATCTATTTTTATTTTTTACTTTCATGTATGTGTTAATGTATTTTGTCGCATTAAAAATATTTTAAAGTATGTTTTCCATACCCTCTCCATACATGGCTGAACATCCTGAATATACGGGCGTTCTGTACACGCAAATATGCATCATTTATCCACGCTACACTTAAAACCGTTCAGGTGTAATCTTACATTTTTATCCTATAGAATTTCATTTTAAGTACAAAGTTGTTTTTATCGTCGTTGACAAAGGGGCTTCACCTTGTGAGGCTCCCGAGTGATTTGGGTGCAAAGTAACAAAACCCCGTAGACATCAGCAACAAGATATTTTCTTAAGTCCTCTAACAAAAAAAAAAAAAATGAAGGTAAGGGATACGCACGAAATAAATGATTGTCACTTACCTTCCATCTGAATTGTGCTGACGGTAGTAACGTGCTTGCCTGGGGTAATGCAATCACCTCTGTACCGACTGACCTGTGCCTTGGCCAATTTATCCTTAAACACTCTGGGCCGTGCCCAAAACGTATGATGAATTTTATTATTTTTATTTCTTTTCGAATAGAATCAAATGATACAAGGCGTATGGCAGAGAGACATCCCCACAAAGCACGTATCAATTCTATGTTGCCAACCATTTCATTGCTGTCCAACAACGGTCAAGCAATGTATAACGGGCATCTAATGTCCACCCAAGCCCCATTCCACACCATCCATGCCTCCCATTCCGTCTGACTTCAGTTGGCACATCATATCTCATTCATAAGATAAGAGATAATAATTTACTAAACCAATAAAATACTGTACAAAATATAAAATCGGGAAACTTGTACCCTGAAATATCGTCATTTTTAAATAAAAATATTTAAATGTACTAGAATGAAATTACATATTAGTTTTAAAAGAGTTACTGCTGAAAAACTAAAAGCCTCGAGTTACTGGGTAATAAATGAATAGGGTATGAGTTGGGTGAGTGGTATCAGTCGAGATGGAAGCTGTTGTATTTTTAACCCTATCGAGATAAAGGGAATGAATGGGGGTAGGATCCATTCCAATTACATTACTTGCCGTTTAAACAATCTTTTCTAGTTGGTTTTTATCCTGAAAAGTTACATGCCGACACCAAAAAGTTACAGTATAAGTAAAAATACTTTCTAAAGCACACCTATAAAAGTTCGTTAAAATAAACACATTCCTGGTAAAAGCTTTCGGTATCCTTAAAAAGTACATTTGCTGTCTTGCCCTTTTAATACTTTCGTGGTGTTATCATCTGATTATTCTTATAATCCACGTGACATTGTTGCCACTGGTATCAGATATTTTTTCAATAATCATATCAATTGGTAATTTTTTTCTTTTGTTTATTTTACTCATTTATTAACTGGTTTATTTACTGGTCATTCTTTCTTCTTGTATTTTACTTTTAAGGTCACAAGCAACACATGTTGATTAAATTATTTCAACTTCGTTTTTCAGTAACGGGAATTTGAACATGAAGGAATACCTAGCCTCTCTCGAGGACGGCCATGACAAACTTTCTGAGGATATGATTCTCCAGAAATTCGAATTACTGGACGGAAACAGTGACGGTAAAATAAGCAGCAAGGAGTTTTCTGCGCAAGATGATGAAACCAAGAACACTAATGACGACGACGAGACTAAGCTGCTCAAAATACTTGAACACGCATCCGCTGACCAGATGAAGACGGAAAACCTTGATGAAAAGAAAGACCAGAAGACGGATGTTAATGCCAAGGAAGATGATGCTGATGACGCCAATGATAAGGATGATCCAGCACACGATGATGAAGTTGAGGACCTTTTTCAAACAGCAATGAAAGCCCTCAAAGAAAAAGATGCGAAGAAACAAACGGTTAAGAAAGAAAAGATTGAAGGGAAGAAGAAGAGCATGGACTCATCTGACAAAAAGGAAGCAGATGCCTCCAAATATAAACTAATCGATTCAGAATTAGGATCTGCTGAAGAAATACAGGACCAAGTTGAGAAAAAAGAACACCAGAGAGAGAAAGATGACGATGCCAAGGTGGACGCGCTTCAGAAATTACTGGAGAAAACTTTAAAAGATAAAGCAGCCGGTGACGCTGAAAAGACTGTCAAGAAAGAGCAAGGAACAGAAAACAAAGACGAGCATGATGTTAGTAAGCTAAATGACGAGGGGAGGAAAGCACTGAAGCGAAAGTTGATCTCAGAAATAAAGATGACTCTCCGAAGAATCATGGATGACTTTGAAGATAGCAGAGACGCAGATGAAGATGACAATGATGATGATGACAACGACGAAGCAGACGACAGAGAAGCCGATGAAAATGATGATGACGACGATGATGATGAAGAGGACGACAACGAGAGAGACGACGACGACGAAAATGAAATGGACGAGGACGACGAAGAAGGTGAAAACAGAAATGCTGTTCTACGAGATGCTTTGATGAAACTTTTGGAAAAGAGACATAACCGACGTGATTAAATGAAATGACTCTAACACGACTCCTCTTGACGGTCCAACGGCATATGGTTACCACCCAGTAACACAGAACGTTATCAAAACGTTACCATAACATTTTTTTAGTTTTATTAACGTTGGGGTAACTTTTTAATAACGTTCTGTTTTGTTTTGTTTTATTTTATTTTATTTTTATTTTATTTTTATTTTATTTTATTTTATTTTATTTTATTTTATTTTATTTATTAATTTATTTTTATTTTTGATTTATTAATTTTTATTTTTTATTCCATTTTTTGTTGAGTTTTTACCCCCGATTTATAACAGCTGACATGTTACACGTACTCGAGAAACGAAGTCTTCGTTCGAAACCATCGTCTTTATCATTGATAATAGACTGTTGTTATTACATTCTATATAATCAACTATATCATTTTGTATTCAGAGAAATTTTTTTATTGTCAAATAGCAACACAAATAAAATTTAATCAAATATTCAGTATATGTATCTAATTGTAACATGCTTTCAAGGTTAGTGTGGAGCATTTCTCAAGGCATCACTTTTTATTTACCTACGCAGACCGATATGAATTGTATTTTGCAATTATTTAATCTATCATTAATCATAGGCAGGTAACTGGAGTATCAAGATATATCTTTTTATATCACTTTGTGACTATAAAATACAAACAGACAACCGCCTCATGGAAAATTATGGTTGCCAGATTTATTATAGTCGTTTGTATGGAAACTTTTGATTGGCTACGTTATGCTTGATTTCAGGGCTTCTGTATTTCTATAAAAAATGCTTGATTAGCATTAGCATGCACACTGATAACCGCCAGTAGGCTATTTTCACATATTGTTATCTAAAAAATGTAATTCGTTCAAATTATGCCGAGAAAAAGATGTGGTGCAATGGTAGTAAACTTCTGCTGTTGTAAATAATATTGGGGGTATATAGTACATTTAGGGGTATATAATTAAAATGTTTCTTTGGTTCACCAGATCAACACGTTGGTCACGTGTTTTCTGATATATCTGGAACTTGATATTCACATGGTCTTACACGTTTTAAATGGAGCTGTTGTGCAGCTTTTTAACGGTATCCCAATTACCGAAACTGTTTCGATTTATTAAAAAAATGGGTCATCGTGTAAATCATTAGCTAATCCAGTAATTTGCTATTGGGGAGGGTGTGGGCAAAATGACAAAGCAACTTTCTTAGTATGGAAGTATGACCGTGTGATGTTAGGTAAATGGACCCCCAAAAAACTAGATCGGTGAAGTCACATTAAAGTGCTAACATCTACAGTTATGGTTGACCAATATATTGGCCAGACAATATCAACAAGGTTTCAATTTTACCCAGAAATTTGGCAGGTTAGTTATACTGGAAAGCTTCCAATTAATTCTCGTGGGTGTAATGGCATGTCAAGTATTTCGCATAGTGTTTATTTTCAACGGCCTCTTTGTGTGCAATACCATCGTATACAGTAGAACAACAATATTCGGTAAAATAGGACGCCTGTTGTTACTGCTACTATGATACCTAAAAGGTATAAAAACGTTAAACCACTTTAGAATCGATATGTTTTTTTGCCAGTGACTTTTTTGACGAAAATGTCCATCAGTGAATAGAAAATTAGAAATAAAGCACTCTTAAATCACTTCGATGCAATTTATTTTCTTTCTACACATTCAGATCTAGAGCATTTATGAATGAAAATGCATTTGAACGATTTTTTCCCTAAGCAAAAGTCAGAAATCTTCCCACTTCAGCTACATGCATTAATATAAAGGTAAATACATTTCTTCTATCAACAAATGAAAATACGCTTTCTGACAATATTTTATCTGACTCATTTGCCTGTTACCAATGATAGCCTTTGGCAATCAACCTATTAAACAACAAATTAAACATAGTCACACGTTTACTTTATATTTGAGGGGAGATGAATGTTAATTTCTACTACTTGAGATGGGGCTACGCCGGTGTTGAACGACCGATTTCTGTGAGGTTAACGTATGACATACGGGGCTGACAGATAAAAAATCGTGATCATTATCTGAATTAAATTGAGTTTAATACATCCAATCACTAACATGTCTCCTTATGTGATGCTGCGTGTCAGTATTAGCACAGTGAAGTATGTGAGGTCAAATCAATGTTCATGTGTCCATGTGTAACGTGACATAGAGTTCCCCATAACAAAGAGTACACCTCCCATTCATGTGCACGATTGGGCCTCGCCCTAGATTTTGAACCACTTAGGTCAAACTAATCCTATCCATTACATGTCCTTAGCCAGCAATTTAAAATGGGGGGGTGTCTTTTTCTGAAAAAGTGGACCTTTTACTATACAACCTTCATGTACCTAGATAAAATTTCATCCAGAGTGGACCTTTTTCTCAGCAAAAAGGGTGGCTCTTTCGAACCCCCCCCCGACCCCCCCCCCCCCCCCCCCCCCCGGCAACGGGCCTGCATTATAACTAAATGGAGGGAAGACCTACTGTTACACGGCTCCTCAGTTTCGTTACACCGGCTGTCGGTTATTGTGTTAGGTGTCATAGCTTATACAACTAACATAACAGGGTGCCCTCTGCACCCCCACGCTCTGATGTAGGTTTGTAACGTTTTTTTATTTTTTTATTTTTTATTTTTATTTTTTCAAAAACTGTGTGTGTCTCTCATAAACATGAAAATAATGTGTTATTATGTTGAGGTGGTACTAGTCCATCTCGCTTCCGATCACTACAGGTTTATAGATGAAGCTGACTCTAGTGGGTCCGTTAAACTGAGATCATCTTACAACAGCTTGGAAAAACAAAACACGCCGTGAAGGGGCTTTTTACACCAACATCATTTTCGGTACACAGGGTATCTGTTATTGTGTTAGGTTTCATAGCTTATACAACTAACACAACAAGGTGCCCTCTGCACCCCCACGCTTTGATGTAGGTATGTAACGTTTTTCTATAACGGTGTGTGTCTTGCACTAACATGAACATAGTGTGTTGAACCTAAGTATTTTTTTAAGTATGTTGATGTGGTGCCAGTCTATTCAGTTGACTCTAGTGAGTCCGTTAAACTGAGATCATCTTACAGCAGCTTGGAAAAACACAGACCGTAAAAAAGGGCTTTTTACACCAACATCATATAACTAACATATCACTGACGTCCCAGAAGACTGATACATGTAGAAGAGCGCGGTTCTTGTCGATTAAGTGCAGCAAAAGCCCTCACTCTCATTTAAGTAAAAGACTCTGTAAACACCGACCGACTATAGTCTACTTTGGAAACAGGAAGTAAAACAGAAATGTTATCACGCCAGGTCACAGCATTTAGATCAGAGAGTAAGACAGAAATAACTGAGGTGACTGGTTAAAACAGGTACGTTTGGTGTTTATGTGCACTTTTCGATGTAAATGGCCTACTACTGCAACGATTAAATATGCCAGTTGTTGACCGGTTTATATGTTAAATTGAATCCGTTGCAGTGAATTCATATTTCAGTATGTACATGGCACATATTCCCTGGTGTAGTAAAGGGTATGCTGATGCATGTAAGCCACACATTCATAGCAAGCGGAATTGAAGGATACCAAAAACTAAATGAAATGCTGTTTGCACCATGGTTTTAAAAGAAATAAATTTTAATTCCATAGCAAGTATGGCCACATAGCTGAACTCGAGAATATTTACGTTTTAAGGAAGGTGGCAGTTTGACGTCATCAAGTCATGGCGGGAGCTGCTACTGGGTGGTTTTCAGCGATTTCCATTGTAACAGGTAAAACTTAACCTTGACCTAAGCCCCTTTACGCTGAAAGGACACATTGTGCATCCCGTCTACCACCCAAATGTGACCTGGGCCCCGTATCTCGAAAGCTTCGCTTATGCCGAGCGTGCACAAGCATGGCGAGCGTGCGCTATCCCATATCTCGAAAGCTTCGCAAATCGCGGCCGTGCGCTGATGGCGAAATCACCATTAGCTTCAAGGCTATTATTTGCGGCGGTACAAACTAGTCGCAAAGGCTTCTGCGTATGCATAATTCGTCATTTTAATATGTCTTTCATGTAATTAAACATGGCGGCAAGTTTGGGCTGCTTGTCATAAAAGCATATAGCAAAAGCTATAACAAAAACATGGGAGCTTATAAAAGATTGAATCACTCGGTACCTCTGATGGAAAAACTTGCGGTAAACATTCACGTGGAGAATGCTTTTAAAAGTCATGTTTTATTATGCATAAAAAATTCAAAATTAAACATTTCATACATCATTTTATTTTTTTCTGATGAATATAATTCATCTGTGTAGTCTATTGATAATAATCATAAAATTTGAAGTGTCATTTTCTACTCAAAATGAAAAAGCAGAAACAAAGCATTCGGTCGCACCGTGACCTTCCTCAATGTCTATTATTGTGAGACTGAACACTTCTCACCAATGTGTCAGTAATTCTGTCAGTCCAAGCTTCGCTTATTGAATTGTTTTTTGACATTTTATTGGTGTCAAACACTTCAAATATCAGTATTTGTAATTATGATATTCCTGTAAATTAAATCAATCTCTTGATTAGCGTCATGGTGAAAAAAAAATAGTTTGTGTAATTGTCTTATGACGTCTTATCTTTATGCGGCAATCGAATTTTAGTAGAGTTTGAGGTTGTACTTGCGTTGCGTTTGCTAAGGGTTCGAGATAGCAGGTGGGTGCAATTGCACAACATAGCGAAGCTTTCGAGATACGGGGTCCAGAACTATTATAAGCTTCCATGTTTTTGGTTATAGCTTTTATTATATACTATTGTGACTAGCAACCCAAACTTGGCGCCATGTTTCATTACACGAAAGACACAATAAAACGACAAATTACGCAAACGCAGAGGCCTTTGCGACATTGACATTTGATTCCACAGTCAGTCAGTCTCTCTCTATCTCTCTCTCTCTCTCTCTCTCTGATATATTACACCTTACACCAAACATGAAATTCTTTTAGCGCTGTATGTCCAGGCTGCACCTTGTAATTTCCAATGGCAAGCGCCAGAGCGCCAATATGCCAATGAAGGTGGACAGTTCACCGTAGACTGTAGCTTTACTGCCAACTACCAGCCTTCCAACTATTTGTATGTAATCGCATGGAGAAATCCTTTAGGACTTGCCTTAGAGTTGGTATTGCATAACGACAATATCATAGACGATGCCACACTAGACCAGTGGAACCGTCAATACACCTTCATCAAACCAGCCACAGTGCAGCTTTCAGCAGCAACAGCAGCGGATGCTGGCAACTACACGTGTAGAGTTCGATTAATCCTAGGATGCGATTCCACTAGCATACCTGATAAACAGATTCAAATTGTGCTGAGAGGTAGGTGCAGGGATGTTTGAGGCTCTAACCGGTATATCTCTTTTGTTTTCTCTCTTTGTGTGTGTTGGGGTTCATTACCTTCATGACGTGAAAGTTGCAGTCACTGGCACCGTCAGTACAAGTGCGAGTGCATGTTCTCGAGTGTATACTTCTATTTACTTTGTTTTACACCCTCACTCCCTTTATTAATCATTTATTTCAGTTCCTCCATCTAAATCTGTGATCACACGTTACCAGTCTACAGGATTTACTGTTAGTGAAGGCGACTATCCCAGACTGAAGTGTATGTCAGCTACAGGTACTCCACCGCTTGTATACACCTGGGGTAGAGGTAGTACTTCACTCACTGGTACACCTGACAGTGCTAACACCTTCAGTATACTGACCATACCCAGTATACAGAGATCACAACAAGGACCATATCAGTGTAGTGTACAGAATGCAGCAGGAGCCAATACATCAGATAGCGTGACTCTGGATGTTCAGTGTAAGTATATAACCAACTCAATACATATATCTTTATGTGTATTATAGTGCCAATAACGACATTCTGGGGTTTTCAAACATTTATTCAACGACCCTCTTTTTACATTCAAATTCACAAGTATTTATATTTCATTTCTCCGTACTGATCACGCATTTACTGATTTTCTTTCCATTGTCTTTGCGTGATTATAAGGAATTTTCCATTGTCACGTTGCAAACCTCCGTTCACCATTCCCTTATTAAGTAATTTCTAAGAGATTTGTTTTCAATTGAAACCATTAAAAATATTAAAAATATTATTATAATTACTCATGCCTGGACCATATCCGAATTTAGTTTGCATGTGGCAGAAACTTGCAAATCTTTTGAGGAATTAACCAATCAAATGGAACTATATATGAGACTTTTGACATGTTCCCTCTTTTTCTACCACTGGGACAGTTTCTACAATTTCTTTCTTGTTGAATCTTAAAGAAATTTAACTTACTCTCAAATAATTCCTCATCCTTTCCCTCATTTGATACAGTTGTTTCTTGCAACCAGTGAAAGTGTTAGCCTTAACAACTTTACAACATATAGTAACACATCTATTGTGCAACGTATATATGTGCATGTATGTGTGAATCTTTCTAATTTAAAAAGAATGGAATGCATTATTTACGTCATGCACAGTCCAATATACTTAGAAAGAACATTTGTTCTTAGAGAGTTAAGTTGTGGTGCATAAAACACTTACAAGCAAGTACTTGGGAGCTGTACTTTGGTTTGCCGTGTTGATAACTTTTGTTGAGCTTATGAATGTGCAAAATGTATTTACATTGATGCTAAGGGATCTTTGGTCACAACTATGGAATGTAAGTTTTATTATTATTATTATTATTATTATTATTATTATTATTATTATTATTATATAGCCGATTAATTTTTTTATGTTCGTTAAATTGATTGGAACCTTTTCTTTTGGTTAAAAATCATGATAGATCAATGATACTCGAAAGAAACGATCAACTGTCAATCCGACATATCCATATGCAATCCACAGACTGCTTGGCTCTTATTATGTACATATATTGTACAGTATTACATGAAAATTATATATTAAACTTGTCGTCTGATAAACAGGTGTTACGACAATCTACGGGCTGTTTAAATGTTTAGTAAGTATCAACCTGGAATACCGAAGTGAACTACAGTGACACATGAAATGCATACTATAAAATTCATTACCCAATTTACAATTTGATGGTAGGCCTATGTGTGCTGCATTTCACCTGTATCATATCTGTATCATAACATTACATTCATGGTTTCCAAACATATGTCTACTCCAGATCCCCCTGGCAGAGCCACCGTGGACGGTGGTCAATCTAGCACCACTGTGACAGCAGTTGAGGGTCAGCCACATACTCTAAACTGTGAATTCACTGATAAGGGCAATCCACAGGCTACATCCTTTGACTGGTATGTCCACAGTTCCACTGATTCAAGCAGACAAGCAGCAAGTTACTGGATATCTCAGACAGCTCTGACAGACTCTGGCACATATCATTGTAGACCATCCAATGCAATAGGCAGAGGTAACCCTGCTACAATGACGTTACATGTGCATGGTATGTACAGTAGTTACCATTTTATATCAAATTAATGAATGCTCTCTGATGAGTAGAAATTTTGCACCATATTACTGCAATTGTTGAGAAACTTCGTGGTTAATTAAACTTTGAGTTATCCTTGTATTGGTATTTTTTCCAAATACATTGTACATCACTCTGGATTCTCACTTCTCTATTATATCAGTTACTGATACGGAAAGAGGTGTTTGTTCAAAATATTTAGTTGTTTAATTAAAGTATTTGCTGAACCTTTGAGTCTAACCCGGGGTACCCTACCTCGTGACTTGTTTTAAAGTTGCATGTGTATCCATGATAATGAATTATTACATATGACATTAAAGCTGTCATTTTAATGTGCAAAATTGTACGTTTAGATTTAGATTATGCCTCAGAAAAATGTTGCAAACACTGAGAGAAATCACGAAAAGCAACTTTAAATTACAATCCGGTATTTCTAAACACTGTCATAAACGTGCGTATATTATACTATCATCACACAGCCCCAAGCACAATACAAAGTAACCCGCAGAACCTGACAGTCAACGAAAGTGATGTCTCAGTACAGTTGACGTGTGGTGCCCGAGGAAAACCAGTACCAACAGTCACGTGGACACGTGGCGACCAGGATGTAAACAGTCAGCTATACACAGTACAGAACACACCACAGTTGAATGGTGTCACACGATATGACACTGTCACCAGTACCTTGACACTAGCTGGACCAGGCCGTACTGGGGACAAAGTGACAAGAACTGACCATGGCTACTACAGCTGTACAGCCAGTAATGGTGTGGGAGCTGTCGCAAAGAGTTCTTTCTATATCAATGTACAGTGTAAGTAAATGAAACGGTGTCATTTATTTCACATATGAATGATTTTAAGCAACATAAATGTATATAATTGCACATGAACTACATACAACTAAACCTTGCTCTCATTGCTATCTGTTTCATGTCTGCTAAAATGTCCAGCCGTGGTTCAAAGAAAAATGTATGTGTACGGTCACAGGCTACGCTCGCCGAGGACCGCCCTTTAATTATGAACAGTTTGTATTCAAGGCATTACAGCGTGACCGTAACAGTGGCCTAGTGTCAATAGAATGTTTTTTATTTTAGTTGTATAGCATCTAATAGATCTGATTCCATGTTTTAATCATTTCAGACCGTGCAGAACTACACCCCACAAAAGTATCAGTGAGAGAAGTGGCTGCAGACATTGGCTCAGTGGGTCTCTTTACTTTATATGTGGTGGGAAATCCAAAACCAACCAGTTCTACCTGGATGAGAGTAAATGGAAGTCTTCCTGCAAATGCTGTACCAGGACACGATATTGATAATCAGATATCCACATTAACAATACCACACCTGGGGGGCGAAGACATTGGAACGTATACATGCGTTGTGAAGAATGCAGCAGGGGAGAGAGGATTTACATTCATTTTAGAAATGAGAGGTGAGAAGAGAACTTCGGATGATGCATGTTCAATAATTTTAATTGGTTTAACATTATACTAGAACACGAACAAAACATCTTGCCTCTACAGAATATTCCCAATACAATTTCTCAAAACGACACCAGAAATGAAAATTAAATAAAATTAACCAGACGGTAAACATAGGCAGGCGTTGTCAATTTCACCAATTTGTTTATTTCAATTTGTTTATTCACCTTATTTGCAGGGAAACCCGACCCACCCACCGATATTTCTGCCCTTAAGGTGTCTGCAGTATCTGTCACTGTTCAGTGGACATCAAACAAAAATGGAGGATATGAACAGACATTTACTATACAGTATAAGGCACCTGGTGAAGACTGGCAATCCATAACCAACATAGAAGACCCTGGGTACAAACGGAGACGTAGTTATAAAGTACAGAATTTACAAGCTGACACTCAATATAGATTTAGAGTGGAATCAAGGAATAAGGATGGGAGTGGGGGCTATTCTTATGAACTTGTAGTGCAGACTAAATGTAAGTAAACCCTGTTACCTCAAGCACAATATGTAGTTTTAATATGTAGAGACATGATAGACCAAATGTAATAAATCTGTTTAACATTTTTGCTGCAAATTGTATTATGTGTACTAATCCAGAATGCATTTTTCACTAGCAAAATGAAATTGCAAGACTATAGTTTAAGACAAATTTACAAAAAGACTCGATTTTTACACACATACTGCTGAAATACTCTTTAAAAGATATAACTTTACTGTAGCTAAACCAGTTATTGCTGAATCGTCTCTATCAGTGGATGTCAAAAGAAACATTGCTACAATCAAATGGTCCCTTCCTGAAGGAGAATTCGCAGGTTATGGAATACAGTACTGTGTTCAAGGAACAAACCAGTGTGCTTCCCACAATATAACCAATGTAACAGTCACATCAGCTAATATCACATTGCCTGATGATGGTCATCAGTATGAGTTCTCTCTGATTGTGTACCAGGGGGACGATGCTGTGGTCTCTTCATTGCTTATTAAGCAAGGTGTGTATGATTTGTGTGTACTTAACATGAGCTTCAGACAGGGTGCTTTCCCAAAGATTTAGATCGATCTAAAGATTAAGTTTTAGATCGACCTAACTCCCTGAGGGTTCACGCTAAATTGCAGTCAGCCGAGCGGGCACCATAGTTAATTACCCCCTTACAGCTTTTAGTAGGCGGGACAGACGCTTAAGTCGGCCAAGCTGACAGTAATCTAGTGGACTCCCCACGGGGATAGATTGATCTAAAATCTATGGGAATAGACACACACCACTTTACACAAAAAGCTTGTCGCTTAGACCCCATTCCCATAGATATTTAGATCGAGCTTTTTGTAAATATCTCATACTTCATGTCACCAGTTTATTGTTATCCGTCTCCTATAGGAAGTATTTATCTCTTATAATAAACAAAATGGGCTGCTTTTGCATCTAGACTACCTGTTAAACATCAGGGCCCAGTTTTATAAAGGATGTTTAGCACTAACCATTGTTTAACTCTAACCAGACCTAAACAGTCTGTTAGTTAACTGACCTTTAAATAATTATTTAATCCAGTTAAACACTGGCCAGTTAACTAATTGGCTGTTTTCCGCCGGAAGACTGTATATGAAACACAATTTGACCATCCTTTAGTTAATGGTGTTAGGAGAATTTATCCACTGGTTAAGCTTAAGCACTGGTTAGTGCTAAACGTCCTTTATGAAACTGGGCCCTGGTCCTAGTTTTATAAAAGCCGTTCAACACCAACCAACGTTTAAATACAACATTTAACGTTTTTAACCATGTTTCATAAACGGTGTTTAGCGCTAACAGACGGTTAAATCTCCAAAATGGTTAGCTAAATTTACACGTCCCTGCCAGATAGTTTATATTTCTTAAAAGATGGATAGATGTAGCAAATTCCTCTTAGGTTTGTCAGTAATCTTAAATGATGCTTTGTGTGAGATAATGATTTAGCCACTGCATGGTTACGCTTATACAGTGGATAAATAGTGCTAAACGCCCTTTATTTAACTGGACGCAAACTAGCTTTATTTTTCGTATGCTTGGACTATACTATACTATACTATACTATACTATACTATACTGTATTTAACTTTATTGTAGAAGCACAAACGGCGCAAGGCAGTTTCCCTGTTGGAGTGGTGGTTGGCGTGATAACTGCAGTCGTATTGGTTGCCGTCACCGGTGTTTTTGTATTCCTGTATTTCAGCCGAAGAAACCGAAATCACAATAACGGTGATTATAATAGTATCCTAAGTTAATTTAAGATAAAAAAAAATTTAACTGAATTACTAAACCAACTAAAATATGCTAATACCGTATATGCATGATGCCCTACAGTACTTCTCGTCACTTGATGACACATTTTAACTACCCGATTATGCTTACCATGTGTGTTTCTCGTTGTAGCAAACAGGAATGATGGCATGGGTCGAGAAACTGTCACCAATGAGTTATCTGTTATACAGAGTAGAGAGGTAAGTAAGCAAGAAGTGATTGATAACTCGAGTACTGATACTTCCAAGGTTAATTTTTCAACATCATAATCAGGCCTCCTGCAACGTGTTTGGATTCCAAGAGTATTAAATGGATCTGGATGACTAAATAGAAAAAGTATTTGAAAGGAGACAACGACACGGCGTGCTTATATTAATACAAGACATGATTAAATGATATAATAATTTGTCTCTTTTCAGGAAAATAACCTTTATGAAAAACCTTACCAAGCTGAAGAAACCCAACCCGCCTACGCTGTTCTTAAATATTAAATCAAGTGATTTTGATTTTGGAAACAACACACGTGTATAAAGGACAACAGGTGTCTTCGCATTTAATTGAATACTGTTTATTTACATATGTCATTTAAAATAATTAATGAACGTTAATACATTTGTATGTACCATTATTAGCCCAGGCCCCAGATTCACAAAAAAAGGACATGGAACATGGATACATCTTACCCTATCAGGAACAGTGTTTCAGCACTCTAATAGAAATCCTGGTCAACTAGCCAGGGAACTGACTTACGTTTTTTATGTGTGACTGGGCCCAGGCGCAGTTCACCCAGCAAACACAAACGCTATTATAACGTTACCACAACGTTTACATAACGTAACGCTAACGTTATAGTAACATTCTGTGTTTGCTGGACATGAACTGCACGGTGTTTTACGACGTAATGCATCTTTGATGATAAAGGGAATTAATAATAGCCAGTCAATAAATAGGTTTATCATTCGCACGTTATTTGCTTAAATGCAATATTCAGTAACTTATACCTATTTAAAATTATAATGTTTTTATGTAGTCAATTAAACTAGTTTTATGCACGTTTGGTGTATTCTTATCACACGTGAGTTTTTCAATGAATGTACATCTATATACTTAAGGTCAAAATGTGCAGACACAAGAACCAAACTAAGATTATTTCATATAAACAAAGCGTTTATGTATTATTATCAAAGGTATTACCACAACTAAAAACAAACCATTTCCTACATAAACACAATTAATTATACTAAATGTAGTTTTACGTAACCAAGGTCCATCAGGTACTGGATCGAATCATCATCATGCAGATTGATATCATTTAAGTGAAAAAAAATTATATTTTATTATCTTATCCAGAGACCATGCAAAACCTCTTTCATGGAGTCCATACATCCTCAAATTTAATTTTAAAAAATGAGTAAAATGTATTACGTATAGAATAAACTATAAATTAAAATGATGTCAAAACCGCGACACTAAATGTGGTGGGATTTTATACACATTTATTTGCGCTACGTGGGATAAGCCACAAACACTGTCGCTTTAAATTTAACTTTTGTAAACAAATCAAAGTTAGACTAATAAAAAAAACTGACATTCGAATAATTGTTCTAGGTTAGGTAGCGTGTAAGCTTAAATCTCCCCTGCCAAGCTTTTAAATGAACTTTCTAAAATATTACTGTTGAATTGACACGTGTAAGAAGACTATCAAAATGTCAAATGGCAAAACCAGACGATAAACGTACATATCTTATCGCTTTGGATATTAATTGACTATAAAACACCTGACAGCTTTATATAACGATAAAGAAGGCAGTTCGTTTGTCTGTGGGGTGTTATGTTAACAGACCAGGGAAATAATCTGCATCGTAAAGGGACTCGTAGGTGAAGGTGGATATTTGGTAAGTATAGGGTTTTAAAACCTTTGTAAAGCTGAACTAGATGTAGTGCTTTTCCATTTTTTTTCTGCTTATCTTAATACAGCTGTGACATAACTTTAACGCAAATTCCAGATAACTTTCAACACGAAATAAAAATCTTATATCAAATTTGCAAAAATTCGCTGCCAGTGCGCAAGAGCACTTGACATTTGCAGCAAGACTGCGGGGAGCGTTCAAACCCTTTCAAATTTAAACCAGTAACTCACTTGCATGGTGAATTTCTTCTTACACATTTGCAGCGCATTTTTGACAACTGTGTGCAAGAACTCTAAAATGTCGCTAAGGGATATTTTTTTGTGCTTTATATAAGATCACTCTGGGAAAAAAAACATGGAAGCCTATAGAACGAGTCTAATCGAGCAACAGCAAATATATATACTTAACTTGACAACTCGACGTCTTTACTTATATAGCGTACGCACACGGTAATGAAAACACCAAATAGGTTGCAAGTATGTAGCCTGCTGGCTACTCTGCTTGTTGAATAATCAAACTCGCCATCCACAACTTTGCTCATCATTTTTTTTAATTGTTGTTGTTGTTGTTAGGGATCTGTATGCTAGTAATGTATTTTGTAATGGTTAGCTATCTGTATGATTCTATTGCAGTTACTGCTTTCGTTTCACTTGCACCAAAACATGGGAGGTGTTGGTTGGAACGTACTGTTATTATCAGCCTGGCTTATTGTAGCAGGTAAAATGCATTTAATTCCAAACATAAATATTCGAAATGTACGTAGTAGATCCTTGTGCAATACTTTCATGCAATTCAGATTTTCTCTAATATTCTTGTATTAGTGCAATTACTATGTTTATGAATAGATTTTAAAAATAAGATTTAACATGACTGTTCTACCTTTCGTACATGTTTAATAATAATAATAATAATAATAATAATAATAATAATAATAATAATAATGTATAAATATATCATTTAGTAGCAGCATGACTGAAAAAATGTTGATATATTAGTCCATGCATTCGTACAATAGTAGTTTATGAACATATTAGTTAATTCCATTTTACAATTATTTTAAAAATATAAACATTGCATTCCTTCATGGCAATCCGTGTGGCCAAAACCTGTGGTTGGTTTTGGCTTCTTCCCTTTTGTAAGCGTTCAAAAAGTACCCCTTCTATAAATGATTTTTCTTTTAGCATTACAAAAGTTCCCAGTCCAGATATGATGCCTGATGTTATGATTATATATGAAATTGAATGCTAACATTTTTTCTTAATTTGCAGATGTTAAGGGACGTATTACAATAGAAGATGCCGGACAAACATTTGACGTAGATCCAGGAACAGATGTTTTACTACCATGCCAGTTCCAGACGAATATCAGTGGACTCACAACAATAGAATGGAATAAAAAACTATGTGATGGATCTTATATTAGGGTCAATACCATAACTATCATACCTCCGTCAATAGTTATTGCAAACCCCAATATAACTTATGGGAACCGTGTTTCTAATCTGGGAAGTAACTTGGTTTTGAATTCCACAGAAGAGTCAGATAGTGCTGAGTACACTTGTGTTGTAACCATTGGTTTTGTATCCAACTCCAGCAAGCGTTATCTTCGAATCAAAAGTAAGTGGTGACATATTATTTTTAATCCGGTGCACTTATAATTATGACTACTCCATCTTTATGTCTTCAAACATACGGCATTATTTGACTTTCGATCCATTAACCTATATGGGCATCTGTAAGTGTTTCATCCACTGGGTAGTGCAGTGTTTACATAAAAAAGTATGATTTTCTTTG
The DNA here is from genome assembly GCF_051362555.1 of Lingula anatina. Classification (NCBI taxonomy): domain Eukaryota; kingdom Metazoa; phylum Brachiopoda; class Lingulata; order Lingulida; family Lingulidae; genus Lingula; species Lingula anatina. Next base: position 4,524,478 of record NC_141774.1, on the reverse strand, counting down.
ATATACTCACTGAAATAGCACACTTTTTCACTTCTGTGATTTTTCAGAGACCCCTGCACCTCCCGTCATTACTAGTGACGTGTATGAAGCAGAAGTGGGGGAAACCGTTTTTCTGAAGTGTACTTCTAAAGGGGCTAGACCATTTGTTGACATTGCATGGCAGTACCCCACCAGTGGATCAAATGTCCCGGGCATATCGATCGAAAATTTCAGTGCCTATAATGCAGATTGTGATCCAGACTATGGAGATACTGTCTCGATATTTGCTTGGACAGTCTCAAGTGGCATGTTGGGCAGGAGGTGTGTGACTTGTACCGCAACTGGCATCGCGGTCCAAGGCACTGTACCATCAGATCAATTCTGTTTTGAAGTCAAAGGTATGTTAAAAATACAAATGGAACAATAAACAGACTTTCTGTGCATTGGCTTGCTTTTCTTGGCATTAACTTTCTCTTGAATGTTTTCGTATTGAGAAATATTTAAATAATGTTTTATAGGTATGTTTTATTAATATGATATGACATGTTTATTACATGGTGTGTTCAACTTATGATGCACGCGCGCGCGTGTGTGTTACGATTTCATCTACATCACGAGTTTTCATATATGTAATGTAGGTCAGAGGAGGCGTAACTCTTTAACACCCGAAGAGATGCAACTTTCTCTAAGGTAAGATTCTGGATTGAGTTTGAAATAATTTGAACTTATGTTACGCTTATCGTTAATTATTGTATCAAAATGCACAGTTTTAACTTGTTTATGTAATTATAGTTTTATCATGCATTGCAAACCCAATAATAATAATAATAATAATAATAATAATAATAATAATAATAATAATAATAAATTTAATTATAATTTCTTTTACAATTAACGCATTCCATGTCCATACATTCCAATGCAATTTACGATTAAAATATTCAATTCATAAGAATGTCAGTACTTAAATAAGAATTACTATTGAAGTCTTTAAACATTAATCATATAAAAATCATAAGAAGTTGAATTTTAAAAAGACTAAAAACAGTTGCAGTTACTTTCAAATCTTATAAAAAAGCGGTTTGTTTCAATGGGGTATGCCACCCTACTTAACCCAGATGGGGATGTTGGACTTTCAGCCCTACTACAGCCATTTTGTTAAAAAATGCATTTAACACTGTTGGAAATATATGTACATCATAAACATCGAATATCGGTGCGAACGGAAAGTCAAATTCGACAAGGTTGGCCTTGGGGGTTGGTCTGAAATGCGGGGTTGCCACCGATTGCCTCTGCATAAGACAAAATGCCTTTTCAATCCCGCTGTAACGTGACAGAGAGTTCCCCATGACCGAGATTATGATTTCCATTCATTTGTTCAGGTAAGCCTTGCCCTAGACTTTCACCCACCTAGGTCAGGCTAACCCTAACCATTATAACTAAATGGAAGGTGGACTTTCTGTGGACAGGGGCCCTAAAATCCGTTACACCGGCCTAATGATACCGCCCCAGAGAAGATGCCAAGCATCCCCATATTTTCTTTACTGCAGTTAAGATAATATCTCGACCAAGCTTGTGATACGCGTTCTTTTGCTTTCTTGGAATTCAAGGAATGCCCGAAAGAACCTTTGAACGTTGTTTTATACATTTTTTATTGTTGCAAAAACACTGCAACGCATGGTTTATGTTATGTGAAAGAAAGAATTGCTGACACACTGTGTTTTCCATATCAGCCCCAATTCAGAACATTTCAGAGCAGAAACAAGAACTGCCATTAAGATAATCTAAAAACATTTTATAGTACTTCAGATGATTTATATTCTATTTGCATCAAAAATTCTGTTCTCAGTCTTTTGCCTGTCAATTAAATGGGTATTATTTATTTTTAGTCTTTTTTTTTCTCCAGTCTTATATAGAAAAATGTATACAGCGTGTTTCAAATAGATAAATGAATAAATAAATTAGTAAATAATGTTAACAAGTATAATCATTGTTATTAAAAGTAGTAGTAGTAGTAGCAGCAGCAGCAGCAGCAGTAGTAGTAGAAACAGTAGTAAATTGTTGAACTAATATTTGAAAAGAAGAAGAAGACATTGATCAAGGTCTAGACATAATTTAGGGAGAATATCGCAATATCAGAGTTACTTGTAGAAATTGGGGTTATACTCCATAAGTAGGTAAATCAATGTGCAAGTAAAGCAACAAATACATTGTAAAATGCCATTAGGCTGGTAGCACATTTCATGTTTCTAGCGGATTGCCTTCGGTGTTGGTTTACCCCACTAACCTTTTTAGCATGCAGATATTTGTATGCTAAATATTCAGATTATTCCACAGTAGTTGTATATTCACCATGCAAAAATCGAATAAAGTATATTTTCTTCAATCAACACATAATATCGACAGCTAAATATCACCATCAATATTTCGATGTCTCTCAGAGAATATTCATCGGGGATTGAATGCCTACCAAGAAAATATTGGAGGTAAATTAGCTGTCAATACTAGCTGTTTATTGAATAAAAAAATACTTCATTTCTATAACATCACACAGCTGATGAATTTTTTCTCTGGCAAAATATTCGGTTTACAGGAGACAGACTTCGGCCAATTCTAAAGATAGTGTAGGAAGTCAAAGTAAAGTACCCCTTTACGAAGCTATAACTAGCTGGCATACCGCAAAGGAAGATATTGACAGAATGCAGTAAGTTTGTATGTCCCAAATTAAATAGGTAAATGTTTCAATCCTAGAATTTGGAGCCAATGCAAATTATTCCCGGATTAACATTTCATCAATTCTGTCTTCCAGAAACATGCGTGTACTATATTTCAAATAATTTTGATATAAGTATTTTAATAATATGATTCGATAATTAATAAATTCGTGAATAATTAAATTCCCTACAGGAAACCAAAGAAGAAGAAGAAAAAGAAGAAATCCGACATCGGGTATAAGGAACCTAGTATACAAAAGGTTGCAGTTCCTAGGAAGTTACCGCCACTGAAAACGTGAATAAAGGAAGGAATTGAGCTTTTGATTCAAAATCGGCACTGTACACCATGTATAATTTACCTGGATAATGGGCATTAATTTGAAAAAGGATCATAATAGGATCTGACGTGTCCACATAGAAATACTGAAATTGTACATTTATCGCTGTACCCAGAAACAACTTTCTGTGAACTTTGAAACAATATGCAAGGCCAGAACTCAAGATTCATTTTCAGTAGAAATATTCACAGATGTGCATCTTGGTAATTTTGCAGCGAGAATTCATTCATGGAACTGCCTCAAAAGCTTGCCTCAAGTAAAGAGCCGTATGCATGTAGCTTCTTTTGCTATGGCATCTGTGCTACGCGGATGAAACTATTTTAAATGCAAATTTTACATGTTTTAGCTTCATTGTTGCATGGCATGCTTCTCATACATACCTAGGGAAGTTATATGACCGTGGCGATTTGATGATCATTGAAGCCTGTCCATTTAGCCAAGCTTCAGTGAAGATCTTGGCATCAAGAGAATAACTAAGAAATTAATCTTCAGTGTTCAGTGACTAAAGTAATTAACATTTACACATACAGTAGTTCATCTTATACGGGTGACGTCATACTCGTCATTTTGGGGTAAAAACTAAAAAATCGTTTTTTTTTTTCTCAGATTCCTCCTTTACTGTTTCAACGGCGATATAATGACATCATTTAGTACTCCAAAACCCTGCCAGCGATTTTTCTTAAAAATCTTAGTTGAGATTTTATTGTTGATAAAGCAAAAGTATGCCTTTGCCTTATGGAAATCTTTAATTAGGGGCTTTTAACTCCATAGCAAAAATATTTAAACCAAAACGACGACACGGCATTGTAGCCCATAGACTCGATGTCAAATCTCATATTTTGCGATAAAACCGAGCACCTCAAAATAGAAAGAAGGAAAATAGTCGATTAAACCTTGAGTTACCTATGCTTATACATTACAACGAGTAATATAAACACAGACATTTTATATTTTCGAAGGTTTTTTATTGTTTCCAAACAGCACAAAGATACATGCATTATTGACTTAATCGATACAAGAAAAACCTCCTTTTTTGGTATCTAGATAAATAAAGGGTCACAATGCCAATAAGGCAATTTTAAATTATTTCCATCTAAGCATTATTTAATATGCATTAAATCAAGAGCCAGGAGATATGGAACTCCCTTACTTATGGCTGCGTCGCGGGAAAAGTCAACACATTGCGAACAGAGTGTTTATTGCAGGCTTCTACAAACAACACCCCTCGTCCCACGCCAATCCCCCACGACGTTTCCTTGAGGACACAGTTAATAACGCCGACACTTGGAAAGAATGTATTACTTTCGTAGTGGATCTTCAGTGTTGACTGGTTTAAGATGTTGCGACATGAAGGATTGCCGTAGGAGAAGTTGTTCTTACTCATTCTGTTCTTGTTCTTCTTCCCCATGTTATCACAAAGGGGAATGACGTAATCACCGTAGATGATAATGCTTCCCTTTGGTAAAGTCATGTTGAAGGTACCGCCAGCTTGATAGTCGTCGTTCACCATGACCACCCAGCCTGAAAGTTTGATACACATGTTATCGCAGGAGTTTGAGATCAGAGGTATACGATCGTGGTGCGTGTACAATGATAAAATTGTATCACTGGGTAAACAGACATTTTATTATTATTATTATTTTAATATGACATTTATAGGCCCTCTCCAATGGAATAAGCCCCCAAAATAAAGTTTCCTCTTAACTATATCCACAATGCTAAATCTAGATATGTGTGTGGACTTAACAGCTTTGCGACTGTCTGTCTGTCTGTCTGTCTGTCTATCTGCCTGTCCGCGCGTATGTTTGTACTATATGTGTGGTTTACAAAAAGTACAAACAAAAGTTTAATCATCTGATACATGTACATGGTCATAACTGGTTCCACTGTGTTCACTTACCCGCAGCAGAAATCGGGGCGTTAAAGAATTCCACCTCATGTTGTTTGCTGGCCGACACCAGCCTGTATCTGACAGCGGGGTCCAGTATGAACGTTTTGAATGTTAAGGAGCCGTCAGGGCTTGTTACTGCCTTGGTGCCATCTAAGTACACGTCGTCCTCCACATCGGTGAAGTCAATACCGTATTTCGTCTGAAAGTAATAAAATGATGTTGAGACAAAATAGGCGCAGATATCTAAGCAGGTTAAATAACTATGAAGATGACGTTGACAATGACCCTGATAAAATAACGATGTTAGCTTTATAAGGTTCTATACCCTGAAATGTATCGTTTAGAGACCTAGTTTTATTTTATTTATTATTAATCTTATTATCAGGGTATTCCATCTGAAATATCCTAAGTGACAATATATTTGCTGATCAACATATTGATAAGAGATAGGACAATTGTAGTACGATACCATTTAAAACTCTTGAAATATCTATAAACGTTTTGAAACATTGGCCAGAGTTGCTGATATTGATGTCGTTATTAACAAAGGTTTATTTTTTAAACTATGATGCAAGAGATTTTGATAACATGAAACCCTAGTATGTAGTCTGTGTAGTCTGCAACAGTCTATTGAAAAATTGAAGTAATTTCAGTTTATTAAGTTGTGATAAAATATAAACGGACTGCTTTTAAGAAAATCTGTCGGAACAAAAACAAAAAACACTCCATACTTTCAGCCAGGCGGTCGCCATTTTCCCCTCCTGAATGGCGTCAGATTCAGTTCTCCCTGCCAATTGGTGATGAGCCAGAATCTCGCTGCGGTTTTGGCGAAAAAAATTGTCTGTTCTTCCGTCCATAATAAAGGTGAGGACATAATCATAGCAGGGGGTGGCACTGCTGGAGCAGGTGTCACGGCGGTCGTTAAGCATTGGTTCACGACCAGCATTTGCCACTGCCACGATGCCGAGGATGGCTGCCACAATGAACACTTTGGTGCTGCAAGGAGTGACAAGATGATACTATCGTAATGAAAATGATTAAAAGTACAGATACAAAGTTGTGATTGTAATGAATACATTGTACCTTTCATAACTAATACAATATACATTTGTTAAGAGGTTAAATAGAGTAAGTAAGAAAGTTAAAGAGTGCATGTGTTGTTCAATAATAAAAAAAGAATAAGGGAGTATAGTTATCATTCCTTCAGGATGATACAATGAAAAATCTGTATTAATAGAAATGGCGACCTAAGGTCAAGTAACATACCATTGCCTAATAAGAGAACGATTATATTTTGGTAATGACGTAATGATGGAAAGTTATGGAAAAAGGGATAACCATAGACATTGTGTAAGAGCTGAGGAATTATTACATTACCAAATAAGGTAATGTAGGAGAAAGACTTTGTGATACATCATGACATTGGAATGATGATCTATAGGATAAAAGAGAATGCATTGTAACTGGAAAATAAGAATATACGAATAAATCTTTTAGGCCCCCAAAAGATGTATGTTCTTCATTTATAGTACTGGCGAAATATCGGTACTATAACTGGTGGAAGAAATCGATCCAGCTACCTACACGCTCTAGATGCAAGGAGAAAATCCAGCAGATTGGAGTCCACCAGCAGCTAACACTAGGCAAGCAGTAGAAAAGAAGAAAATCGAGGGTCTGGAAGGTAAGACATCAGAGAGACTTCCAAAACAAACAATCAAATTTTATACAAGGACACCAAACTTTTCACCTGCTCCATCTATAACCAAAGAAAAGTGTGTGAGAAGCAAACTTTCACGTCGCAACTTACTTTCATCAAGCGACTCGTCTGACGACGAAGAAATACGGACTACTCATCAAATTAACGTAAATACACAATCAGAAACAGTAGGAAACAGCGCATTTTCAATTGTTGATCAATGTGTTCCAACGAATCTCGAACTATACGAATCAAAAATAGAGACAGGCGAAAAGTATTCATTATCATTGACCTCAGTAGTGAATCCGACAGCAATAGCGATACCTAAACGGACGACAATAACGACACAAATTTCAGCGTTACCTGGTCAAACCGACCCATCTCCAATCGCCCCGAGTCACCTATCGTCATCAGTGACGAAGAAACAGACGACGACGACCTCAAAAATTCAACTCCCAGAGACAATTTGCCTACCACAAAAGACCCACCAACAATCAATAGCAGTACCATTAAACAGTTCACCAACCGCCCCGAGTCCCCAATTTACATCAGCAGCGACGACGAAAAAGAACAACAATAGCCAATTGCCCGGCGATCCCATCTCAACATATCTTAAAAGCCCAGAAATATTTAAAAAAACTTTGGGAAGGAAAATAAAAACACTCGAAAACATGAGTTCAGATTGGAGCCTAGCACCTGAAAAATTTAAAGGAAACGGTCAAGAGGATGCCGATAGATGGTTAGATCATTTCAAGAACTATATTAACTTTAAAGCTCTTGATCACGATCAAATTATTTCAATTTTTCCTCTATTACTCACTGATGCTGCATTAGACTGGTATGAAACTTTGGCCGAGGAAGTGAAACAGGAATGGAGAAACCTCAAAGAAGAATTCCTTAACAGATATAGGCCAAGAAACACGGAAACTTGGTCTATAACATCAAAACTGTTTAAGAGGCAGCAACTGCCGGGGGAACCCGTCCAAAATTACATCGCATCCATGAGACATGACGCCAAACTGGCACAACTCGATGAAAAAATCACGTTAACGGCAATTGTGAACGGTCTATTGCCACAGATCCGTCCCTTTGTTGTACAACAGGAGCCACGTGACCTAGACCAACTGATGTCACAGGCAAGGCTAGCTGAGAATGCGGTACAGCCCTCCAGCATAAAGCAGAACGTGGACCTCATGGAGGTGACAGCCAAAATAGATGCTCTCGGCGCACAGATGAGTCAGATAATCAACACCACTCGCCCTGCAGAGGTGCACATCATGGGGACGTCCCAAAGAGAGACGCAGACTCCTATGCAACCGAGAAGACAGCAGACGGGTGCATTTTATCGTGCGCGCAACCGCTACATCGGAAATCGGAGGAGAGGCGATTTTCAAGACAGCATGCACCGTGAAAACAAACAATCTGGTCCACGATCAGGTCAACGTTCAGAAGAGCAGGGATTCCCAATGTGCTTGAGTTGCGGTAAGTACACGCATCTTCGAAGAAATTGCTATGCTAGAAATTTGAAATGCTTCGTGTGCAATCGTGTTGGGCATATTTCTAAAATTTGTTATTACGCACGTGCCAATAAATGACTAGATTATAAGAAGAACGAAAAAGAAAATGAATGCGTCAAATTTTCAAATGTTGAAAATCATCAAATGCACAATCTATTATCAATCAAAATTTCGAAAATGCACGTTGATGCATTGGTAGACACTGGCGCTGTGATTTCATGTGTGTCAGAACAATTTTTGAGTTCAATTAACAAGGATTCAAAATTTTACAAATCATCAAAGATAAAAGAAGTTTCAGGAATAAACGGTTCTGTTCAAAAGGTTCTTGGTTTGATAGAATTACCCCTTTGTTTCGGCGATGTAGTCATCAATCACGAATTTTGTATTTTACGTATATTACCTCGAAAATTGATCATAGGCATGGATTTTCTAAAAAAACACAATGTCAAAATAGATGTCGGTTTTGACGGTTTTACTGTACCTGAGTACAACTTAGAATTACCTTTGTACAATCCTCCAAATATTGGATTTGTTAGATCCATTAGAAAAGAGACCATTCCAGCAAAATCAGAATGTTTAATTCCAGTGAAAATCTCGCATGCTTCGTGTGTACATACAGCATTGTTAGAGCCAGTCAATCAGTTAGCATGTAAAAGAAACATCTTAGGATCTAAATGTTTGGTAACAGTGGATAAAAATCGATCATGTTATCAAATCTTGAACCCAACAGATGAAAATATAATATTACCAAGCAAAACAGTCCTAGCTAAAGCGTGCTCTGTAGAGGCACATAGTGTAAGTGTGTTGGAAGAAATTGGGACACAAAATGAAAACAAAGATCAGAATATATCTAAAGAGATAGCACTTAAAAATACAGAAGAACTGAGAATAGATATCATAAATTCTAATTTGAATGAAAATCAAAAAGAACAACTCAGAATATTGATTGGTCGAAATCGTGACGTTTTTGCTAAAGACATGTCAGAGTTAGGCACGGCCAGCAGATATGAACATTATATCCAGACAGAAAATGATATTCCCATTAAACAAACGTTTTACCGAACATCTCCAAAATTAAAAGAAGAGATTGTAAGACAAGTTGACGAAATGTTGAAACATGGGATTATAGAAGAAAGTATGAGTGCATATAGTTCTCCTGTAGTTTTAGTGAAAAAGAAAACGAACGAATACAGATTTGCAATCGATTATAGAAAGCTGAACAAAGTTACAGTGCCTATGCATTGGCCATTACCTCGTTTAGAGGACGTTTTTGATGCAATTGGAAGTGCAAAACCTGAATATTTCAGTTCGTTAGATATGGCAGGAGCATATTGGCAATTAAAATTAGATCCCAAAACAAAACACAAAACTGCATTTATTACACACCATGGACATTTTCAATTTCTTAAATTACCATTTGGACTCAGGAATGCAGGTGTTAGTCTACAAGCTCTTATGAATGACCTGTTCAAAGATATGAATTGGAAAAATGTTCTGATATATATCGATGATATATTGGTAATGAGCAAAACGTTTGAAGATCATTTGAATCATTTGGATTTAGTGTTCAAAAAGTTACGTGAGGCCAACCTAAAACTGAAACCAAGTAAATGTAAATTTGCAACGCAAGAAGTTGAATACTTAGGGCATGTGATTAGAAAAGATGGTATCAAACCAGACGATAAAAAGTTAGAGGCAGTGAAATCTTTTCCTGTTCCAAAAAGTACAAAAGATGTGAGAAGTTATCTAGGATTGTGCAATTTTTATAGGAGATTTATTAAAGACTTCAGTAAAATAACTGAACCTTTGAACAAATTATTGAGAACAAATGTTCAATTTGAATGGAATCAAGAATGTCAGTCAGCATTTCAACAATTGAAAGACTTACTTGTGTCACCACCCATCTTAGTATATCCGGATATGACAAAAGAATTCATATTAACCACAGATGCATCTATTAAAGCAATAGGTTTTATTTTAGGTCAAAAGGATGAAAATAACCGAGAAAGAGTTATTGCCTACGGTGGAAGATCTTTAAACAATGCAGAAAAGAATTACTCAATATATGAATTAGAATGTTTAGCAGTAGTAGAAGGAATAAAGCAGTTTGAATCGTATTTGGCTAATAATCATTTCAAAGTTTTCACAGATAACAAAGCCATTACGTGGTTACAAACGTTGAAACATTCCACAGGTAGATTGATAAGATGGGCATTGAAATTACAGGGCCTCGATTTTGAAATTGAACACAGAGCTGGAAAAACAAACCCAGCTGATGCTCTTTCAAGACGCGAATATGATGAAGACAATTGTTTACCAAACAAAGATTGTGTACATGTCGTGGATGATATAAGCAGACAGAAGTGTCAAAACAGTGGTTTGGTGCAAGCTAGGTTATATGTAGCAACAGAAACAGAAAATGTAAATAGACAAAATGAGAATGGAAATAGTCAGATATTTGCTATTGACGTAAAAATTGAAAATGAAAAAGATAGATTGAAACAACAACAGCAAGAATGATACATCAATTACAAAATTACACCCTGTTAATCTTGGTTTACTGCAATATTTTTATTCCAACAAAGAAATATCACAAATAGGAAGTAATGATTTCTTTTCTCAACCCCTTGATACTAATTCTTCCAGATTACACATGTACCAACAAGATTTTTCGAAATTTTTAGCGCAGGATATGAAAGATCATTTGAATTTAAGAAAACTAGCTCAAGCAGCAAAACACAATAAAAGAATGTATTCTTCAATGGCAGATGCTATTGCAGCAAATGAGATTTTGCTTCCATCAAATTCAAAACAATCTTTAGTTTGGATTTCCTTAGCAGTTTCGAGTGCGATTATGCTCGTTGTGATCTACTTATGTATCAAGATTCGCATTTTAACGCTAACAGTGATGACCCTTAAAAATGTTAATACAGGTGAAGCGATGCCAACTGTACCAACATGGATATGGGGTACAACTACAAAAATTAATTATGAAGTACAAACAACTTGTGATGATCCATATTCCTTCATAACATTTCTAACTGCATGTGTTTGTGTAATTTTGGCTATAGTTTGGATACGAGATAAAATTATTAAGAAATTATGCATCTTCCACAAGGCACTTCTTATTTTAGAAATTGCCAATGACCAACGATGCATTACTATTCCTATTATTCAACTAAATGGAAGTCCTCATTCCTGGCATTTTCATATGACGCAGATCTCTGATATTTTACAAATTGAAGGTAAAATTAGATCAAATTTATTGATTGATTGGCATGATTTGGTGATAACAAACTACGTAACTGGTCAGACAATACAACTACCAGCACGTGTTCCGATTTCGTTTATAAAAGCAATACAATTACACAAAATTATTGATCGCGAATTTTACAAGTTTTTAGCCATTAAACATGCTGGAATGTTATCCTACATTCGATATTGTCAACCAACGTGCACCGGATCAAACTTAGAATCTTAAATATAACTTGATATTTTCAAACCATCAAATTTTAAAAGAACGGCATAGTAAAATTACGGAGCATAGCAATTGCATTCATGATGTGTGTACGACAGTTTGTATTTAGAAATATTTTTTATGTTAAATGTGTTTATGTGTATGGAATGTACCAATAATTAATAAATTCAGACGGACATATGACATTGAAATGAGATGAACTGATTTTACATGAAATGTAATGAACTCAGTTCCAGAGACAAAATGTTGGAACAAATGAACATTAACTTTTAATGTACATACATATACGTATACTATATTATTAATATTGTCACAATGAATTATTCAGTGAATGAATATGACATAATTTCATATTTGATTAACATTTATGAATGATTTATAATGGAAATATTAGTGGAGATTTCCAATTGAATATTATTGAATATACAGGAAACTGTGGACATTTATTCACAAGAATAGTCACAAACACGGACTATACGTTTATTTTGTTGTAAATGATGCAGAATAAACATCATTTTCATTGAATGAACTTTAATTTAATTATTAAAATTATAAAACATTATATCCTTGACAAATGGTTAATGATTTAAATGTCATTGACATATTGCGTAATATGTTAAGAATTACTATTAAATAATATACATGTAAGTATATTGTTGTTATCTTAGACTTTATACACTTTATAACGATATATTATTAGCAGTAGACTAAATTGCATGCAAATTAATGTATTGGAACTAATTTCTATTTTAGAAAGCAAGATGACATGGAACAACAAATATAAATTTTTAAAGGAATTATTGTTTTTGAATATCAACAAATTGTGGATGTACGTAAATGTATTATAAATAGTGGTTATTCACAACCATAAAGGAAAACACTACAGTATGGATGATAATAACAAACGAAATGCAGATTTTCACCACGGACAATGTGCTGGTCACAATGTTGGTGATGATGGCTGTATATTCGAAAAGGAGTCATGACCCTATAATCCAACGTAGTGTATTTAAGAAGATATGATAAAATGTGTCAGAGCCATAATAAGAGAATTACATGTTAAAATTACACAAAATTATTAATAAAGTTCAGCATGTGTATTCTTGGGCCGCACATTAAAGACAATAAAGGAAAACACATTACGCATCCACGCGTATCGCAAAATTTGATTAGTATTATTTATCCTTTCTAATATATTCATTGTTTCATGTCAACTATATAACTATATATATATATATCTATATTATACCATATTATTAAGTCTAATGACAGTATTTTAAACTTTTTAAATAGATTTTTTTTTAATTATGCAATGCTTGTGCTTCTACATTCAATAAAATAGAAAGAATGTATATCGTAATAAAAAAAGGGAATTCGAGGACGAATTTATTTGAAGAGAGGGTGTATATCGTAATGAAAATGATTAAAAGTACAGATACAAAGTTGTGATTGTAATGAATATATTGTACCTTTCATAACTAATACAATATACATTTGTTAAGAGGTTAAATAGTGTAAGTAAGAAAGTTAAAGAGTGCATGTGTTGTTCAATAATAAAAAAAGAATAATGGAGTATAGTTATCATTCCTTCAGGATGATACAATGAAAAATCTGTATTAATAGAAATGGCGACCTAAGGTCAAGTAACATACCATTGCCTAATAAGAGAATGATTATATTTTGGTAATGACGTAATGATGGAAAGTTATGGAAAAAGGGATAACCATAGACATTGTGTAAGAGCTGAGGAATTATTACATTACCAAATAAGGTAATGTAGGAGAAAGACTTTGTGATACATCATGACATTGGAATGATGATCTATAGGATAAAAGAGAATGCATTGTAACTGGAAAATAAGAATATACGAATAAATCTTTTAGGCCCCCAAAAGATGTATGTTCTTCATTTATAGTACTGGCGAAATATCGGTACTATAATACTAAGAAATGACAGTGCCTTGTTTGTATCGTATCAGTAAGATGGTTTCTTCAGTACCTTGAATAGGTATCAGGACAATCCCCCTCCCCGGACAATTCCCCCCGGACAATTCCCCCCCGGACGAATGAAATATTTTCATCCATTTCATCCATTTTCTGAATATTTCTTATTGATCGGGTTGGGGGGGGGGGGGCTAGAATTCTTGAATATGACCGCATTCACAACAGCGGAGTAACAAACCCGCGGATTAAATGTTGCGACCCATTTAAAAACTTGTCGTTGAAAGCAAGTTTGTGAGAAACCCCTCGGAGATGGATCGATCTTGTTAGATCGATGAAGGTATGGGAACCCAGTCTTCTCGTTGTCAATGGCAGATGCGTCGCTTAACGGAATAATTTATCAAAAAAGGGAGGCATATTCGCATAATTCTTCCATATTCATGTCTGAAGAAAACAGGTATATATACTCCCACGCAAAGAAAACGCACCAGCCATAAAAAGTAAGCTAATGTATTTATCTGAAAGGGAGTTTGAAATCTCATATATCTTATAATAGGACAATGATTAGGCATTATAGCACACATGGCACAGCAGTAATAACAGTTTTTATCGTAAGCTCTGCAAGGTAACGCCTTAAACAAGGCTGGTAGAAATCCAAAAATCACAAACCTCAGTATCCGGTATGCTCACCTATTGCATCGATCACAGCCTGACAACGGCGGCGCATACTGCGGATCAATCACTGTATTCGATATTGTGGAATAGCATTCGCAAGTGCGTCAATCAGGGCTCCGTATCTCGAAAGGTTCGCTATGTTGCGCACGTACGCAAGTGTCTCGATTCCATGGCCCCGTATCTCGCAATAGAATCGGTTATGGAATCGAGACACTAACGCTCGTGCGCAACATAGCGAACCTTTCGAGATTCCGAGCCCTGATCCTGGCGGCTGTGGATTTGCCGAGCGCCGCTGTACACACAGCGTCCAAGCTGGTGCCAAAGGTCCTCAGTTGGGTTATTTTTCTTTATGGGTGGTGCGTTTTCATTGCGTGCGACTATAGTTTACAATAGTAGTCTACTCCATATACGAACGGCTTTCTGACCTCATCGAGGTCATTTCTCGAATTCACCTATTTTGGCGACTAAGATCGCTTTAAAATGATTTTTTCCTTCTCCACATTGCATCGCATTTCTCTAAACATGATTTAGTTGTAAGTCATCCATTACATATAAACCAAGTATATTATTTTAAGAATATACTTATGCATAGCTTTATGAAACATCACACGGCGAAGAAATCGCACCTGCATTCTAGTATTACCTGTATCTAGCTGCTCTGTAGCGGTGCTTACCTTACAACGCTGTCCATGACGTGCGTCGATTACATAGACAATATTGCGCAAGACGAGACATTTATATAGACCAAGCAGGCGTAACATATGATCATTACAAGGGCGATGACTGCTTCGAAGGACCTGCCCAGAACCAGATTGTCGATGTCTGTGTTATGTAAAATGTTACCCAGCCAGATGGGAGATGTCGTCATTTAAATTGTTACTAAAATCTTAACAGTGTAGATGAGTGCAGATCAATGGCCATAGTTATTCGGTGTTTCAAAATTCCATTCTTCATTTAGATAAATATGGTTGAAGATAACTGGTCAATTCATTAATTTAATATTTTTCTTCATTTGACATGTATGCACAGGATGGTCCATAAAAAACAACCTATTTTACTTTCAATCGCAACTTTGATATAATTTAGGAATTTCTTTTACCACATTGTTTAAAAGGCTAACCATTTTATCCTTGCAAATTCTGTAGAAATTGGAAACATTTAAAGGGATAATAACTCTTTGTATGAGATCTATACTTCACAATAAAAACATTGTGAATAACTCATAGAAATATAATATATTCTGTTTTACCACAAAAATGACAGTTATAGCTATTATTCTGATATCTGAGTTTGTCTTTAGACCACGTGACCTCCATTGATGGCTATACTCTGTTAAAATCTCTTAAGAGATTTTAACAAAAAAAAACAAACTTTTTAGAAAAAAAAACTGGGACTAACTTTGAATGTAAAAATGGATTCATTAACCATTGGTAAGTACGGGAAAATTGTTGTTTACTCAAGGAAAATTCATTTTTTGGCCAAAACGAAGAGTTATTATCCCATTAAGTTACTCAAATTATAATACCTGATGATATGATCTATCCATTCTCATCGCTGCTGAATAACGCTGGTCACGAACATGGGAATTGGCCATAACTCTCGCAGACATGTCAGTTTCTTAATTCTCGCGGTATGTTGGTCTTCATAGTGTCAAGATTATGTGGACTGTTAACTTAGATTCTTTCCTTAGGGTGTACCACTAAAGTAAAAGGGGTCGTTTTTTATGGATGCACTTCACTCTTTGTATAAAATTGCATGAGAAAATCAACATAGATTTAATAGGCTGAGGTTTACCTAGGAATTTTTTTGTCCGCCCCCCCCCCTCATTTACTTTATTGTTTGTATTTTTTTTTAGTCAACGTAAATGTTTAATGCGCTTACGCGTCCTTTTGAGTACTACCCCGCCCAGTCAGTGGACAAAATGTACGAGCCTGTTTGGCCGATGTTTTTTATTAACAATATAAGGTACCATCCAAGACATTTTCCTCATATATTATATAATATAGTAACTGACTCTCTTTCGGATATATATATATATATATATATATATATATATATATATATATATATATATATATATATATATATATATATATATATATATATATAACGAAAAATTAAATCCGTTGTAGTGAATTCATATATCTGTGTGTACACAAAATCCGTAATGGCACATTTCCGTTGATATAGTGGGGTCACTAAACAGCGTCATCGGATTTTTTGTAGTGATTATTATCAGTTTTAATGTATTTGGCGTTGTCCTGTTTATGCTGAGATGTAGATATTCTCTATGTCAAGATGAGCCAAACACCAGTTCTTGACATATGCTTACACAGAATGTATATCTCAGGTCATACAAATATGCAGTTTAACATGCTATAAGACCATTAACTTTCAATGAAAATGGTGGCGTTGGCGTCAATTATCAGTCTTAGCGTGTTCAAAACTGCCGTGTGAATACAAAGCATGTTCTGAACTTATCCAAACTGCTTCTCTGTTCAGACCTTTGACAAGATTTATGTTTGTAATTTGAAAGTGTTCACTGATTCACAGTAGTAGCTTTCCTTATCTCATTTTGACGGACCCACACTAGTTGCTACAAGAACATGAAGTACAAAAACCAACCTGATGGTAATAACGCTGTAAATGTCCTTTGACTTGTTGTGTGAACTGAACGACTACGAAAAGCACATTCTCCAAACCGCATAAGCAGCAGCAGCGTCTTCATTATTGTTTGAACAATGAGACAATCAATGCAACGATTTGAGACCAAATAGCATCCAAGAAAAAAAATGCCAATTTCCTATAAGGTCCCATAGGGTAAACGACAATTCTGTATATACAAGAGGTAATTGCAGAAAATTAGAAATATTATGCAAATTGCTGGAATATGAGTAAAAACAAACTGTTGGTGCAATGATTGCACCGGAAGTACCAGAAACACAACTAGCACAATCTCAGTCTAGCCTTTCCTGTACTGATTTTGCCAGACATTTAAAAGTAGTGAGACAGAGAGGACCTTAGCTTAGAAGACCGAGGGAAAAGATGGAATACTGGCGGGTTACACATACACATATATTATATATTCACCTTAACTTCCCAATTAGGCGTCACCACGACTAACAGCGTGCCTCCTATCATTATTTTCTCGGACATTAAGACCTAAAAAAACATATTAAGTTTATACCTTAATAACATATAAGATATACGTATATGAACGGTAATGGCTTACGGCTAGAGAAATAATGTTTGAATAAAATAGGCCGAATGACATCTGAACCTTTCTCGAGTGGAGACACAATCTAACCGGTATCTCAATTCAAAGTAGGTGTTAGATAGACAATAAAAGCCTTAATCTAATAATTGCCTATACTTACACATGGCAACGAGAAATGTATACACCGAGATTTGATACTTTCGAAGGTTTTTTTTTTTTATTGTTTCCAGGCAGCATGAATACAGATGCATTATTGGCTAAATAGATACAATATAAACTTCATTTTTTGTATCCGGATAAAAAAAGTGTAACAATGGCAACAATGCTATTCTAAAGTATTTCCATCTGAGCATTATTTAATATGCATTATATCAAGAGCCAGGAGATATGGAACTCCCCTATTTACGGCTGCGTCGCGGGAAAAGTCAACACGTTGCGAATAGAGACTTTATTGTCGGCTTCTACTAACAACACCCCTTGTGCCACGCCAATCCCCCACGACGTTTCCTTGAGGACACAGTTAATAACGCCGACACTTGGAAGGAATGTATCACTTTCGTAGTGGATCTTCAGTTTTGATTGGTTTAAGATATTGCGACATGAAGGATTGCCGTAGGAGAAGTTGTACTTATTCATTCTGTTCTTGTTCTTATTCCCCATGCTATCACAAAGGGGAATGACGTAATCACCGTAGAGGATAGTGCTTCCCTTTGGTAAAGCCATGTTGAAGGTACCGCCAGCTTGATAGTCGTCGTTCACCATGACTATCCAGCCTGAAAGTTTCAAAGACATGCCATCATAAACGGTGGTACTACTGTGGTACGTGTACGATGATAAAATTGCATTACTGTGTAAACAGACTTCCTTTCTTATTTCAATATGATATTTATAGGCCCTCGAGATCCAAGGGAATTACCCCCCAAAATGAAGTTTTCTCGTACCTCAATGCTAAATGTAGATATATGCTAAATGTAGATATATGCGTGTGGACTAAACAGCTGTGCGACTGTCTGTCTGTCTGTCTGCCTGTCTGAGCGTTGTTTGTATATGCGTGGTTTACAAAAAGTACTAACAAACATTTAATCATCTGCTACATGTACGTGGTCCTAACTGACTCCAGTGTGCTCACTTACCCGAGTCAGAAATCGGGACGTTAAAGAATTCCACCTCATGTTGTTTGCTGGCCGACACTAGTCTATATCTAGCAGCAGGGTCCAATATGAAAGTTCTGAATGTTAAGGAGCCGCCAGCACTTGTCACAGCCTGGGTACCATCTAAGTACACGTCATCCGCCACATCGGTGAAGTCAATACCGTATTTTGTCTGAAAGAAATACAATGATGTTGAGACAAAATAAGCGCTGATATCTAAGCAGGTTAAATAACTGTGAAGAATGACATTGACAAAGGCCCTGATTAAATAGCGATGTTAGCTTTTTAAGGTTCTATACCATGAAATGTATCGTTTAGAGACTTAGATTTATCTTATTTATTATTAATCTTATTATTAGGGGATTGCATCTGAAGTATCCTAAGTGACAATATATTTGCTGATCAACATATTGATAAGAGATCGGACTGCAATTGTACTACGATGTCATTTAAAACTACTGAAATATCTTAAAACGTTTTGAAACATTGTCCAAAGTTGCTGATATTGATGTCGTTATTAACAAAGGTGTATTTTTAATACGATGCATGAGATTCTGACAACATGAAACCCTATGTAGTCTGTCTAGTCTGCAACAGTCTATTGAAAAATTGAAGTAATTTCAGTTAATTAAGTTGTGATAAAATATAAAAGGACTGCTTTTATAAAAATCAGACTGGACAAAAACAAAAACACTCCATACCTTCAGCCAGGCGGTCGCCATTTTCCCCTCCAGAATAGCGTCAGATTCAGTTCTCCCTGCCAACTGGTGATGAGCCAGAATCTCGCTGCGGCTTTGGCGAAATAGATTGTCTGTTCTTCCGTCCATAATGTAGGTGAGGACATAGTCATAGCAGGGGGTGGCACTGTTGGAACAGGTGTCACGGCGGTCGTTGAGCTTTAGTCCACGGCCAGCATTTGCCATTCCCATAATGCCGAGAATAGAGGCCACAATGAACGCTTTGATGCTGCAAAGAGTGACAAGATGATACTTGGAAATGACAGTGCCACGTTTGTATCGGAACAGTAAATGGTTTCTTCAATACCTTGAATAGATATGAGGACAACCCCCCTCCCCCGGACAATCCCCCTGGACTATTCCCCCAGGACGAATGAAATATTTCATCCATTTCATCCATTTTCTTAATATTTCTTAATATTTATATGATCGCATTCACAACAGCGGAGTAACAAACCCGCGGATTAAATGTTGCGACCCATTTAAAACTTATCGAGTAAACCACGCTCGGCTGTCACCTTGATTGGATAGTAAACGATTGTCGTAAAATCGCTAAATGATATCAAAACCGGGTGCATAAACTTAAAAACAACCTTGGACAACCTTGGACTGCCACATTAATCCAATGCCATGCAAAAATAAACTATAACAAGTGGTTAAAGCCTTCAAACCGAATGTCGTAAAGTCCCCATATACCTACATAGAGACAATTAAATAGAGTAAGCTTGTGAAACAAGATTCCACAATTTTAAATATAATAATCGAAATAAAATACTGCCGGGTATCGGAGCGGCCTATAACTTGGCACGTTTACTGCAAATACTGCAGGCTACATCCTCCCTTCGCTCGTTTGCAAATTCCGTGAATGGCATACGCACAATCGAACCGTAAATCCAAATTCCCTGTTTGACGCTTGAGTCGGTCCTCTCCACAATCCAATTCAGGAAATGACGTAACCGCCGAGGACGCATTGTCCAATGGCATGACTTCTTTTTCGAAATGAGAGGTTAGAGTGGACGACAGTCGTTTACTATCCAATCAAGGTGACAGCCGAGCTTGGTATAAACTCTTATAAAATTCCCGCGGGAATTTCGCGACAAATATTTAAGTGGGTCGGACTTTTTTGATTCGCAAGACTTGGAAAGAATGTTTCACTTCCGTAGCGGATTTTCAATGTTGAATGGTTTAAGATATTGCGACATGAAGGATTGCCGTAAGTCCTCTGCCGTCAATCGCCCGTCGCGTACTACCAATCCACCATTTAAAGGCCAACGCACACCTGATTGTATAAGCTGAGCTTACAAAATATGAGTTGGTTTGAAGTACGCAGTAAAATTGCTTTATGCGTCAAATCACCAGGATGACAAACACAATACAAAGTTTTAATAAACAAATGATAACGAGTGAAAAACGGTCAGTCTAAGGAACCATTCCCAGACACTATCAAACTAACAATCAACTTGAGTGGCGTACATGTCTCTCACGCCAACTGAACCTGCTAGGGGTTAATTTATTATCGTTAAGCAGCTTCAGTAGGCGTGCCAGACATCTAATCCGCTTAAGCGGAGAGCAAGTTAACAATAAACCATTGAAGATAGATCGGTCTTGTTGGATCGATCTAGGAATGGGAACCCAGCCTAGCTTCTCGCTGCCAATAGTAGACTCATCGTTTAGCATCATTCTTTAATAAAAAAGGGAGGCATTGTTATACATCATCATTCCATAGAAACAATTATTGCAAAAGTAACATGGATGAAGACTGAATTGGAAGCCGCGCGTTGCAGAATACGTGAAAGTGATGCGTCGTTTTCTTAGATACATGTGCTGTATGTGTATATTCCTGTCTGAAGAAAACAGGTATATATTTTACAATAATAGTCTACTCCATATATGAACGGCTCGCTAACCTTACCCGTTACCTATAAACTATGTATATTATTTTACTGATGTGCTTTAGTATAGTTTTATGAAACATCACACGGCGAAGAAATCGCACCCGCATTCCTTTTACTATGTAGTTGCCCTGTAGCGGTGCTTACCTTACAACGCTGTCCATGTCGTGAAAGTGATGCGTCGTTTTCTTAGATAATGTTGCATCTGACGAGACATTTATATAGACCAAGCAGGCGTAACATATGATCATAACAAGGGCGGGAACTGCTTCGAAAGACCTGCCCAGAACCAGATGGTCGATGTCTGTGTTATACTACATGTATGTTACCCAGACAGATGGGAGATGTCGTCAATAAGTATTAAATTATTCGACATGAATGCACAGGGTGGTCCATAAAAAACGTCCTATTTTACTTTCCATTTTGATACAATTTTGATATTTTCTACTTACTTTTGCCATATTGTTTCATAAGGATTACCATTTTATCCTTGCAAATTCTGTAGAAATTGGAAACATTTAAGTCAGTCAAGTTCCAATACTTGGTCATACAGTACGCTCTATCCATGCTCCTCGTAGCTGAATAACGGTGGCCACACAAACATGGGAATTGACAATAACTCTTTTAGACATGTCACTTCCTTAATTTTTCCTTAGTGTGCCTCCAAAATTAAAAAGGTTGCCTTTTTTAGGATCACACTTTTAATGGCTGGATAAGTGTATTTCACCTTTGTATAAAATTTTACGAGAAATATAACATAGATTTAATGGGCTAAGGTTTACCCCAGAAACTTTTTTGTCCGCTCCTCCCCCACTTACTTTATTGTGTGTATTTTTTAGTCAACGTAAATGTTTACATGCACTTACGTATCCTTTTGGAGTACCTCCCCGCTCAGTCAGTGTACAACATGTACGAGCCTGTTTTGTCCGATATTATTTTTACCGATACCATCCAAGACATCTCTTCTTTTCCTCATATATTATATAATATAGTAACTGATTCTCTTTCGGATATATATATATATATATATATATATATATATATATATATATATATATATATATATATATATATATATATATATATATATATATATATATATATATATATTTTTTTTTTTCCAGGAGCAGGGCCTCATATTCATTCCTTTTAATAGGTATGCATTTAGCTAATTTGGCAGCAAAGATTCAAGTTATCAATAAGCTTGCCTTTAGTAAACAGCCTTAAGTACCTTATTGTGATATGAAGTTTGTATGTCATATAGAATACCACGTGGATTAAGAAATTTAAGTACGATCCTTGCGTGATTCAGCTACCTTGTTGCAATGATATGCACATCCGTGCGGTGTAACAGCAATCCAAGTCCCCTAGTAATGGTTGTCCGTAGGATGGTAGTCCTACTGGGACTTACGTTCCTGGCCATAATTATAGTAGGTAGGACTGTATTACTTTCAGACTTTTATTCCTGTTACACCTATGACAGTAATGTTAGTCCGGCAATTCGTTTTCACGACGAATTCGGTGTTTCTCTTGTGGTGGAGAATATAAGTTCACCACTGACTGCGTCCCCCTCACCCTTCTTTTAACGATCAAGTCGACCAGCTCAACATTCATCTTGCAGACTTGCCCTTATGAAATCCATTTACTTCCTTTTGGAAGAACGTAGGTCTGCGGAAAGTGACCCGGTTTCACATCAAACCAGACGGGGTGCATCTTTCGGAGGTTGGCCAGTATAAAGTGTATCGTAGTATGCAGGGCGCCATTATTAGGAAGGCCTTTTGGCTTAGCATTAAGTTTTTCCTAATCCCTTCCAACTTCATCATAAGTCTTTTCAGGTCCATAGACTCATTTCTTCTTCTTGTTATAAGCCCCGACCTTTTCAGGGCCACCGGTAAGTTCGTCCTTAGTTCTTAAAACATACCCACAAGATATCCTTATCTTGTCAGATATCTCGTTGTATATTTATTTTCACCTTCATCATATGTCCTTTCAGGCCCATAGACTCATTTCTTCTTCTTGTTATAGGCCCCGACCTTTTCAGGGCCACCGGTAAGTTTGCCTTTGTCCTTTGTTCTTAAAACATACCCACAAGATATCCTTATTTTTTCAGATATCTTGTTGTATATTTATTTTCACCGTCATCATATGTCCTTTCAGGCCCATAGACGCATTTCTTCTTCTTTCAGGCCCCGACCTTTTCAGGGCCAACGGGAAGTTTCCTTTGTCCTTAGTTCTTAAAACATACCCACAAGATTTCCTTATTGTTTCAGATATCTTGTTGTATATTTATTTTCACCTTTATCTCTTGTCCTTTTTCAGGCCCATAGACGCATTTCTTCTTCTTTCAGGCCCCGACCTTTTCAGGGCCACCAGGAAGTTTCCTTTGTCCTTAGTTCTTAAAACATACCCACAAGATTTCCTTATTGTTTCAGACATCTTGTTGTATATTTATTTTCACCTTTATCATATGTCCTTTTTCAGGCCCATAGACGCATTTCTTCTTCTTTCAGGCCCCGACCTTTTCAGGGCCAACGGGAAGTTTCCT
Organism: Lingula anatina; assembly: GCF_051362555.1. Taxonomy (NCBI): domain Eukaryota; kingdom Metazoa; phylum Brachiopoda; class Lingulata; order Lingulida; family Lingulidae; genus Lingula; species Lingula anatina. Next base: position 4,500,708 of record NC_141774.1, on the reverse strand, counting down.
TTGTCCTTAGTTCTTAAAACATACTCACAAGATTTCCTTATTTTATTAATTTATTTTTTTTAGATATCTTGTTGTATATTTATTTTCACCTTCATCATTTGTCCCTTTCAGGCCCATAAACGCATTTCTTCTTCTTTCAGGCCCCGACCTTCTCAGGGCCACCAGGAATTTCCTTTTATTTTTTACCCCCCTTTTTTTTTTATTCCAGGCTGCTACGGCGTGGCAATAATTTTAATGCCTTATTTTTGTAACATTTTTGTCCGCCTCGCTACGTCGGGGTGAGTGGCACGTTTTGTGTCTTTATATTCCGCTCCGCTTCGTCAGAGTGAGTGGCACGTTTTGTGTCTTTACATTTCCGACCTGTTTCACAGGTTGAGTGGCATAATTTTTCATTGCCTTATTTTTTGAAATATTTTTGTCCGCCTCGCTACGTCGGGGTGAGTGGCACGTTTTGTGTCTTTATATTCCGCTCCGCTTCGTCGGAGTGAGTGGCACGTTTTGTGTCTTTACATTTCTGACCTGTTTCACAGGTCGAGTGGCATAATTTTTCATGCCTTATTTTTGTAATATTTTTGTCTGCTTCGCTACGTCGGAGTGAGTGGCACGTTTTGTGTCTTTATATTCCGATCCGCTTCGTCGGAGTGAGTGGCACGTTTTGTGTCTTTACATTTCCGACCTGTTTCACAGGTTGAGTGGCATAATTTTTCATGCCTTATTTTTGTAATATTTTTGTCCGCTTCGCTACGTTGGAGTGAGTGGCACGTTTTGTGTCTTTATATTCCGCTCCGCTTCGTCGGAGTGAGTGGCACGTTTTGTGTCTCTACATTTCTGACCTGTTTCACAGGTCGAGTGGCATAATCTTTCATGCCTTATTTTTGTAATATTTTTGTCCGCTTCGCTACGTCGGAGTGAGTGGCACGTTTTGTGTCTTTATATTCCGCTCATTTCGGCGGAGTGAGTGGCACGTTTTGTGTCTTTACATTTCCGACCTGTTTCACAGGTTAAGTGGCATAATTTTGTTTTGTGCCTGTTCTATTCTGCTCCGCTTCGTCGGTTTAAGTGGTAAGTATGTGTATACGGTAAGTGGTAAGTATGCATATATATATATATACTCCCGATCTCAACATCAGTTTGAGTGTTTATGTTCCAGCCCTCTGCGATTTCCTCTGTGGGGTCTTCCTTGCCCAGTGCGCTTGGGCACCAGTCAAGGTTATGGCCTCTTTGCAACCCCACAAACGAAATTTGTGCAAAATTGCTTGAAAATGATAACTTTTGCTGACTCGTCTCATCATTATTTTTAGGATGATGAGTCTTAGTTAATATTTCATATTTAATCTTTATCCCTAAGGCCATAACATTTAATGCAGGCAACAGTTTGCCACATTGTTATTATTGTTAAAATTATTAGGATAGTGAGTTTATTTAATAAAAGCGGCCTTGTTTGGCCAAATCACGAACACCCGATAGTCTTTGTTGCATTCTCTTTTGCTATGAACGGGAATATGCAAGTTTGTGATGCACTGGGATGGAGGAGACATAAAGGAAAGTTTGGCGTAGTCAAACGATATTTTATGGCGACAACAATCTCCAGAGCTTATTTACGCACATGCGCATTCTGCACATGCGCAATTCTACCTAGAGGGGTGGTCCCAATTGAGGCACATGTTGCTACTTATACCAGGGGACGTCACTGCCTGACCCATTTTGCGCTCATTCTGTTGTCGCGCACGATACGTTGAAGCTATAAGGTATCTCCGACTTTCAACTTAAACCTTCAGTTCAAAAAATTTCACCCACCGCCTTCCCCGTCTCCTCCACCATACATCAATTGTTTCCTCAGCCGACTAAACTTTGCTTGAATTATATTTGACCATCATACTGCGTGCGTTTTTTTTTTTCTTTGATTTTTCAGTTTTGTATACCTGTCAGGAGCACCTCCGTCCCCTGAAAGTGCCCGTACACAGTCCAGTACCGGTCATGCCCCAGCGAAACCTTCGTTTTAAAGACTACCTCTATACTGGACAGTCATCAGCCCAAGGATCTGTAAGATCTTCCTAGTCCAGAGGAAAAGGTGCAATCGGATGAAGGTTTTACAATGCAATTGACTTTACAGGTTTTAAAGACTACCTCTTTACTGGACGGTGATCAGCCCAGCAAGCCTTGCGGGTTAATCATACATTATTACAGACATAAGGTGTGAAGAGTTTCGATTTTTCATCTGTAGCCGTGGAATACCGATCATCTGCTGCAGTTCAAGTAGCGACGGTTCATCCGTATGTTCTCCTGAAGTCAGAGGATATTGGGTCAACATTATATGAATGTCTCACAATGTCCCAAGAAATATTCGAAGTCAATTTAAAGGATTACTTCTGCATAATCCAAACAGCGGCCCAGCAAGCCATGCGGGTCCATTCTTGATCCTTACTCACTGCATAGGTCATTGGAACAGCGGTATAAAAATATCTTACTTCCCCGTTTTAAGGGGCCAAGTGGGCCCCATTCCCGGTTTTTGCTACAAAACTGTAATTCATTCCAGCATGTTGTGACAGGAGTGTTGCAAAAAATTCGACTTGCCTACCCGCTGTTTCATGTCGTATGAGAATTTTGACTCTATTTAAATGACCCAGTCATGTTTTTCTCATATTTTGACCCAGCAATCTTTGCGGGTCCATCTGTATATCGGTTGAAGTGAGGAATGTAACGGGAACATTTGTATAGAACATACCTATCTATGTTATCCCCGAGATTATATTATTTGTTCATGTTTTATTCTGCCATTGATAATTGTAAACTGGAAAGAAATTACTTTTCCGCAGAATATCACTTAAAACCGTTACTTTTATTCTAATTAACAGGTACGGCACAAGCTAGGATGGCATGGCAATTATAGAGAGTTCACTCTTCCAGCTGTTTTCAGCATATGGGAAAAACTGAACCTCCCCCCTTCCTTAAAAAAAAAAAAAAAAAAAAAAAAAAAAAAAAAAAAAAAAAAAAAAAAAAAAAAAAAAAAAGGAAGTAGGGGTTAGGCCACCCGCTAACAGCATTGTCATGCCGGTACATACATAGAATTGTATTGAGAGTCCTGCAATGCATTGACCTTGCCTTTGGAATCAGACAAGCTAAATAAGATGCACTACCGTTGTCAAATAATTGCTTATCGTGGACCACAGCTTACGATAACTGTTGCATGGCGGGGGCCTCTTTGCAACCCCACAAACGAAATTTGTGCAAAATTGCTTGAAAATGATAACTTTTGCTGACTCGTCTCATCATTATTTTTAGGATGATGAGTCTTAGTTAATATTTCATATTTAATCTTTATCCCTAAGGCCATAACATTTAATGCAGGCAACAATTTGCCACATTGTTATTATTGTTAAAATTATTAGGATAGTGAGTTTATTTAATAAAAGCGGCCTTGTTTGGCCAAATCACGAACACCCGATAGTCTTTGTTGCATTCTCTTTTGCTATAAACGGGAATATGCAAGTTTGTGATGCACTGGGATGGAGGAGACATAAATATTATATAATCACCTTAACTTCCCAATTAAGCGTCACCACTACTAACAGCGTGCCTCCTATCATTATTTTCTCGGACATTAAGACCTAAATAAACATATTAAGTTTATACCTTAATAACATATAAGATATACGTATATGAACGGTAATGGCTTACGGCTAGAGAAATAATGTTTGAATAAAATAGGCCGAATGACATCTGAACCTTTTTCGAGTGGAAACACAATCTAACCGGTATCTCAATTCAAAGTAGGTGTTAGATAGCCAATAAAAGCCTTAATTCAATAATTGCCTATACTTACACATGGCAACGAGAAATGTAAACACCGAGATTTGATATTTTCGAAGTTTTTTTTTTTTTTAATGTTTCCAGGCAGCATGAAGATAGGTGCATTATTGACTAAATAGATACAAGATAAACTTCATTTTTGGTATCCGGATGAAAAAAAGTGTAACAATGGCAACAATGCTATTCTAAAGTATTTTCATCTAAGCATTATTTAATATGCATTATATCAAGAGCCAGGAGATATGGAACTCCCTTATTTATGGCTGCGTCGCGGGAAAAGTCAGCACGTTGCGAATAGAGACTTTATTGCCGGCTTCTACTAACAACACCCCTTGTGCCACGCCAATCCCCCACGACGTTTCCTTGAGGACACAGTTAATAACGCCGACACTTGGAAGGAATGTATCACTTTCGTAGTGGATCTTCAGTTTTGATTGGTTTAAGATATTGCGACATGAAGGATTGCCGTAGGAGAAGTTGTACTTATTCATTCTGTTCTTGTTCTTATTCCCCATGCTATTACAAAGAGGAATGACGTAATCACCGTAGAGGATAGTGCTTCCCTTTGGTAAAGCCATGTTGAAGGTACCGCCAGCTTGATAGTCGTCGTTCATCATGACTATCCAGCCTGAAATTTTGAAAGACATGCCATTATAAACGGTGGTACTACTATGGTACGTGTACGATGATAAAATTGCATTACTGTGTAAACAGACTTCCTTTCTTATTTCAATATGATATTTATAGACCCTCGAGATCCAAGGGAATTACCCCCAAAATGAAATTTTCTCGTACCTCAATGCTAAATGTAGATATATGCTAAATGTAGATATATGCTTGTGGACTAAACAGCTGTGCGACTGTCTGTCTGTCTGTCTGTCTGTCTGCCTGTCTGAGCGTTTTTTGTATATGTGTGGTTTACAGAAAGTACAAACAAAAATTTAATCATCTGCTACATGTACGTGGTCATAACTGACTCCAGTGTGCTCACTTACCCGAGTCAGAAATCAAGGCGTTAAAGAATTCCACCTCATGTTGTTTGCTGGCCGACACTACTCTATATCTAGCAGCTGGGTCCAATATGAAAGTTCTGAATGTTAAGGAGCCGCCAGGGCTTGTTACTGCCTTGGTGCCATCTAAGTACACGTCATCCGCCACATCGGTGAAGTCAATACCGTATTTTGTCTAAAAGAAATACAACGATGTTGAGACAAAATAATTGAAGTAATTTCAGTTAATTAAGTTGTGATACAATATAAACGGACCAATTTTAAGAAAATCTGTCTGAGCAAAAACAAAAAACACTCTATACCTTTAGCCAGGCGGTCGCCATTTTCCCCTCCTGAATGGCGTCAGTTCATTTCAGTTTCCCCTGCCAACTGGTGATGAGTCAGAATCTCGCTGCGGCTTTGGCGAAATAGATTGTCTGTTCTTCCATCAATAATGTAGGTGAAGACATAGTTATAGCAGGGGGTGACGCTGTTGGAGCAGGTGTCACGGCGGTCGTTGAGCTTTAGTCCACGGTCAGCATTTGTCACTGCCACGATGCCGAGGATGGCTGCCACAATGAACGCTTTGGTGCTGCAAATAGTGACAAGATGATACTTGGAAATGACAGTGGCACGTTTGTATCGGAACAGTAAAATGGTTCCTTCAATACCTTAAATAGATATCAGGACAATCCCCCCGGAATATTCCCCCAGGACAATGCCTCCCAGCCCCCCCCCCCCCCCCCCCCCCCCTGGGCGCCCCCTCCCCCGTAGAATATATATATATTTATATACAAATATAAGGTAAAGAGTACACAGGTCAAATCTTTTCATCCATTTTCTGAATATTTCTTATTGCCGGGAAGGGGAGGGGGGTAGAATCCTCGAATATGACCGCATTCACAACAGTAACAGATCCGCGGATTAAATGTTGCGACCCATTTAAAAACTTGTCTCATAAACCTCATAAACATAAAATTCCCGCAGGGATTTCGCCACAAACATCCAAGTGGGTCGGGTTTATTTAATCCGCGGACCTGTAAGTCTAAGCACTACCCGCCGCGGTAGTCCTTAGACTTACAGGATTTAATGGCCGACGCACACCTGATTGTTGAAGGTGAGCTTCAAAATGTGGGGAGGTTTAAGGTACACAGCAAAATCGTTCTTTGCGTCAACCCACCAAGGTGACAAACACAATACAAAGCTATAAACAAACGACAATTAATAACGAGTGTGGCATAGTCAGTCTAAGGAACCATTCCCAGACCCAATCAAACTTACAATCAACTTACATGTCTGTCACGTCCACTGAATCTGATAGGGGGCAATTAATTATCGTTAAGCAACTTCTCTAGGCGTGCCAGACATCTAAGCCGCTTAAGCTGAAAGCAAATTAGTGAGAACCCCCTCGGAGATGGATCGATCTTCTTAGATCGTCAAAAAATACTGAATTGCACGCTGCGCTTTACAGAATATATCTACATGTACGTTTCATATGTGTATGTCCATGTCTGAGGAAAACAGACAAACACATTCACAGACACACATTCACACACATATAGTTTACAGTAGTAGTATTCTCCTTGTATGAACGGCTCTCTGACCTTATCGATATCATTCCTCGATTACCACCTATCTTGGTGACTAAGATCTCTTGAAAATGATTATTATTATTATTTATTATATATATATATTTTTTTTTGCCTTCTGCACATTGCATCATATTTCTCTAAACATGATATAGTTGTAAGTCATCCATTACCTATAAACCATGTATATCCTTTTAAGGAGGGAATGTAGGTTTGAGGTTTGAGGTTCTCTTAAAATAAAGGTCTTGGCTTTTTTATTCCTGTCACATTCATTTAACGTATCTTCAAAATATCTAATTATGCTTGGAACACAGCTTTAACTTCATCGTGTGACGTAATATTGGGATTTTGGGGACAAAAACACCATTTTTATACACCTGATTTTCTCAGGCACCTGGACAGCTATAAACTTGCTTTTGATGTCATTATGACACTTGAACAAAGTACTACAGCATGGAGTCAGGGATTTTTCTTCAGACACTTATTGTTGATTTTATCTATAAAAACGTGAAATTACATCAAAATATTAGGGAATTTTCACTTTCAAAGTCTATAAATTAGAAAAGAGAGGATCAATCAAAATTTCTTAAAAAGCACTTTTAGAGCATACTGTTCATAATTAGCATGGTGAATTTGGTCTCCCTCAGGTGTACAGGTAGATAGTTAAAGCTTGTTAAGATAACGCTATCTCGTCAATATTGAAAGCAAAGAAAACGAGCAAAAACCCTTTCAGTGAAGTTAATTGTCCATATAAGCAAATAAAATTGTTGACAGCTTTACCTGTTATCGTTCTGACGATCGCGAAGATGGGTACTCTTTTGCCGGTTGAAATTAGCTTGTTTGCATGTATTTGGATGTCAGAAAATCTTATTTTTGTATCAATCTCACCTCCTGTTAGTAACTTCAAGGGGTTACCGCTAGCACTGCCAGAATGATTGACAGGTAATCTAGTAAGCCCTAATGACCCAAGCAATCAGTGGCCACGTCAATTGCCGTCGGGGCAAGTGTTAGGGATGCGCTCTAGGATGTGCACACAATAGCAGCATCGCATGCGGTCTTGTCCACATTCGCCAAGCGAAAAATGGTTCGAAAACAGGTGGAAAGGTTAGATATTATCATTGTTGATTTTCCGATTACTAATGGTAAGCAGAAATAAATAGGAGTTGAGCCTCGATGCTAGGGCCGAATTGCCCAAGTTGCATAGATTCAGGGGCGTAACCAGACCTTAAAAAAATTGTACGCACAGATTTTTTACATTCCCAGCAAAATATACACTAACGCAAGAGATGAAGGACAGCGTAATCACAGCATATGTACCACACACCGCAGCTTAATTTCCATTAATAATAAAACATCATTTAGTCAGAAATATTCTCGCAATTAAAAAAGTTTCAATAAACTTATTACCCAGAATGGTATATTTATTTAAAAGGAGGCTAGCTTCGCATACGTGGAACGCCCTTCGAATAATCCTGGATCCGCCTCTGAGTTGAACTAACATTAGATTTCATTAACCTTACATGTGGATGCATGGCTCCCCATAACAACCAATTGTACGACACGACAGAGCTCTGATACATCTAAGTTTTATTATATGTTTGTAAAAATTGTCCATGTCACCCTGTTAGTTTGGAGGGATAAGCTGGGTCAAGTCCGTGTCAAAATTCTTTGACGCTTTGCAGGAAAAATCCTTCCTTCGTTTCTCTAGCTCCTTATGAAACCTGGTGTCCAGATTTTATCTAATGCCCTCAGGGTTGCGTGAGCTGCTCTTTGAAATAGATTTTTACCTGAGATAAATATTGCCAGCGAGGCTTCAGGTGAGTTGTGGGCCACTGAACCCTCCAATAAAGAGGTAAAGGAAGTTCCAGTTAGATGGACGATTAAGATAAAACTTGTTAAGGTTTCAGGCATTGTTTACCTCAGTTCAATAAAAGTATGCAAGACGGGGGGAGGGGGGTGTCAGAACAATTGTGCATATACAATTGATACAGAGGATTTGTTCATACAGGTGACTTTAATAAGCAGAGAATTTCTTTATATTCCGTGAAAATACACTAAAGTTATATAAAATAATATCATGGTTGGCCAAAAAAATGTACGCACAGTGCATCCGTGCGTATGCCTAGTTACCCCCATGTATATTTTTAAAATCTAACACTAAACTGCATCGACCTGTTGGCGAAAATGGATAGAAAGAATGACTATTGTTGTCACGGGTAGCAAGCAACGGAATTTTCTTCTTTTCTTTTGCGTATCTCAAAAAGTTAACAAGAAAATCGAAAGAACGCGTGTAACAACAAGCAATATTCAAGGGAGAACGAGTATTTCGAGCAAATCCAATGTGTCGGAAAAGATTCATCTTAGCGCTGATCACAATCAAGAGAGACTATCAAAACAGCTTAAGCGGAACAATAGGCACTGCTTTGCCGATCGCTGTTTATGACAAAGGGGGCATGGCGCATCCCTGTTCTATTGTTTCCCTAGACGTGCTGATGCTGCTAAGGTCCGCCCACCGAGTTTATCCATGCCAACGGCCCTTGACAACGAAGGCGGGGCATATACCAGGCCACCGCTGTCGATGTGTGCAGCATCAGAATAATCAGAAAAAACAATTTTTTTGTTCAAAATGTAAAAATTTTATTCTGTTAAACGTTAGATACACGTTTAACCAATAATTAGACAAAAAACCAAAAATGGCTATTTTTAGCTATATTTGGGTACATCCGCTCCTTAAAATACACTAAAGTATAGTTTTATGAAACATCACACTGCAAAGTATTAAACCACACCCGCTTTCCTATTATTATGTAGTTGCTCTGTAGCGGTGCTTACCTTACAACGCTGTCCATGTCGTGAAAGTGATATGATGATTACATAGACGATATTGCATCTGACGAGACATTTATATCATTTTTTTCTTGGACATCAAGACCTAAATATGCATATTAAGTTCAAACCTTAATAACATATAAGATATACGTATATGAACGGTAGTGGCTTACGGCTAGAGAAATAATGTTTGGATAAAAGAATGACATCTGAACCTTTCTCGAGTGGAGACGTAATCTACCCGGTATCTCACTTCAAAGTAGGTGTTAGATAGACAATAAAAGCCTTAATTCAATAATTGCCTATACTTACACATGGCAACGAGAAATGTAAACACCGAGATTTGATATTTTCGAAGTTTTTTTTTATTCTTTCCAGGCAGCGTGAAGATAGATGCATTATTGGATAAATAGATACAATATAAACTCATTTTTGGAATCCGGATGAAAATAAAGTGTAACAATGGCAACAAGGCTATTCTTAAGTATTTTCATCTAAGCATTATTTAATATGCATTATATCAAGAGCCAGGAGATATGGAACTCCCTTATTTATGGCTGCGTCGCGGGAAAAGTCAGCACGTTGCGAATAGAGACTTTATTGCCGGCTTCTACTAACAACACCCCTTGTGCCACGCCAATCCCCCACGACGTTTCCTTGAGGACACAGTTAATAACGCCGACACTTGGAAGGAATGTATCACTTTCGTAGTGGATCTTCAGTTTTGATTGGTTTAAGATATTGCGACATGAAGGATTGCCGTAGGAGAAGTTGTACTTATTCAAAGAGGAATGACGTAATCACCGTAGAGAATAGTGCTTCCCTTTGGTAAAGCCATGTTGAAGGTACGGCCAGCTTGATAGTCGTCGTTCACCATGACCATCCAGCCTGAAAGTTTGAAAGACATGCCATCATAAACGGTGGTACTACTGTGGTACGTGTACGATTATAAAATTGTATTACTGTGTAAACAGATTATTTTTCTTATTACAATATGATATTTATAGGCCCTCTCCAAGGGAATTACCCCCCAAAATGAAGTGTCCTCGTACCTATAAGTTTCCACAATGCTACATATAGATATGCGTGTGGACTAAACAGCTGTGCGACTGTCTGTTTGTCTGTCTGTCTGTCTGTCTGTCTACCTGTCTGAGCGTTTTTTGTATATGTGTGCTTTACAAAAAGTACAAACAAAAGTTTAACCATTTGCCACAAGTACATGGTCATAACTGACTCCAGTGTGCTCACTTACCCGAGTCAGAAATCGGGGCGTTAAAGAATTCCACCTCATGTTGTTTGCTGGCCGACACTAGTCTATATCTAGCAGCAGGGTCCAATATGAAAGTTTTGAATGTTAAGGAGCCGCCAGCACTTGTCACAGCCTTGGTGCCATCTAAGTACACGTCATCCGCCACATCGGTGAAGTCAATACCGTATTTTGTCTGAAACAAATACAATGATGTTGAGACAAAATAAGCGCTGATATCTAAGCAGGCTAAATAACTGTGAAGACTGACGTTGAGAAAGGCCCTGATAAAATAACGATGTTAGCTTTTTAAGGTTCTATTACCTGAAATGTATCGTTTAGAGGCCTAGTTTTATTTTATTTATTATCATAATCTTATTATCGGGGAATTGCATCTGAAATATCCTAAGTGACCACATATTTGCTGATCAACATATTAATAAGAGATCGGACTGCAATTGTACTCCGGTGCCATTTAAAACTATTGAAATATCTAAAACGTTTTGAAACATTGACCAATTATTCTTATTTTAAACTAAAAAGAAATCGGCTCGGTATAAAGCTGCAGGTAGAGTTGCTGATATTGATGTCGTTTAATAACGGTTTATTGTTTTACTATGATGCAAGAGATTTTGATAACACGATAACCAATGTAAGTCTGTCTATTCTGCAACAGTCTATTGAAAATTTTCAAGTAATTTAAGTTAATTAAGTTGTGATCCAATATAAACGGATTGCTTTTAAGAAAATCAGCGGGAACAAAAACATCACTCCATACCTTCAGCCAGGCGGTCGTCATTTTCCCCTCCTGAATGGCGTCAGATTCAGATCTCCCTGCCAACTGGTGATGAGCCAGACTCGCTGGCTTTGGCGAAATATATTGTCTGTTCTTCCGTCCATAATGTAGGTGAGGACATAGTTATAGCAGGGGGTGGCGCTGTTGGAGCAGGTGTCACGGCGGTCGTTATAAGCATTGGTCCACGGTCAGCATTTGCCACTGCCACGATGTCGAGGATGGCTGCCACAATGAACACTTTGGTGCTGCAAAGTGTGACAAGATGATACTTGAAAATGACAGCACCATGTTCTTATCGGAACAGTAAAATGGTTCCATCAATACCTTAAATAGGCATCAGGACAATCCCCCCCCCCCCGGGACAACCCTCCCCGACTATTCCCTCAGGACAATCCCCCCCGGTGTAATCCGGGGGGAAATATAAAGTAAAGAATACGCAGTTTAAATCTTTCCATCCATTTTCTGGATATTTCTTATTGTCCCGGGGGGGCTGGGGGATTGTCCTAGAGCCCTTGAATATGACCGCATTCAAAACAGCGGAGTAATAAATCCGCGGATTAAATGTTGCGATCCATTTAAAGCTTGTCGCATAAACCCCACTTTATGCGTCATGTCACCAGGGTGACAAACACAATACAAAGCTATAATAATCAAACGACAATTAATAACGATTGAGAAACAGGCAGTCTAAGGAATCATTCCCAGGCACTATAAAACTATCTGGAACTCCGAGGGAATTCTTGCTAAATTGCAATCAACTTGAGCGGCTTACATGTCTGTCACGCCCACTGAAGCTGCTAGGGGGTAATTAATTATCGTTTAGCAGCTTCAGTATGCGTGCCAGACATCTAAGCCCCTTAATCTGAGAGCAAGTTAACGAGAAGCCCCTCGGTAATAGATCGAGATAGTTTGTTCGATCTAGGTATGAGAACCTAGTCTAACTTTTCGTTGTCAATGGTAGACGCATCGCTTAGGATCATACTTTATCAAAAAAAGGAGGCACTGTTTCTTCCATAGATACATGCAGCCATTGCAAAATTAACATGGAGGAAGACTGAATTGGGCGCCGTGCGTTGCAGCATATGCCTGTATTATATGTGTATATCCATGTCTGAAGAAAACAGGTATATAATTTACGATTGGAGTCAACTCCATGTATGAACGGCCTTATCGGTAGTATTCATCGATTATAACCTATCTTGACGACTAAGATCGCTTTATAATGAAATTAAATATTTCTTTTGTTTTGCTTTCTCCTTATTGCATCGCATTTCTCTGAATAATTTGTAAGTCATCCATTACCTATAAACCTTGTATTTCCTCTATAAATACACTAAAATATATTTTTAGGAAACATCACACGCGAAGAATTAAATCGCACCTGCATTCCTATAATTTTGTAGTTGCTCTGTAGCGGTGCTTACCTTACAACGCTGTCCATGTCGTGAAGGAGATATGTTGATTACATAGACGATATTGCATCTGACGAGACGGTTACCAAGCAGGCGTAACATATGATCATTACAAGGGCGGGAACTGCATCGAAGGACCTGCCCAGAAACAGATGGTTGATGTCTGTGTTACGTAATATGTTGCCCAGCCAGATGGGAGACGTCGTCATTTGTTACTAAAATAATAACAGTGTAGATGAGTGCAAAACGATGGCCACAGTTATTCGGTCAAAATCCCGTTCTCTATTCAGAGATATCTGGCTGAATATAACTATAATCACTTCATTAAAGGGATAATAACTCTTCGTATGAGGTCTATATTTCACAATAAAAATATTGTGAATAACTCATAGAAATATAATATATTCTGTTTTATGACAAAAAACAGCAGTTATAGCTATTATTCTGATATCTGAGCTTGTCTTCAAACCACGTGACCTCCATTGATGGCTGTACTCTGTTAAAATCTCTTAAGAGATTTTAACAAAAAACCAAACTTTTTAGAAAAAAAACAGGGACTAACTTTGAATGTAAAAATGGATTCATTAACCATTGGTAAGCATGGAAAAATTGTTGTTTACTCCGGGAAAATTCATTTTTTGGCCAAAACGAAGAGTTATTATCCCTTTAATTTAATAATTATTTTTTTATTTGACATGAATACACAGGGTGGTCAATAAAAAAGCGACCTATTTTACTTTCCATCACATTTTTTATATAAGATATTACTTTTACCACATTGTTTATAAGGCTAACCATATTATCCTTGCAATTTCTGTAGAAATTGGAAACCTTTAAGTTAGTCAAGTTTCAATAATTGATCATACGCTCTATCCATGCTCCTTGCTATTGAATAACGCTGGCCACGAACATGGGAATTGGCCATAACTCTTGCAGACATGCCAGTTCCTAAATTCTCTTGGTATGTTGGTCTTCATAGTGTCTAGAGTTTTTGGACCGTTAACTTAGATACTTTCCTTAGGCTGCCACTAGAGTAAAATGGTGATAACCTTACAACAGCTTGGTATAACACATGCCGTAAAAGTGTTTTTTACACCAACATCATATAACTAACATATCACTGACTTCCAAGACTGAAACATGTAGAATAGCGCGGTTCTTGTTGATCTTTATTTAGTGCTGCAAATGCCCTCGTTCTCATAAAGTTTGAATAACACATAACACAAGTATCCATGTAAACACCGACCGACTATAGACTAATATGGAAACAGGAAGTTAAACAGAAATGTTATCACACTAGGTCATAACATTTATATCAGAGAGTAAGGCAGAAATAGTCAGGTGACTGTAAAACATGTACGTTTGGTGTTTATGTGTACTTTTCGATGTAAAAGGTTAATATTGCAACATTAAAACATGCCATTTGAGGACTGGTGTTTATAGTCTATTAGATCCGTTGAGGTGAATTAATATTTCCGTATGTACACATGAAGCGTACATGTCCAGGGGCAGATTGAGGCCGTTTTCTGGGTCTTTCAGAAGACGGTCAGATTTTTAAGTTTACATTGACGGTATCTATTTTTTTTTTCTGTTGGAAGACCATCGAAAATGGCGGATGGATCAACAAAGATAATTTGGAATACTGTCAGAAAATATCTCTGGATCCACTCCTGATGTCACATCTCTGTTGATTTGTAGGTTGGTATCGAACCCACGCATTTATATTTCACAGCATTTTAGAATACACAAAATAATAATATTAATAATAATAATAATAATAATAATAATAGAGCTGCTACTCTATGGTTTCCAGTTTTTTCCATTGTAACAGGAAAATTTTACCTCGATTTAAGTCCTCTTTACACTGGAAGGACTACCTTAGAAAATAGGTCGGTTGAATAATTTATATTAGAAAAACAATTTTAATAGGAAACTGGTATGAGGCTTCCGGTAGATGTTACCATCAGATGCCTTGCCTCTGTTGAATAATACCCTAATACAACCCAGTTTAACTGTCAAAACAGCATATATTACATGTAGACTACTGACTGATCATGGAGCATCCATTCTGCAACTAAAGCTATGCTTGTATCTACTTTCTGCTTCCCTTGAGCGGCCGTGTGACGACTAACCTCCTTTGTGCAATTGTTATTACATGTTGAACATGGTTTTGCACCTACAAATCTCTGTTGATTTGTAGGTTGGTATCGAACCCACGCATTTATATTTCACAGCATTTTAGAATACACAAAATAATAATATTAATAATAATAATAATAATAATAATAATAATAATAATAATAATAATAATAGAGCTGCTACTCTATGGTTTCCAGTTTTTTCCATTGTAACAGGAAAATTTTACCTCGATTTAAGTCCTCTTTACACTGGAAGGACTACCTTAGAAAATAGGTCGGTTGAATAATTTATATTAGAAAAACAATTTTAATAGGAAACTGGTATGAGGCTTCCGGTAGATGTTACCATCAGATGCCTTGCCTCTGTTGAATAATACCCTAATACAACCCAGTTTAACTGTCAAAACAGCATATATTACATGTAGACTACTGACTGATCATGGAGCATCCATTCTGCAACTAAAGCTATGCTTGTATCTACTTTCTGCTTCCCTTGAGCGGCCGTGTGACGACTAACCTCCTTTGTGCAATTGTTATTACATGTTGAACATGGTTTTGCACCTACAAATCTCTGTTGATTTGTAGGTTGGTATCGAACCCACGCATTTATATTTCACAGCATTTTAGAATACACAAAATAATAATATTAATAATAATAATAATAATAATAATAATAATAATAATAATAATAATAATAGAGCTGCTACTCTATGGTTTCCAGTTTTTTCCATTGTAACAGGAAAATTTTACCTCGATTTAAGTCCTCTTTACACTGGAAGGACTACCTTAGAAAATAGGTCGGTTGAATAATTTATATTAGAAAAACAATTTTAATAGGAAACTGGTATGAGGCTTCCGGTAGATGTTACCATCAGATGCCTTGCCTCTGTTGAATAATACCCTAATACAACCCAGTTTAACTGTCAAAACAGCATATATTACATGTAGACTACTGACTGATCATGGAGCATCCATTCTGCAACTAAAGCTATGCTTGTATTTACTTTCTGCTTCCCTTGAGCGGCCGTGTGACGACTAACCTCCTTTGTGCAATTGTTATTACATGTTGAACATGGTTTTGCGTAAACATTCTGCATACGATCATGTATATTGTTGGTCATGTATATTGTTCCACAACGTTGTTCTTGGAGGGTTGTGCCCTTTGGTACCACTAGGTGTTGCTTTAATGTGCACTGGGGTCTAAAATCTGTGTTGGCACTGTTTTTTATAGATCCTGTGCACTTTGTCTGAAATACCTTTACAATAATGGAGAAACACTTTTTTTGCTGTTTTGGAAGCTTAAATATTGGTTGGTATGTGTGGCCTTCCTTAAGACTTTCAGACTCATGTGGCCGGCGCTTTCACGTGTGATTAATGAGTTCAGGAAGGCAATAGAGTTGTTTTCCTCCAGCTCTTTGGTGAAATTGATGTTACGGTCTCGACTGTTGATAAAGTCATTGATAGGAGTTATGTGGTCTCTGTGGCAGATGATGAAATTGTCACATACAAATCTCAACCAAAGACGTGGAGGATTGGGCATGGACCCCAGTGGGGCTCCCTCAAAATTCTCCATGTTCATATTGGCCACAATGGGACTGATTGGACTGTCCATGGCCGCTCCATGTTTCTGCTTATGGATTTCACCCTTATAGATAAAGTATGTAGTGTTCAATATAATGTCTAATATCTCTGTGGTGTCCTCTACTGATAGATTAGTACGTCCCGTGAGGGTGGGATCTTGTGCAAGTCTGGAACTGATCACTTTCGAGAGTATCATCCATCGGTACATTAGTGAATACCCAGCGGGCAAATTATGTTGCTTTAACGTTGGATTAACATTGGATTTGAAAGTTGATTCAACGTCAAATAACAACATTGTATCAACCCCAGTTGTTAGATAACATTCTTGCATGAAAAGACATTAAAATGACCTGAAATATTTTTACACAATTTTAATATACACTGTAAAAACGTCCAAGTGCCTGCTTCGTCTAATTTTTTCAACGCATTTAGCTCCTAAGCATGGTACACCCTTTTAGCCTGGATGTGTTTAGCAAACATGTTTGCTGGCAAAATATATGTATGGTATATATGTATGGCCATTAAGTTAAAATTTCCAAGGTTTATATATATATATATATATATATATAGTTATTTTGTATATATATGGAATTGTGTACAGACATCATGATTCTAATTTTAATGATAGGTCTCTGAAAATTGTTCAAATGTGTATTTTAACAAAAACTCATCAGCATCAAGATGTTGCAATGTCCGCTTGTCAGTTGTATTACATGATGTTGACTGGTGCTATCAATGATACTACTTTGTTATCAGTCTATGGGAAGCCCGCATGCACGTGTTAACTGGTCTGTTCACTTCCGTATCTGTAACTATAACTTCATCAAGTTAAATGTGGCGGGAAAGAATACACAGTAAAGGAAAAACCAAATGTTTAATGACTATTAAAAACAACATGAGCGGCTTTGAATGAAATTTTACATAATAAATTCAAAAGTATTTAAGTGAAATTAACATTTAGGCAAATACCAGCTGAATGCTAACAAAGTGAAAAAAAAAAAGCGTCGCGTGATGCTCTTATTGATTTTTTGAATTCGCCATCAAACAATGGTTTCTATCACGTTGATTACAGCTAGAATCTGAAATTGTCCAAATATGACAACATACTAAAAATATTTTAATTAGGATTCCCCATAGGGGAATACTATTGTTTCTGGTATTAATATTATTTTTATTATTATTATTATTATTATAGTTATTCTTTTCGCGCGTTTTTTTTCGCAAAAAATCTGAAATAATTATCATAGGTAGCCTATGGCAAGAACATGCCACAGACCCAGTTTCAGTGACCTTGACCTACTTTTCAAGGTCACAGAGGCTTTTAAAGACAAAATTTGTAAAATTTGAAATTGACATTAGGCCTTAAGTATAAGCCGTATGGCTATGGGCCTTATGGTCAATAATATCAAATCTGACATAAGATGCCATTCAAAAGAAAGGAACACCCCCAGAAAACCATATCAACAGTTTGATGTCAGTATAAACTTTAAGATAAGATATTAAAGAAAATGATAGCCTCCGGCCAGTGATATGTTACACAGTCAAAGAACTCACTACAGTAAATCATGAAAAGTCAGTAATTGCGGGTATGACCTCCAGCAGCCGCTTGCAGCGCCCTCAATCTACATGGCATACACTGTGACAAGTTTTTTTAGAGTTTGGGTGGGGATATCATTCCACGCAGTGACATTTGCCTGTCGCAGTTCATCACTATTTACCGGCCGAGGACCATAGCTATTAATTCTAAGAATTAATTACTTCCGCCCACATATTTTTAATTGGGTTCATATCTGGAGAGTTTGCAGGCCAGGGCAGTTGCTGAACCCATTGGTTTTGAAGAAAAACAGTGATTCTGCAACCTCTATGTGGGATGGCGCAGTCCTCTTGGTACACAAAGTTGTTCCTGAAGATGACTCTTACAAATCGAAGCATTATTTGCTGTAGAATGTATCTGTAGGAATCATGGATGAGGTTGCCTCCTAGAAAAACCAACTGGTTCTGGGCACCGACATGAAATGCTCCCCAAACAGAGACGTTACCATTCCCTGCTTACACCCTAGGCAGTACCCAATCATCATTTTATGCCTTTCGTACACGTCGGTGGACACGGATTCGACTATTAACCCCTAAAAACTCCATATCTGGCCTCACCACTGAAAACGACGTGATTCCAGTGTTTTGGCTGCAAACACACGTGGTCCCCAGCCCATTGCAGACGTCGCTGTATATGGCCTGCTGTTAACAGTGGTTTCCCTACTGGCCTTCGTGCAAAATGACCGGCTTGCAGTAATCTCTTGTTCACGAGGGACCTTGAAACGGGCGTTTGAATGGCATTCTGCCTCTCTTTTCTGAGGACACTGGTTGTCTTTGTAAGACCAGCACGGCGTCCTTTAAGGAGAAGGCGACCCTGTCTTCTTGGTGTGATACGCGGCCACCCTGGTCGAGGTATTGGAGTAGGTGCCCCTGTTGTAGCATTTCTTTGGAGGATTTCACAAACGGTTCCTGATAAATGTTGAATTACCTGGCAATGGATGTCCGTTTCTGGTCATTTTCTCTGAGAACAAGAATCCCATAGTAAGCTGCGTTGCTTAGCTGTTGAACCATATCTTCACTAAGGTACCTGTCAAGTTTCAGAGGGATCCCTTTGTTGCTTCTCTAAACACACTCCAAAGATTGACCAAACCCATGCGTTTTTATTCAAGGGCAGAAATTGCCGAAAAGACCACCCCTCACATTTCTGACCACAGAACATGCTTCGAGAGCTGTGTGGTAATTAGGTAATACACCTTGGAGTGACACCTCAGCTTTGGATTTAAAGTAGTTAGAGAGAAATTAAATATTTTGTAGAAAATTTACTCGCCAAAATTAATATTCCATATTTTAAAAGTGGTAACCCTGTAGCAGCTGCATATGTTTAGCAGCTCCGTATGTTTAGCGGCTCCTCCCTCTGATCAGGGGAAGTGCTCATCCAATATGTTTAGCTTTTTGATAAACTTATTAAACAATACATTAGTCAATGTGTCTAGCTTTTTGATAAACTTATTAAACAATACATTAGTCAATGTGTTAAGCTTTTTGCTAAACTTATTAAACAATACATTAGCCAGTGTGCTAAACTTTTTTGATAAACTTATTGTAGAAGCAAGCGTGTAACACTGCCAAACAATATGTCTAGCATTTTCTTCGGTGACAAGCTTGAAAAGCTATCGGCGTATCTAAACGCAGTCAGGTGCTACGAGTGTGTTATATGTGTTTTAAAGCTAAACACTATTTTACGGTAATGATGTAAATGCTCGAGACCCTGGGACTGAAATACTTAAGGTCATCTTGACGCAAAATTAACTGCACATTTTTAACACAGCCATAGACGCATAAGATCACCTTGACAGGGTCTCATTACATATTACACAACTGTTAGCAGGGCAGAGTAATTTACTTGTGGAAAAGTCGCTGTTAAAACGAAAAAGTTTGGTTCTTTGATGAAAGGAGACAATAGCAAAGGATGACAACAACACATGGAAATTACCTATAGACCAGATTGGATGCGCAGGTTTAAAAATATATCATTTTTTGTCATACTGAATTTAATTAAAACAACCTAATCAAAAGTGGTATGTATGATATAACTCAATTTACATAAAGGTTATCCCTTCGTGTTTTCGAGAATCCAACTAGCAACATTTTATAAGGAGATGCCAACTGTTCTTTTCCTTTTAGAGAGCCACCACCATATTTGGACAAACTCTACTTGCAGCGTTGGTTTTGACGTTTTGTTTCTACAGAGAAACAGGTAGGTAAGAGTTGAATGGGCTGGGAAACATCTGACTATTTCTTTAATATTTAAAATAATTTGAGGGTAACCATCGGCCTGTGGATTGACGAATGGATCGTTTGTTCGTTTACTTCACTTTTATTAGGGGTGGAAGGAACTCCAAATGCCTTTTTAAAAATTGTTTTCTTACATTTTAAAAAACCCTTATATATTTCTTGTGTATTTATCATCAGTTTGTTTGTTTTTGATCCTATCTTGTCTTTTTTTTATTTTCAGTCGCGTCTCATTATTAATAGTGCGCTTGCACTGAAGTATTTTTTTTCCAGTACATTATTGTGTTGTTTCAACAAGCTGTTAAACAAACAGTTAAGCTATGGATTGAACGCCTTGCGCGCCTTACATAGTTTAATTGTCTCTGGCAATACTTATTGGCTTTGATGTGTTATTAAACCGTATAATGTATTTGTATTATTTTAGGTCTTAATGTCGCAGAAAGAGAAATTGATAGGTGGTATATGTTAGTAGTGGCGTTTTTTTTTTTTTTTTTTTTTTTTTTCTTTTTTTTTTTTTTTTTTAACGCGACTCTCGGAAACTTAAGATGTTCAAATTATATACATTTGCACACATTTTAGAGCCAATTTTGTGCCATTACATCTATTATATACAGAATATGCGTATATTAATGGCCCTTTGTAGGCCCTTATAAGAAATTTGCAAAAACTTCTGTAGGGTCCTATGTCACCTCATATGGTTAATTTGATTGATGGACACAACAAGCCAAGGGACATTTTACAGCGTTACCAACAGGTTGATTCTTGCATCTTAACGGTGTTCTTGTAGCAACTGCTGTGATTCAGCGAGCTTTTTAAATTGCAAACGTAAGTCACATCAAAGGTATGAACAGAATAGGGTGGTTCACATACGGAGAAGCAGATTAAATGAGTAGAAACCAAGATTTGTATTCGCACGGCTGTTCTGAATACATTAAGACTGATACATATCACCGAATGGAGCCTATGGCGCCATTCGTATTAAAATTTAATGGTCTAACAGCATGTAAAACTGCACTTTATTTGAGAAAAGTATTTGGTCAGAAGTGTTCTCATACATGTACAAGTCAATAACATAAAGACCCCAGAGTCTTTTATTTCATTTTCACACAAAAAACTACATGTACATATTTTTTATCTCGGTCACACGGGCATGCGAAATACATTAGTTAAGGCACCGAAGGACATTTCAGGTTAGTGGGCGGAGTAAAGTGCTCATAGAACCCCGGTTGAAAAACGAAAAAGTCTGCTCCTCTGATGTTGTGAGATTATATAAAAGGATAACACTTAATAACATGGCATGGTTTTTGAAGAATTCAATAAAAAATCAGATGAGGGAAGGGGGGGGGTGTCCGTTACCTCTTACAGCCCCGCATTATTAAACACATCGACCGTGCCCCGTAGCAGTTTTAACAGCAGACGTCGAAAGGTGCTTGACTTAAGGCGTCGACTTCTTCTTTCAGCACGGTATCATGTAGGCCTAATTACAAACTTAGATATTCAAAATATACATATCAGTTCCTTGCGCTTTACATGAATGTGGTTTGGATTTTTTTTTCTATTTTCTAGTATTGGTACAATTACTAAGTAAATTAATTTTTAAAATAAGATTTAACATTTCTGTTTACCCCGCCTACATGTATAATAATAATAATAATAATAATAATAATAATAATAATAATAATGATATAATGTATAAATGTATTATTAAGAAGCAGAATAACTGATAAAAGATTTGCTATATTATCAGATGCATGAATACAATAGTAATTTATGAACAAATTAATTAATTCCATTTTACAATTATTACAAGTATACACCGCATCATTTCATTACAATTTGACTGACTTGGTAAAAACTGATGGTTGGTTTCGTGATGTGCTTCTTCCCTTTTTTCGAAGATTCAAAAAAAATTATTTTAGAACAATTGGTCCGTAAACTGAATATGACCGAGCCCACTTAAAAGCATGCCGCCTAATGATGGTATCACCGCCTCCACCCGAGCCATTAAACGGATTAAATATCGGCTACGATGTAAAATTACTAGACCCCTGCTGGGACGGCGAGTGTGGCGAGGCGGGGGGACCATTATGGGATAATTCAGCCTTGCCTTTAAGTGGGTGGCCAATATTTGATCCCTGGATCTGTTAGTCCGCATATTAACTTGTTCGGAATGCGCTCTTAAATGTTTTTACTTTTCTAGCA
This sequence comes from Lingula anatina, assembly GCF_051362555.1. Taxonomy (NCBI): domain Eukaryota; kingdom Metazoa; phylum Brachiopoda; class Lingulata; order Lingulida; family Lingulidae; genus Lingula; species Lingula anatina. Next base: position 4,478,291 of record NC_141774.1, on the reverse strand, counting down.
TTATATATCCAGGCTGCACCCTGCAACTTCCAATGGAAAGTGCCGGTGTGAACGGAATGGTAGTCCTAGTAACGCAAGTCCGACCGGACACTAAGTCCTGGGAACGTAAGTCCTAGGTCTAGCGTTGCTAGGAATGGAGGTCCTAGGACATACGTTACTAGGATTTAACGTCCGTAGGACAACAGTTACCAAGGCATGCATGTCCCACCGCCAGGAATCTAAGTCCGGATGGGACCTGTTATCCTGATTTACACTAGGAATATATGTCCGCTACTATTTTTCTATCGCACTTAAAGTGAGTGATAGATAGATAGATAATTAATATATATTAAAAGTATATTACCATTACTTTTAAAATATTTCACCTAAACAAATACAATGGAATAAAAAAGGTATATGAAGAATAACACTTGTCACGTTTGCATATATTTATTTAAGTTTTTCACATTTTTTTTCAGTTCTTTATCTATTCATCTGCAACATAAACTTTCAAATTTGCCCTGTTTACGGCGCCTTTCAATGTGCACCCGCCTTCAATCTGGAGGATGTAAGATCCAGATTTGGATATCCCCTTCACAACGTAGGGCCCCAGCCAGGTGTTTTCTTGTTTGCCCCCCTTTCTGTCACTCCTTCGTAAATTTCTTTTCAACACTTTTGTTCCCACGGTAAGTACCTGTAAAATTAATTTAGATACCATAAGTGTTTTTGCATCGTTAATCACAGTTCACCTGCATTCAATTTTAATATAAATGGTAATTGACTACGAAGTATACAAATGTACAAGGCGCACCACCAGTAAATGGTACAATCCAGGCAAACAGTGTACATATTACGGTCACACTATATTAACCCTCAAGAGACCAAGCTATTTTACTGACTGAAATGACCAAGTGGGGTCATCTATGACCCCATTGTGTTCTGTACAGGGATCCTTATTATAAAAGGCTATTGAGGGTTTATCACACCTATACTACTCCCAGGATTTAAGACAAGTATTTTATAATGATCTAATGTAATAAGTATTTGGTAATAATACTTATTTTGCATGAAATAACCAAGCACAGATTTTAAGAACAACATTACACCGGTATTTAGACAGTCCTTGTCAGTTTCCACATGTAGAAATATTTCTCTTTTTATTTGCCACACTAATGAAAAAAGTACATTACAAAATTACTTTGAGTATAAATTTTGACTTACGTTGAGATAGCATCATGCCAACTTCAAAAAGAATAATTAGCTAATTGCTGAGTAGGAATACCCTAATGCTGGTAAGGAAGTCATACTACTCAGAACACATTCAATCAACCTACATGTATGTTACTACCACATCTGTGTATAAAACAAAATCCACACAAACAATTTGTTAATATATGTATAATATGATATAGACAGAATTCTTTAGATTTTCGAAATACCCGAAAATTGTAACCGTCAAAATGAGAGACCCAGTTATGAGAACAAGTTCCAACAAAGCTACTGAAATTAGATTTAGCGATGCACTATAAGTAACACTTCAAGCACAATCTTCACAAACCACTTATTTGTGCCTATGTTTTGGGCACACTGGCTGGTTGCATGAAGCAGATGCATGTGACATTTTTCTGTCAGTGTTGCGTGGGCAAAACATTTAAATAAAATTTGAAAACTAATATTTAGAAACCAATGTTTCTCTTTGGGGTCATAAATGACCCCACGAGAGTTTGTGATGTATACGCCACACTAATTGGTTGATCCCTACAAAAAACCGTGAAAGTGTGTAGGATTAGTAGACTGACAAACTCATGCAGGGAAAGAAAATTCGAGTAAAGAATAAAGAGATGGCACATTAAATCATATGGCTGGGGTCTTAAATGACCCCACTCGGTCACTTGAGGGTTAAACCAATGCTTTATAAGTAAAATATGCATCAATTTGATTCATGGGGTAATTCACCAAAAGCTTATACCTCATCAGTTGAATGGCGAGCGTCAAATCTTTTTTTCTGCTCCTGCTGCGCTCTTTTTATATTTCTTAACGCTACCTCTTCCAATTTTTTTTTCATTGTTTCAACCCTCGTTTCAACTTCCTTTTTATACTGTCCCCGGACCTAAAATCCTAGAAATGGTAGTCCCCGGACCTAAAATCCTAGAAATGGTAGTCCCCGGACCTAAAATCCTAGAAATGGTAGTCCCCGGACCTAAAATCCTAGAAACGGTAGTCCCCGGACCTAAAATCCTATAAATGGTAGTCCCCCGGACCTAAAATCCCAGAAATGGTAGTCCCCCGGGCATAAATACCCATTAAATAGTAATCCCCTATAGGACATTTATTGAAGGTACATAGGCCCATTGTACACACATCCCTGGAATTATATATCTGCGTATAACGTAGTGTGACCTCTAATAATATTGCATATTAAACATCATGAAAATTGAAAGTTTACTTTATAATTAGACTTGCTTGTTCTCCGAATAACTCTTTTCTGAGTTGCTGTTGTCTCGATTGGTTACGTGCCCTCCTGAAGATATTGGAAAATAACTTCAACTTCGGGCCTGGTCCGGGTGCTGCTTGTCCCTTCCATATCAAACGTCTAGAGGGGGGGGGGGGGGGGTGGTATTCATATATGAGCGGTTTTTATAGTAGAACAAGGTAGCGTGTGACATCTAGTTATGTCTGTAACCAATCAAAATTTTGCTACGTGGCAAAAATGACGACCAGGATAAAACAAAAGAAAAAAATTCACACGAAAAGTAAACATAATTTTATTTTTGTAAACGAAATTCGAACCTCCATCCACTTACACAATTACTCTGTATAACATCCATTACACTGCACAGCCTGACCACTACACCAGGGAGACGAACTGGCAAACCATTGATTTTACGGGGTACTTATATGTGCTCACTAAAGCATACTATTACTGCCAATAGTCATTATCCACTAGTTTAAATGGTCGGACATAGTTACAGGGCGGACCTTCATTCCGTTGACTAATGTAAACGTTATGCAGGTCCGCCAGGAATAGAAGTCCTACCCTTTATTATATCAGGAATGCAGGTCCCATTAGGACTACTATTCCTCAGGAACGGTGGTCCGGGCGGACCTGCATTCCGTTCACACCGGTGTAACAGTAATACAAGTCCCCCAGGAACCGAGGTCCTTCGGTAATGGTTGTCTGTAGGACTAACATTACTTGGGAATAGTAGTCCTACAGGGACGTAGGTTCCTGGCTCATAATTATAGTAGGTAGGACTTGTATTACTGTCGGACTTTTATTCCTGTTACACCTATGACAGTAATAAAAGTCCGGCAATTTGAAAGTCCTATCCTTAGCCAATAATACTGTCAAATGATAAAACTATGAATGTATGTGAAATCCTTCTGGTGAGCCATATATGAGACAAAAAATGACAGGCTTGCAACTTCATCTCGTCTGTAGTGGTTAGCGTGCAAGACTACAAGGTAAGAATTAATGAATCCTTCTTCTGCATCTATGGGTTCGAGAGCTACCTTTGACCTTACCTTACTCCCCCCCCCTTTACCCCTATTTATTACTTGTAGCAAAATGTTTAATGGTGTTTTTAATGTCTAAACGAAATTCTGTGCTAATTACATTTACAACTTTTTTTTGTTTTGTCTTATAAGTGTCAAAGCACCAAAGTGGCGAAGGGTTATTACGTAATATTATATACACTGCAATTTTCAATTTCTAAATTTTCAATTTCTAAACTGTCTTGATTTGTCTTAAATCTCAGCCCATACTTTCCAGGAGCAAATTTCCATGGAGTTTGAGTTTTTTTTAATTTCAGCGAGTGTAAACCGAAAAATAAATCTAAGAACGGAGATCCCGCGTTTTGTGTAAAGTGATTTTTCTCTTAGGAATAAGGTTTTGAAAAAGAGAGAGAGGGAGAGAAAATAAGAATTTCGATGCAAACACAAAAGGTACAGCCCAGTAGAAAAGGGCATGAAACAATATACACTTTACACATACCTTAAAGGATGAAAATAAGAGATGCCTTTGGATGGTGCCTTATTTTGTTAAAAGTATCGGGAAAACCAGGCTCATACATATTATGCAATGAGGGAGGCGTACGCCAAAGATATGCGTTAACACGTCAAAATTTGCGTTTACTAGATGAAAAATGCACATGAAATAAGTAAATTGTTTTTGTTTCTTCATTAATATGTATATAAACTGCCTATCGGAAAACATTGTAAAATATAAAGATAAAATGTCATATAAATATAATAAAGCATACGTTAATTATATCTTTAAAACTAGTGTGCCTCTATTTCTATTTATTTATGTCATTTCTTGGTGTAAACTATATAGGACATGCGTTACTAAAATGTAAGGAACGCACGTCCCTTTAGGACGTGCATTACTACACGTAGGACTTGCACTACCTTGGAGCCTTCGTCCTACGGACATTGAATCCTAGTAACGTATGTCCTAGGACTTCCATTCCTAACAATGCATGTCCTAGGACTTGCATTCCCAGGACTTACTGTCCGGGCGGACTTGCTATACGAGGACGTGCACTCCTGCCACACCGGTGTAACGAAATTTAGGACCCCTGTAACAGAAAGTCCGCCTTATATTTAGTTATAATGGTTAGGGTTAGCTAGACCTAGGTGGGTGAAAGTCTAGGGCGAGGCTTACCTGTACAAATGAATGGGAATCGGACTCTCTATCATGGGTGACTCGCTGTCACCGGGATTCTAAAGGCATTTTGTCTTATGCAGAGGTAATCGATCACAACCCTACATTTCAGACCAAGCCCTTGTCGAATTTGACTTACTGTTCGCACCGGTAGGCTACTAATGGATGTTTATGGTGTACGTGTGTGCTTTATTTAACAAAATGGCTGAAGAAGGGCTGAAAATCCAACAGCGCCATCTGGATTAAGGGGGTGGTATACCACATTGAAACAAACCGCTTTTTTATAAGATCTTAAAGTAACTGTAACAGTTTTTAAGTATTTTCTAAAACTCAACTTATTGTGTTTTTTATGATTGATGTTCAAAGACTTCTTTAGTAATTCTTATGTAAGTGCTGACGTTCTTATGAATTGAATTTTTTAATTGTAAACTGTCGTCTTGGGCATTTTGATAAAATAATTAATTATAAGCGCAACATAAGTTTAATTTACTTTAAACTCAATCCAGAATCTTACCTTAGAGAAAGTTGCATCTCTTCGGGTAACAAAGAGTAACGCCTCCTCTTACCTGAATTACATATATGAAAACTGTGATGTGGGTGAAATCATATTATATGATTCATATATGAAATCATATTATATTATATGATTTCGAGCGCGCGCGCACGCGCATCATAAGTTGAACACAGTATGTAATAAACGTGTCATATCATATTAATAAAACATACCTATAAAACATTATTTTAATATTTCTCAATATGAAAACATTCAAGAAAAAGTTAATGCCAAGAAAAGCAAGCCAGTGCAATGAAAGTCTGTTATTGTTTCATTTGTATTTTTTAACATACCTTTGACTTCCAAACAGAATTGATCTGATGGTGCAGTGCCTTGAACCGCGATGCCAGTTGCAGTACAAGTCGCACAACTCCTGTTCAACTGTCCAAGCAAATATCGAGACAGTATCTCCATAATCTGGATCACAATATGCCTTATAGGCACTGTGATTTTCTATCAAAATGATTAGGCCAGTTGATCCACTGGTGGGGAACTTCCATGTGAGGTCAACACATGGTCTGGCCCCTTTAGAAGTGCACTTCACAAAAACTGTTTCCCCCACTTCTACTTCGTAGACGTCGGTAATAATGAAAGGAAGTGCAGAGGTCTCTGAAAAATTACAGAAGTGAAAAAGTGTGCTATTTTAGTGAGTATATCAAAGAAAATCATATTTTTTATGCAAACAATGCACTACCCAGTGGATGAAACACTTACAGATGCCCATATAGGTTAATGGATTTAAAGTCAAATAATGCCGTACTTCTTGAAGACATAAAGGTTGAATAGTCATAATTATAAGTGCAACGGATTGAAAATCATATGGCACCACTTACTTTTAATTCTAAGATAACGCTTGCTGGATTTGGATTCAGAACCAATGCATGGATACAACACACGTGTACTCAGCACTATCTGACTCTTCTGTGGAATTCAAAACCAAGTTACTTCCACGGTTTCCATAAGTTGAATTGGGGTTTGCAATAACTATTGGCGGAGGTATAATAGTGATGGCATTGACCCTAATATTAGATCCATCACATAGTTTTTTATTCCATTCTATTGTTCTGACTCCACTGATATTCGTCTGGAACTGGCATGTTAGCATAACATCTGTTCCTGCATCTAATGTTTGTCCTGCTTCTGCTATTGTAATACTACTCTTAGCTTCTGTAACTTAAAAATAAGTAAGCATTGAATTGCATGTATAATCGTCACGTCAGGTATCATATCTGAACTGGAAACTTGTCTAAAACTAAATGTACGTTATATATGCAAATGCGAGGAATTTGTTATGTAGATATATTGCAATGTATCTGTCAGCATTAAGAGATCAGTGCAGTTTTCATCTTGATGTAAAAAAGGCCATGGGAATTATATATTAATATTATAACAACCGCCATTAATTATTACATTTAGGCGTTTTATCCTGATTTTTGCTAACGGGGTTTGCATTAAAAAGTAAAGCATTTTGGGTTATGTTTAATTCATTTTTAAACAAACTTAATTCATTGGCGTAGGTAAAACCTCATATATACCTACCCCTTAAAGCAACTTTGATCCCTTTGTAAGAGAAATAAGGACCGTCGTATCCTCGGACTATGATTATACCACACGTGTAGTTGCCAGCATCTGTTGTTGTTGCTTCAGAAATTTGCACTGTGGCTGGACTGGTGAATGTGTAGGGGCGGTTCCAGTAATCTTCTATAGATCCCTCCAACGTATGATTATTTAGCACGGGTATCATTGACCATTTACTTTGGGATTTTTTTATTGAAACAATATAAAACGATTGGCCATGAAATCCAGCGAAAAAGCTGCAGTCCACAGTGACCTGTCCAACTTCATCACTATACTGACGTTCCGGTGTGGCAGGAGTGCACGTCCTCGTATCGCAAGTCCGCCCGGACACTAAGTCCTGGGAATGCAAGTCCTAGGGCATGTATTGTTAGGAATGGAAGTCCTAGGACATACTTTACTAGGATTCAATGTCCGTAGGACGAAGGCTCCCAAGTATTGCAAGTCCTACGTGTAGTAATACACGTCCTAATGGGACGTGCGTTCCTAACATTTTAGTAACGCTTGTCCTATATAGTTTACACCAAGAAATTACATAAATAAATAGAAATAGAGACATACTAGTTTTAAAGATATAATAAACGTTTGCTTTATTATATTTATATGACATTTTATCTTTATATTTTACAGTGTTTTCCGATAGGCAGTTTATATGCATATTAATAAAGAAACAATTTTATGTGCATTTTTCATCTAGTAAACGCAAATTTTGACGTGTTAACGCATATTTTTGGCGTACGCCTCCCTCATTGCACAATATGTATGAGCCTGGTTTGCCCGATATTTTTTTTAGCAAAATAAGGCACCATCCAAAGGCATTTCTTATTTTCATCCTTTGAGGTACGTGTAAAGTGTATATTATTTCATGTCCTTTTCTACTGGGGTGTACCTTTTGTGTTTTGCGTCGAAATTCTTATTTTATCTCCCTCTCTCTCTTTTTCAAAACCTTATTCCTAAGAGAAAAATCACTTTACACAAAACGCGGGATCTCCGTATTTAGATTTATTTTTCGGTTTACACTCGCTGAAGTTAAAAAAAAAAAACTCAAACTCGATGGAAATTTGCTCTTGGAAAGTATGGGCTGAGATTTAAGACAAATCAAGACAGTTTAGAAATTGAAAATTTCAATAAATGTATATAATATTATGTAATAACCCGTTGCTATTTTGGTGCTTTGACACTTAAAAGACAAAACAAAAAAAAATTGTAAATGTAATTAGCATGGAATTTCGAACACATATTAGACATTAAAAACACCATTAAACATTAAAATTTGCTACAAGTAATAAGTAGGGGTAAGGGGGGAAGTAAGGTCATTTCGAAGCGAGTCTCGAACCCATAGATACAACAGTAGGATTCATGAATTCTTACCTTGTAGTCTTGCACGCTAACCACTACACAGACGAGCTGAAGTTGCACACCTCTCATTTTTTGTCTCATATATGGCTCACCAGAAGGATTTCACATACATTTATAATTTTATCATTTGACAGTATTATTGGCTAAGGATGGGACTTTCAAATGGCCGGACTTTTATTACTGTCATAGGTGTAACAGGAATAAAAGTCCGACAGTAATACAAGTCCTACCTACTATAATTATGAGCCAGGAGCCTACGTCCATGTAGGACTACTATTCCCAAGTAATGTTAGTCCTACAGACAACCATTACCAGGAACCGAGGTCCGAAGGACCTCGGTTCCTGGAGGACTTGGATTACTGTTACACCGGCCTAGTGATTAAGTATTAGTAGTAGTAGCAACAGCAGCAGCAGTAGTACTAGTAGTAGAAACAGCAGTAAATTGTTGAACTATTATTTGAAAAGAAGATCAATACATTGATCAAGGTCGAGACATAATTTAGGGAGAGTATCGCAAAATCAGAGTTACTTGTAGAAATTGGGGTTATACTAGGTAAGTACGTAAGTTGATGTGCAAGTAAAGCCACAAATACTTTGCAAAAAGTATATTTCATATTTCTAGCTGGTAGCATATTCATATTTCTAGCGGAATGCCCTCGGTGTTGGTTTACTTTACTAACCTTTTTAGTATGCAGATTTTTTATGCTTAATATTCAGATTTTTCCACATTAGTTGTATATTCACCATGCAAGAATAGAATAAAGGATATTTTCTTCAATCAACACATAATATCGACAGCTAAATATTACCTTCAATATTTCGATGTCTCTCAGAGCATTTTCATCGGGGAGTGAGCCTACCATAAAATATTGAAGGTAAATTAGCTGTCAATACTAGCTGTTAATTGAATAAAAAATATTTCATTCTTATAACATAACACAGCTGATGAAATTCTTCTCTGGCAAAATATTTGGTTTACAGGAGACAGACTTCGGCCAATTCTAAAGATAGTGTAAGAAGTCAGAGTAAAGTACCCCTGTACGATCGAAGCTATAACTAGCTGGTATACCGCAAAGAAAGATAGTGACACAATGCAGTAAGTGTGTATGTCCCAAATAAAATAGGTACATTTTTCAATCCTAGAATTTGGAGCCAATGCAAACGATTCCCAGATTAACATTTCATCAATTCTGTCTACCAGAAATATGTGTGTACTATATTTAAACAAGAATTGATATAAGTATTTTAATAATTTCATTCGATAATAATAAATTCGTGAATAATTAAATTTCCTACAGGAAACCAATGAAGAAGAAGAAAAAGAAGAAATCCGACATCGGGTATACGGAACATAGTGTAAAAAAGGTTGGAACTCCTTGGAAATTACCGCCACTGAAAACGTGAATAAAGGAAGGAATTGAGCTTTTGATTCAAAATCGGCACTGTACAGCACGTATAATTTACACGTACACGTATAATTTACCTGGATAGTGGGCATTCACTTGAAAAAGGACCATTATAGGATATGACCAGCTGTACATTTATCGCTTTACCCAGATACAACACTCTATGTACTTTGAAACAATATGCAAGGCCAGAACTCAAGATTCATTTTCAGTAGAAATATTCACAGATGTGCATCTTGGTAATTTTGCAGCGAGAATTCATTCATGGAACCGCCTCAAAAGCTTGCCTCAAGTAAAGAGCTGTGTGCGTGTAGCTTCTTGTGCTATGACTTCTGTGCTACTCGGATGAAGCTATTTAAAATGCAATTTTTCCATGTTTTAGCTTTATTGTTGCATGGTATGCTTCTCATACATACCTAGGGATATTATATGTCCGTGGCGATATTATGGTTACTGAAGCCTGTCCATTTAGCCAAGCTTCAGTGAAGATCTTGGCATCAAGAGAATAACTATTCTCAAGCCGGTTAAGTTGAAAGCGATTTAGTGAGACTCTCCAGGGAGATAGATAGATCGAAATATCTGTGAGAATGGTCCCATAATAGCAAGGCTGGACCCCTGTGGAAAAACGTTGTTCAGTCACGAGGAAAGACGTACCCCTGTGGAGCTTCACTCATTTTGCTCTACGTACACATGTATAACGCTCTACGTTACGCAGATTCTCGCACGTTTTCCAGACTTATTTGACGTTACACATGCAGTAAAAGCCCTCATTTAAGGATATTGCCCCCCTTCGAACAAAACTCCTTATATACTGCCTTACATACATTAATCTGTGTAAGAAATAAATCTTCAGTCTTCAGTGACTAAAGGACCAGTTCATTTCACCAGGACCAGTTCATTTCAGCCAAACAATGAAAAATTGCCACCATACGTCATTCAAGGGAGGCACCCTGGCCAACAATACAGAGACGAAATACCACTGGGGTGCATACAATCACACATTCAAGCAAATCCAGAATGAAAAATCATCCAGAAAGCATGGTCCGTACAAGACGCGCTGCAACAGCGCGGTATTCCACATTTGGATTGGCCTGCATATTTACCAATTCTCAATGTAATCGAGCATGCGTAGGATATGATTGACAGGGTAATAAATGAGAGACAACATCCAGTTAGAAACATTAGAGAGGTCCAACAGGCAGTGAATAAAGAATGGAGCCGGCTCTCAAAGCAAGATTGGCAGAATTTGGTGGCAAGTTGCAGGAGACAATGTGAAGCTGTTGTTCAAAACCAGGGAAAGCACACCCGATATTTATTGCATAATAGACGATTAATCATCTATTATCTACAGTCTTCTTTTATTAAAGATAATTCTTAGATGATCGAACTTTATTTTTTCATGATAAGCTGTTTTAATCAGCACGTACTTTTTGCTGTGTGGGCACACATGGTTTGGCATATTTTAGTACCGTTTGGTTAATAAAGTCATGTTGATCATTACAATAAGCTGTGTGGCGTATTTCTTTAACCAATATATTCAACTCGAATAAGTTATTTATAAAATATGAAAGAAATATGCATAATCCCACCAACAAATGAAATAATGATCATGATAGAAGAAACTTTTGAAAAAATCGGGGTGTCTGCTTAACTTATGAGCATCAGTTTACATTGCAACAAAAAATATAAACACAAGCATTTTATATTTTCGGAGGTTTTTTATTCTTTCCAAACAGCACAAAGATAGATATATATTGACTACATAGATACAAGAAAAACTTCATTTTTGGTATCTGGATGAAAGTAAAGGGTCACAATGCCATAAGGCCATTTTAATTTACATTGTATTTCCATCTTAGCATTATTTCATATGCTTTTTATCAAGTGCAAACCGATATGGAACTCCCTTATGGCTGCGACACGGGAAAGGTCAACACATTGCGAACAGAGTATTTATTGCCTGCCTCTACAAATGATACCCCTCGTGCCACGCCAATCCCCCACGACGTTTCCTTGACGACACAGTCAATAACGCCGACAGTTGGAAAAAATGTATTACTTTCGTAGTGGATCTTCAGTGTTGACTGGTCTAAGATATTGCGGCACGAAGGATTACCGTAGGAGAAGTTGTAATTATTCACTATGTTCTTGTTCTTCTTCCCCATGCTGTCACAAAGGGGAATGACGTAATCACCGTATAAGATAATGCTTCCCCTTGGTACCACCATGTTGAAGGTACCGCCAGCTTGATAGTCGTCGTTCACCATGACCATCCAGCCTGAAAGTTTGATACACATGTTATCACAGGCGGAGATTGAGATCAGGGCCCCGTATCTCGAAAGCATCGCGTATTGCGAATCGCTATCTCAAATAGGGACGAGTATGGGCGAGTTATGTAATTGAAACGCTTGCGTACGGTCGCAGTGCGCGATGCTTTCGAGATACGGGGCCCAGAGATATACTACCGTGGTGCATGTACAATGATTAAATTGTATTACTGATGTGTATACAGACTTTTTTCTTATTTCAATATGATATTTATAGGTCCTCTCCAAGGGAATTACCCCCCAAAATGAAGTTTCCTCGTACATGTACCTATAAGTTTCCACAATGCTGAATGTACATATGTGTGTGGACTAAACAGCTGTGTGACTGTCTGTCCTTCTGTCTGTCTGCCTTCCTGCCTGTCTCTCTGTTTGTCTGTCTGCGCGTTTGTTTGTATGTGTAGTATATGCGTGGTTTACAAAAGAGTATTAAATGAAGGTTCAGTCATCTGCTACATGTACATGGTCATAACTGCATGGCCCCGCGGTGTTCACTTACCCGCATCAGAAATTGGGGCGTTAAAGAATTCTACCTCATGTTGTTTGCTGGCCGAAACCAGCCTGTATCTGACAGCAGGGTCCAATATGAAAGTTCTGAAAGTTACGGAGCCGTCAGGGCTTGTCACCGCCTTGGTGCCATCTAAGTACACGTCATCCGCCACATCGGTGAAGTCAATACCGTATTTTGTCTGAAAGAAATACAATGATGTTGAGACAAAATAAGCGCTGATATCTAAGCAGGTTAAATAACTGTGAAGACTGACGTTGACAATGACCCTGATAAAATAGCGATGTTAGCTTTTTAAGGTTCTATATCCTGAAATATATCGTTTAGAGACCTAGATTTATCTTATTTACTATTAATCTTATTATCAGGGGATTGCATCTGAAATATCTGAGGTGACAATGTAATTGTTGACCAACATATTAATAAGAGTTCGGACTGCAATTGTACTACTGTGCCATTTAAAACTATTGAAATATCTAAAACGTTTTGAAACTTTGGCCAATAATTCTTATTTTAAACTAAAAAGAAATCGGCTCGGTATAAAGCTGCAGGTAGAGTTGCTGATATTGATGTCATTATTAGCAAAGGTTTATTTTTTACTATGATGCTAGAGATTTTGATAACATGATAACCAATGTTAGTCTGTCTATTCTGCAACAGTATTTTGAACATTTTGAAGTAATTTTAATTAATTAAATTGTGATCAAATATAAACGGACTGCTTTTAAGAAAATCAGTCGGAACAAAAACAAAAAACACTCCACGCCTTCAGCCAGGCGGTCGCCATTTTCCCCTCCTGAATGGCGTCAGATTCAGTTCTCCCTGCCAACTGGTGATGAGCCAGAATCTCGCTGCGGCTTTGGCGAAATAAATTGTCTGTTCTTCCGTCCATAATGAAGGTGAGGACATAGTCATAGCAGGGGGTGGCACTGTTGGAACAGGTGTCACGGCGGTCGTTAAGCATTGGTCCACGGCCACCATTTGCCACTACCACGATGCCGAGGATGGCTGCCACAATGAACACTTTGATGCTGCAAAGAGTGACAAGATGATACTTGAAAATGACAGCGACATGTTTGTATCGGAACAGTAAGCTGGTTCCTTCAATACCTTGAATAGGTATCAGGACAACCCCCCCCCCGGACAATCCCCCGGACTATTCCCCTAGGACAATCCCCCCGGACAATTCCCCCCGGACGAACGAAATGTTTTCATCCATTTCATCCATTTTCTGAATATTTCTTATTGATCGGGGGTGCGGGGGGGGGGGCTAGAATTTTTTATGAACGCATTCACAACAGCGGAGTAACAAAACCGCGGATTAAATGTTGCGACCCATTTAAAAACTCTTATAAACTCCTAATAAAATTCCCGCGGGGATTCAGCGACAAATATTCAAGTGGATCGGGCTTATTTGATTTGCAAGACTTGGAAAGAATGTATCACTTTCGTAGTGGATCTTCAATGTTGAATGGTTTAAGATATTGCGACATGGAGGATTGCCGTAATTCCTCTGCCGTCAATCGCACATTACCCGTCGCGTACTACCAATCCACCACTTAGAGGCCGACGCACACCTGACTGTTCAAGCTGAGCTTACAAAATATGAGGAGGTTTGAAGTACACAGCCAAATCGCTTTATGAGTCAAATCACCAGGATGACAAACACAATACAAAGTTTTAATAAACAAATGATAATTAATAACGATTAAGAAACGGTCAATCTAAGGAACCGTTCCCAGACACTATCAAACTAACAATAAACCCTTGGAGATAGATGGATCTTGTTGGATCGATCTAGGTATGGGAACCCAGTATACAGGGTTGCTACTTAATATGGAATATTTTTTATCATTGTTATTTTTGAGTGCTGATAATTATTTTTTTTCGGTTGATTCATCAAAAAAGTATATAATTGAGTGATATATTTTGGTCAATAATATCAAACATTCCATATTATGTGGTAACCCTGTAGCTTCTCGCTGCCAATAGTAGACGCATCGTTTAGCATCATTCTTTAATAAAAAAGGGAGGAATTGCTATACATCATTATTCCATATAAACAACTATTGCAAAAGTAACATGGATGAAGACTGAATTGGAAACCAGAATATGTCTATACAATACATGTACCGTATGTGTACATTCATGTCTGAAGAAAAAAAAAAATATATATATATATATATATATATATATATATATATATATATATAATTAAAGTCTACTCCATATATGAACGGCTCTCTAACCTTATCCGTTACCTATAAACTATGTATATTATTTTACTATTGTGCTTAAGTATAGTTTTATGAAACATCACACGGCGAAGAAATCGCACCCGCATTCCTATTATTATGTAATTGCTCTGTAGCGGTGCTTACCTTACAACGCTGTCCATGTCGTGAAAGTGATGCGTCGTTTACTTAGACAATGTTGCATCTGACGAGACTTTTATATAGACCAAGCAGGCGTAACATATGATCATAACAACTGCTTCGAAAGACCTGCCCAGAACCAGATGGTCAATGTCTGTGTTATACTACTGTACATGTATGTTACCCAGACAGATGGGAGATGTCGTCAATAATATTAAATTATTCGACATGAATGCACAGGGTGGTCCATAAAAAAACGTCCTATTCTACTTTCCATTTTGATACAATTTTTGATACAATTTAGATATTTTCAACTTTCTTTTGCCATATTGTTTCATAAAGCACCCCGCACACGGTGAGCAATTGGCGCCCGCCACTTGCGCTGCGCCAGATGCTCGCGCTCCTCAGCTCCCCGCAAACGATGCGCTCAGCAGAGGTGCCTCCCGGCCTGCCCCTAGCGGACGCACCGCGAACTGTAGGGTCATGTGATTAAGGAAACATTACATATTTATTATTTTTCCGGAAGTAATGGCAAATGGTGACCACGTTAATCAATTAGACTAACTATAACTGTGTACATTTTAATTTACTTCGCAGGGAGCTGCCATTTTTCTTTGTTTCCAGCTACCGGCACATGTGCATTGCTGGCATGGCGTGAGCAATCGGCGCTTGCACCCCGCACACGCTGAGATATTTGCCTCAAGGGACCAAAAATATCAAACACGTGAGATATTTTGCTCAGCCGCGCGTGAGGCAAAAATCTCACCAAAATACCCCCGCACACGATGAGAAACACCTTGTGGTACGAGATACGAAAATGCCGCGCATTACGAGAAACGGCGATAACATTTGGGATCACACCCTTCAAAACATTCAGGCAGTTAAACAAACATGAAAAAACTGAATCGGTATTCTTTCAAGTGTACACAACGAATGATCAGACAAAGTGGAAAGTATATTTTATCAGTATCCAAATACGAAAGTACGCATTCTAAGCGATGTTTTGACACAGAAGGCGTTTTCTGAGTTCAATGAGGCAGGTTTTCAAGTAGAGGTCGAGAACGATACTCTCGAAAATTTACTAAGGGTGTATTCTCAGAGATTAAGATCGATCCAGAGATTAAGATTTAGATCGACCTAACTCCCTGGGGGTTCACGCTAAATTGCAGTCAGCCGAGCGCGCACCATAGTTAATTATCCCTTTACAGCTTTTAGTAGGCGGGGCAGACACTTAAGCCGGCTAAGCTGACAGTAATCTAGTGAGACTCCCCACAGGGATAGATCGATCTAAAATCTATGGAAATGGGGTCTAAGTCGAATTGAAAATCTGGAACCAGACACTTTCGCAGGTCGCTCGACAGCGTTTTTGAAAAGAATACCCGTTATTTCAAAAGAACCAAATTGGTGTGCCCATGAAAGTGATTTGATCAGGTTGATATTGTTATATCTGTACGGTGGCGTTTACATGGATACTGACGTTATTTTGGTGAAAAGTTTTTTAAATTTTTTAATAATGTAACTGCCTGGGAAAATAGAGAAAATGTCCAATTAAATAACGCTGTTCTAAATTTTGGTAAACATCATCCATTTATTCGTGATTGTATTAAAGAATACCTCCTTAACTATACGGAGATAGGTTGGGCGGCAAATGGGCCGCATCTCTTCACCCACGTGGCGAGAAACCATAGCATGTGGATGTGCGACGTGAACAGTTTTAAAGATGTATCGAAAAATAAGTCATGCATAGTCAGACGTTTGTATCGGCAATCGTTTTATCCTATTGAGTGGCCTAATGTTATACGAGAATGTTTCCTTGATAAAGGCAAAGTCAGAGAAGATTCCTTTGCTGTGCATCTATATATCAAATTTTCAAAAGCGTATGGGAACGCTACCAAGCCTGGGACGCTCTGTCGTTACCTGCTAAACACTTTTTGCATTTTCTGTGGAGATTTTGTTGAAATCGTCGATAAAGGGAAGTTTGGCGGCTGAGTCAAACGTTGTTTTATGGCGACGGATTGTAACCTAGTTCCGACGGGATTTCGCATTGTAATTTTGCCATACTTGTACAAACCTCGGATTGAGTGCTGCATGAACTGACGAGCCTCGGATTCAATGCTGCACATAGAATCGCGGATTCAGTGCTGCATCGGCAATGGGCTGTGATTGGCCAATCTTTCTTATCCAATCAGAGTATTTGGTTCGTTACTATTTTTTGCCCAATCAGGTTGAACTAGGTCAGGTGTGTTCCACAAGGTACGCGCCGTCGCGTTTAACGAAATGTACGGTAGTATTCTTTCTCACGGTAGTGACCATCTACCTCTACACGTAAAAATCATTCAGAATAACCGAATAGCAAGAGCACCAACCATCTTACGACGGAATACAAGAAAAATAAACCAACCACTTTTTGACCATCTAATTTCTGAAAATCTAAATAGCGACGCAGTCACACCTACCACCACTGGAATAGACGAAGCTTGTGAGAATGTGACCGAAACATTGGTAAATGCACTTGAAACCGCATGCCCTAAAACAAAAGTACGAGAAAATGTATGGAGAGTAAGTGAGGACACCCTTAAGCTTATAAAACTGAAAAGAAAACTAAGACGCCTGGCTCAAAAGAAAGAAGGCCCTTTCTATAAAATCATGTACAACTATATGACAAAACGGGTCAAAGAAGCCATCAAAAAAGAAAAACAAAAAGCTTGGGAAACCGCTACCTCTATGCTAAATGAAAGAAAAATGGACAAGACCTTCTGGGATATGTTCAAGAGGCTAACTAGCACCGGCAAAGCAAAAGACACATCAGAAAAGCCTGTACTCAAAGAAAACGGGCAACTTACAACAAACGATGCGGAGAAAGCAAATGCATTTGCTAATACCCTTGGCAAGATACATAACACCCACGAGGGGGTCATATTTGACGACGGTTTTAAAGCGGTGGTGGAAAACTACGTCGAAAAAAACGAAAAAAAAATTCAATCCCTTATCCAGCCCCACACTGGAAGAAGGGGACAATCACAAAATTCTAGAAAAAATCACAATAGATGAACTAAACGGAAATCTGAAAAATACAAAAAACACGTCACCAGGTGACGACACAATAACAAACGGGATAATTAAAAAAGCACCCGAATGTCTGAAAAACAAACTATGCGACATTTATAACAACTGTCTGCAGTTGGGATATTTCCCCATAATATGGAAAAAAGCGACTGGTATAATGATACCCAAACCTGAGAAAGATCACAAAGTAACAACGAATTATAGACCGATCAGCCTGCTAAGCTGCCTAGGCAAACTATTCGAAAGAATAATCGCCACTAGAATAAAAGAAAAACTAGAAAATGACCAATTTTTCAATAAATGGCAAAGAGCATACATGAGCAAGAAAGAAGGAATGGAACATGTGTTAAGACTAGCTGAAAGTGCACAACTGGCAATAAACAAAGGCTGGGTTACGGGCGCTATGATGCTGGACGTGGAGAAGGCTTTTGACTCAGTTTGGCACGCTGGGTTAAGGTACAAATTAGCAAATAGTAACCTGCCAGTTAAGATTGTCCGCTTGCTGTCATCTTTTTTGAAAGACAGAAAGATCAAGGTCAGAATCAAAGGCGAGGAATCCGAATATGTTAGTCTCAATGCTGGCACGCCTCAGGGGTCTGTAATCAGCCCGTTGCTATTTCTAATATATGTGAACGACCTACCAATTAACCCAAGACACAACACCGACGTCTCTCAATTTGCAGACGATTAAGGCATGTGGACATCATGCAAAAATGTAAAAAGCATAGAAATCAGACTGACGGGCGTGATAAAGGATCTCGAACTATGGTGCTCGCTATGGCGGATAAAACTAAACACCAAAAAAACACAATTAATCATCTTTTCAAAATCAAATCAACAACCTAAGATCAACCTCACACTTTTTGGCGACCGTTTAGAAACATGTGAGGAAGTAACACTGCTAGGAATCACCTTTGATAGGAAACTATCATTTAAAAAACACGTCGACAATATAGTGAAAAGAGCCAGGAAAAGAACTGGCCTTCTTATCAGACTGAGAGGTACAAACTGGGGGGCTTCGAGTGCCTGCCTCCTAAAATTATACAAATCATTCATTCGACCCATACTCGAATACGGTGCGGTCATACTGGCGGCTACCAAAAAAACAAGGCTCAACGACCTACAAAAAATTCAAAATAGAGCGCTACGCATAGCACTCAAACTTCCTATGAGTACCCGAATTACAACTCTGCACGAGCTGGCCAACATTGAATATATATCAAGCAGACTATTTTTTCTGGGCACAAAAACAATCAGCAGGTTTGAAAATAACCTCCTATTTAAAGAACTAAAGCTGAAAAACATAATACTAAGCAAACCAGGCAAAAATACTACCCTTGACTTATATAAATAATGATACAGATCGTGCACGAAAAACTTGGCGGCTTCGGTCTCCCGACGACCGAAGAAAATACAACTGGCCCTGAAAAGGGCAACACCAATTCAAAATTAAGAAAAATTCTGGTCACCCGACGATCGGAGACAAGGTGAAAGAATTGGAATAATCATAGCGGAAACAAGGAAAAAAAAAGAAAAGAAAAGAATCATCTGTAAAAAATACACAAGCTGGAGGGGCGGCCAGCGTAAGAGGAAGGAAAAAAAAATCCAAGCCACCCAAAATATTACCACGGACAGACGTGCAACAGCAATAGAGGCAGAAGACAATATACAAGAACTCGGGGATTGAAAGAGGCTCTTGCATCTCGATGCATGAGACCTCGTAACTTTCCCGCAACGGCTTTGCCGTTGCAAACTTATACTACATTATTCTTTCTCACTTTGCTCTCACGCACGACAGTCGCAAGAGAACAATCAACGGATCACTCCTCAATTCGCCTCAGTACGATTTCGATCAGCTAACAAGTAAGTTTTTTCTCTTTTTCAATATAATTTGCTAGTTTTTTGACTCACAGACTTACGATCACCATGGCAGTTCTAGTTATTGGTCATTCATTTGTTCATAGACTCCGTTCATTTCTCGACCAGGGTCGGGACGTACGGGCGGCGAAAGATTTTGGTTTCCCCAATTCTGTGCACTGGCACGGGATAGGCGGCCGCACGGTCCCTAAACTGGTCAAGTACGATTTGGGGATCCTTCGCCGGGTACGGCCCGACCTGGTCGTTCTTATCATCGGTTCTAATGACCTGTCCGATCGTAACGTTTCTCCCTCAAACCTCTGTAGGGATATTGAGGAGTTAGCCCGTCGTTTTCACGACGTATTTGGTGTTTCACATGTGGTGGTGAACCAAGTTCACCACAGGCTACGTCCCCCTCACCCCTCGTTTAATGACCAAGTAGATCAGCTCAATATTCTCCTAGCAGACTTGCCCCTAAGAAATCCATTCATTCCTTTTGGAAGAATGTAGGTCTGCGGAGAGTTAACCGGCTCCACATCAAGCCAGACGGGGTGCACCTCTCGGATGTGGGCCAGTATAAACTTTATCGTAGTCTACGGGGCGCCATCATTAGGAAGGCCTCCCGGCTTCGCGTTTCGCTTTCCTAAATTGTCCTCCAACACGTGTCCCTTTCAGGCCCATATCATTTCATTTATCCATAGCTCTTAGTCCATATCTACATCACTTCCTTGAGATTTCTTGTTGTATATCTATTGTCACCCTCATCACATGTCCTTTTCAGGCCCATAGGCGCAGCTCCCCTTTTGTCAGGTCCCGACCTTTTCAGGACCACCGGTAATTTTCCTTTCTTTTATCCTTTATCCTACTCCAGTCGGCAACGACGTGGCATAATTTTTCATGCCTTATTTTTGTAATATTTTTGTCCGCCTAGCTACGCCTAGGTGAGTGGCACGTTTTGTGTCTTTATATTCCGCTCTGCTTCGTCAGAGTGAGTGGCACGTTTTGTGTCTTTACTTTTCCGACCTGGTTTTCAGGTTGAGTGGCATATTTTTTCATGCCTTATTTTTGTAATATTTTTGTCCGCCTAGCTACGCCTAGGTGAGTGGCACGTTTTGTGTCTTTATATTCAGCTCTGCTTCGCCAGAGTGAGTGGCACGTTTTGTGTCTTTACTTTTCCGACCTGGTTTTCAGGTTGAGTGGCATAATTTTTCATGCCTTATTTTTGTAATATTTTTGTCCGCCTAGCTACGCCTAGGTGAGTGGCACGTTTTGTGTCTTTATATTCCGCTCTGCTTCGCCAGAGTGAGTGGCACGTTTTGTGTCTTTACTTTTCCGACCTGGTTTTCAGGTTGAGTGGCATAATTTTTCATGCCTTATTTTTGTAATATTTTTGTCCGCCTAGCTACGCCTAGGTGAGTGGCACGTCTTGTGTCTTTATATTCCGCTCTGCTTCGTCAGAGTGAGTGGCACGTTTTGTGTCTTTATTTTTCCGACCTGGTTTTCAGGTTGAGTGGCATAACTTTTAATGCCTTATTTTTGTGACATTTTCGTCCGCCTAGCTACGCCTAGGTGAGCGGCACGTTTTGCGTCTTTACATTTCCGACCTTCTATTCATTACACACTACTTACTCATCTGGAAACTTTCTGTCCTTATCAGCAGGCTCCTTTGTCCTTTGTGGGGTTTTCCTTGGCCTCTGCGATCCCAAGGTTATGGCCTCTTTGCAACCCCACAAATTAACGTCTGCACTATGTTCTTTGGGAATTATATAAAAAATAGTCTTTTCAGGCGTAAAAACTACGTATTTTGGCACTGTCACATTTATTTAATTTTAACATCAAAATTTAATTCATTTTAGTATAAGGATTCACAATAAAAGCGGCCGGCATCGGCCAAGTTTCGAACATCATACTTGTGTTTGTCACTTTATTGCTCCTTTCTCCTTTCAAGGAGACATAAAGGGAAGTTTGGCGGCTGAGTCAAACGTTGTTTTATGGCGACGGATTGTAACCTAGTTCCGACGGGATTTCGCATTGTAATTTTGCCATACTTGTACAAACCTCGGATTGAGTGCTGCATGAACTGACGAGCCTCGGATTCAATGCTGCACATAGAATCGCGGATTCAGTGCTGCATCGGCAATGGGCTGTGATTGGCCAATCTTTCTTATCCAATCAGAGTATTTGGTTCGTTACTATTTTTTGCCCAATCAGGTTGAACTAGGTCAGGTGTGTTCCACAAGGTACGCGCCGTCGCGTTTAACGAAATGTACGATAGTATTCTTTCTCACTTTGCTCTCACGCACGACAGTCGCAAAAGAACAATCAACGGATCACTCCTCAATTCGCCTCAGTACGATTTTGATACCCGCCACCTTCCCCGTCTCTTCCGAGTAATAAAAAACTACATGGGAACTTACAAAAAAATTCACCTGTCTGCTGCTCTCTTCATTACACTTTTCAGTGCCTCCCAAGAGATCAAGAAGTTCAACAGCTCCTGAGAGTACTCCAAACAAACGCCGGGCAAGCAGAACTCACCCTACTCCCTCTACTGCGAGCACTTCTTCCGCCGGCCCCTCTTCAGCATCGGAAAAACGTCCGCGAGTCAGTAAGGGGAAGCAACTTGTTCGTAAATCTGCACCTTCCTCTGCGGACACTTCCTTACCCTCCACTTCTGGGAGTTCACATTCAACCCCGCAGCCCGTGGACAACCAGGCCATTTTCAACATTCTCAAGGAGATGTCACAAGCCATGGCAACACTGGCAGCCAACTCGGCGGCACCTCAGTCGGGCCAGCGCAATCTGCCAGAAAACCCTCCGCCTACTCCTCCTTCAGCGGACACAGGTATAGTATCCCCCCAGACTAATAGGTATTCAACTAAGTCCATTCCCTTACACGCCCTAGTCGACGACAAATTAAAAGATCGAATTTGGGGGAACGAGTTTGTCGACATGTCACTACTCCTCCAAGACCAGTCAGCGCAATTGCCCCAACCCGGTGACCCCCTCCCATTGGCCATGGAAAACAACCACGGTAAAATCACACTGGTAGTCTCCCAGGGTAGAAGGCCTCAGATCACCTCCATGTCCCAATGGACAACGGCCTTTCACACTTTCATGTCAGTGTACACCCTTAAACACCCCCAGGAGGCGCCCAATTTACTTAAATACGCCGAAGACATCAGGGTCTTAGCAGGGCTAAGGGGGGACTGGTTAGCTTATGACCGCAACTTCAGGGCTAACAAAGAAAGGTCTGGTGACCCTTGGGAGGATACTAATTGGGATCTTTGGAACAGGGCTCTTCTCAATTCTCGCCCAAATAACAATGTCCAGCATTTTCGCCCAAGGGGGTCATTCACACCTAGGCAGCCATTTCGTAAATTTCCCCAAGGGGTCTGCTACAAATTCCACTCCGGAAACCACTGTAGGGGGGATTGCACGTACGACCACAAATGTTTCAGATGCTCAGGGGGTACCCACCCAGCGTCCCAGTGTCCCAGATCGGAGAATAGAGCTGCCCGCCCCTCCTACCCCTCACGGGCCAACAGAAACTCACCATCTACCCCCCAGGGTCCTAAAAACCCCAGTAGACCCCAACAAACTCAATATATCTTTCTGGTTATCCTTCTGATTTAAGAAAGCAACTTGTATCGGGCTTCACTATCGGCTTCAAGTTAGGTCACAGTGGGTCTCAATCCCCGTCTTCTACTCGTAACCACAAGTCAGCTCTAGACAGGCCCGACGTGGTGAACTTCACACCCATTCATTGGGACGTATTCAACAAACAGCTGGCGAGGGATCTTCGATTCTGCCACTTGGACCCTACGCGCTTTAAAGGACACAGTTTCAGAATAGGAGCCGCTTCCCTGGCGGTGCAGAATAACCTGTCGGACGCTCAGATAAGACGGCTTGGTCGTTGGAACTCGGACTCTTTCAAGAAATACATCCGCACTCCAACACTATGGTCAAGCCAAGCAACTGGACAATTTGAATAGGACTATTTAGCGCATTGATATACTTGCACGGAGGATTCACCCGCGCACGTTTAGTGACATTTACAAATCTGACTTTCACAAGTTTCATTTAGTGACACTATCCATAGGCTATATTAGTTATCATTTATCATTTTGCATTCAATCTCGCTTTCATGCTGAAGGCCAGCAAGACATGCGGCCCTCATACCCACTTTTTTCCCGGAGATCTAGCAAGACATGCAGATTCTCTCCCACCCATTTCTTTTTATTTTTTTATATGTTTAACTTTTTATATGTTTAACTTCAAGTGACGTTACTTGTTGGGTCCAGCAAGACATGCGGACCTCACCCCCCCCCCCCCCACCCCCTCAGAGATCTAGCAAGACATGCAGATTCTCATCCGTTTCTTTTTATTTTTCCCATTCAATTTTTGTAACTTGTTTGGTCCAGCAATTCACGCTGACCAGTGATTTATTATCTCCATTATACCCTTTATTTTCAGGAGCTCAGGTTTTTTGGTAGACATAATTCATAATAGACCGGGCGGGCACACTTGAAATTTCTAATTCTAAATTTCTCTAACTAGGGATGACAGAATGGAGAGCTCTACTCCTCGCTGTATGGCCCGTTTATCATAAGGAAAAGGGCGTACCTCCCCCTCCCTCAAAATGAGGGAGTTAGGGTTGGGTAGCACGCCTCAGCTTATCTGTCGTCCACCTTTTCGGCCGATGTAGCTTGTCCTCTAGTTTAGATCACATCGACGTGCTTCGTCCGGTCGTTGGCTACATTTTTCTTTTCGGCCTCTTTGCAACCCCACAAATTAAAACGTCTGCACTATGTTCTTTGGGAATTATATATAAAATAGTCTTTTCAGGCGTAAAAACTACGTATTTTGGCACTGTCACAATTATTTAATTTTAACATCAAAATTTAATTCATTTTAGTATAAGGATTCACAATAAAAGCGGCCGGCATCGGCCAAGTTTCGAACATCATACTTGTGTTTGTCACTTTATTGCTCCTTTCTCGACATCGTATTGAACCTTTAAATCAAGGAGACATAAATGCTTGTATGATAAAAACAGACTGCAAAATATGAAGGCCTGTAATATAAAATCTGCGTTGTATCACCGACGAAATATTAATGATGCTGGTGTATATCATTTCCTGTTCAGGTTTCACATGAAATATTCACTTATTCATCTTATTCATCTATTGCATAATAACAACATTGTAGTGGTAATAGAAACGCGCCTGGTATAAGAATACAGGCGCAATGTGGAATGTCTACATGTTATCATGAAAATTATTAAAGGTGGTGGGATAGTGAATGTTTACATATGTTTTATTGTTGTAATATTTCTAAAACGATTGCTTATTGACACTCTGTATCTACGATGTGATTGACCTCATTGCACTTTATGTTATAAATTGTAGCATTTTTGGTGACTTGGAGTGTGGGACGGTTAACTGTAATATTTCCACCGTAATGTTTCTTTAATATCCTCCCAAACCATTCCAGTCAGGAAAATGAGTCTCTGGTGCAGATGGGGATACGGAAAGGAAAATAAATATATCATTATGGAGACAAAGGTTGAAAGTGCCTGCTTCTTCAATAGGAGATATATATGGTAAAAGATATATCAATGAATTATAAATCATCATAGAGGCAAAACCCTATGTTCTAGATTTCAGTTCTGCCATCTCGACCTTAATTTCATATATAACACATATCAGCAATACTGACAAGCTACAACATGAAAAGTACAGTTAAGCCCCCTTTACACTGGGCGGCGTCCTTTTTGCGTCCAGTAGTCCGGTCCCATTTGAGAGTTCAAAAATTATAATACTTAACGTGCCAATAACTGGCGGATCATTAAGCATTCATTCTGATACAAAATCAATGCTCGTGCATCCGTACACCCCCTTTACAATGGACGGCGTCCTTTCTGCGTCCTTTCTGCGACCATGAAATTTGGCATCGCTGTGGTCTTAATAAGGAGGCACGAGCATTGAATTTGTATCAGATTGAATGCTTTATGATCGACCAGTTATCATAACGTTAAGTATTATAACTTTTTAACTCTTAAATGGGGCCGCATTGCTGGACGCAGAAAGGTCGCCGTCCAGTGTAAAGGGGGTATTAGCAAGCTAGCTCTATACTGCCCTGACAATCAGGGCAAGAGGCAAGGTTTGGGGCAATTGATTCTATAAGTCATCAATGCAGGACAATTTGTCATGGGCCATTGATAATGGGACAAATCTCAGAATAGATTATATTTCATGGTTTTTTCATAAATTAAAGCCAAAAGTAGTTTTAAAACATTAATTAAGTAAATATTGGTATTTGGTGAATGAATCTTAAAAACGTTATAGTCTAACGCATATGAACAAAATGTAGGCCTTAACCGTCTTATTTTAGAAAATTATGACTACGTTTTGAATGTGAACCCAACTGTCAAAATACGCCCTTTTTGAAAATGGGGGTAGGGGAAAGAAAATGCGTGTCATTTGAAAACAATAGAAATATTTACTCGGCTATAATTTGATGTTACGTGAATATTTAAGACTAGTTCATAGCATCTGAGGCCCTTTATTTTATTTATATTTTTTATTTGCATGTATGGCTTCAATTCAAAGAAGATGTAAGCATTTTCTATTACAAAGAGTCAGAGAGTGAAATTCTTAGTCTCATCTAATTTGATTGTTGTTATGACTGTGCAGCATATCGCTGTCCAGAGTAAAAAAAATGTAAATTATAAATGAATTCCTGAACAATAAAAAAGACAATATTTGAGGTTAAAGGAATATTTATTTGGCTATAATTTGACGTTGTGTGAAAAATTGAGACCAGTTCATAGCATCCGAGAACATTTTTTTTTAATTTAAATAATTTTTATTATTATTATTTTACGTATATCACTTACTTTAACCCCGGGGAATAGAGATAACCATACACCAGTCGATCAGCAACAGAGCAGCAGTCAGAATGAGTGCACAGGATCGCTTTATTTCGGTTCCAGCGCTGGATTTGTATGACGTTACTAGTAACGGCGCTGTCTTATATAATACAAAGAACGGATGCGTTGCTGACACGCCTATTATGTTGTTATTGCCAATGCTCAATGTAATCATCAAGGACAAATTTATGGCAGTCTAGTACAAGATACATGTGGCATATGTATTAATTGAGGGGGAATATGTACGCTCACTGGCCGCGTTTAAAAATCACTTCCTCAGGAATGTGCTTGTGGTCCAAATGAAAATGCCAATGACATGACTTACAATGGAGAATATGATAAAGAGATACTTGTTGAACCTGGAACAATTACCAGCAGACCACAAACAGCACACCTGAGACCAAAAGTTGCTATATATATATATATATATATAATTCTTAATTGGTGGTAAGTATGAATTAAAACTGTTGGACTGTTTCAAGGGTCACATCTGTTCAGATAAGAGGATTGATATGTACATGTATATACAGACTTGACATTTAATGCAATAACAGAAACATTCCGCATGTCTCTTACATGCCTGTAGTGTCAGAATCAATTATTTAATTACGTAAACCGAATGGAAAACTCAGTTAAAAGATTAATTGATAATTTGTCAGTTGATGCCATTTTTACGAGTGTCAAGCTCAGATGAGTTTTATACAGTATCACTGTAACAAATACAGTGCTATGGATAATAAAAATCTAATAATGTTCTTTTTTCTTTAATTGTCTTTCACTCGAAGCATACATCTGTAATTTTGTCTTAACTCGGTCACATCTACCGCAATCTAGGGAGTGTTAAATACCGTCATGCAGTGCAATACAATAACATTACCTTAGTATTGTTTGTAATATTATATACTTTTTTTCCTACGTGTGCGAGGCAGATTGAATAAAAATACCTAAGTTTACCCAATCCTTTTCATCAGCATCACGGTCACCCACGGTGGTATTCCCAACACTGTTATTAACATATCTCTCTCAGGTCTTACTGATTCTGTGGTAGGTAGCTTCATAACTTATCTTTCCCTCTGCAGAGATCGGCACACTCGACAACAGTGGATTCCCTGCACGAAAACGAAGTAGATACTCTAGCGCAGTAGACTACTGCAATCATACTGCAAACATGCTTCAAATCTGCTTCGATGTAGGAGCTATAGCATATTTGAAACATGCTTCTGTCATGCTGCTAATCTACTGCATTAATGCTCCTCCTCTGTACAAACCTATGTAATTTTTGAAGTAGAATTGCAGTAGGCTCTACTGCATTTCTACTGCAAATATGCTCCACACCACTACTGCGTTAATGCTTCTTTGCTACTTCGATACTACTGCATTTTCTTGCGGGTCATGCTGAGTGTCAACAATGGACCCTGCTTCCCACAGTCCGCTTGTCACATTGAACCGTCCTTCTCTGACAGTGACACTAACTGATGACAAAAAGAAAAGAAAGGTCGCGCCTAGTGATTTTAGTGCCAAACAACAAGCCATACTGTCAAAGAGGTTCTGTGCTCTTTAAGTGTAGCATTCACCGTGTAGCTAGCGTTCTCTTCAGAGACGTAGTCAATCGAATATGTATTTACTGTGTAGTTATGAATAATTCACCGAATTGAAGCTCAGATGTCTTACGAATATGTCACTGATTAAACACCCCTCCTCTCTAGCCGATGTCATATATTATTAATTGGCCGTACTTTATATAGTGTGATCACACTGTCAGTCTTCCCGCTGTTGCACGCTGGAGTAAAATTGTCTTTGCGCCACTGCTAGATATTTTCTCATATTCTGTTCTTTATATAAACCTCATTTATTGTTGAATATTATCATCACATTACCCTTTGTGCGCTTTAAGAAACGGAGGATTCAGCAATTTTTCTCATAACTATGACAGGGCGACCTTTTTTCTGGTTGTTGTTTAATAATGGACGTTAGTTTGTCGAGGCTTAGTGCTCAGCTACCCTAGGTTCTAAATTCCGGTATTGCCATCTCGATCTTGATTTCATATATGACCCATAGTAGCAATACCAGGCTCTAGCGAACGATTCTAGGACAATCCCCCCCCCGGACAATCCCCCCCGGACTATTCCCCCCGGACAATTCCCCCCCCCCCGGACAATCCCCCCCCGGGACAATCCCCCCCCGGACGATTCCCCCCAAGAAATATATATTTATATACAAATATAAAGTAGAAACTGTAAAGTTTAAAACATTTCATCCATTTTATAAATGTTTTTAGTGTGATAATACAACTTCATCATGAAATAAACTATTTTATAACAAATCCCTTTTCACTGAGTACAAGTACAGGAAAATTTATTAAAAGTTTAATCGAAGTATAACGACCTCTTCTTCAGGCAAAGGTGGGGTAAACAGATGAACAGGTAAACAGGTATTTTATGAATATTTTTAGTGTGGTGGGTGGTGGGTAGTGGTCAAGCAAATAAAAGTGACAAATAGTCACAGGGATACCTGGATAAGCGAGGAAATTTGTTTACCCCACCTCTCGATTCAAGACTTAATCAAGGTGAGGGAGGGGGGAGAAATAAAGCAATTAAAAGTAACATTTAATTCATCAAAGGGCTACCTGGATGAGTGCGATCATCACTGAAGTACAGAACCCCTCCTTTACCTGAAGATATATACTACTACTTTGATCCGATTTTTAATAAAATGTTCTGTACTTTAATCTCGAAAATTTTATGTACTTGTACTCCATGAAAATAATTTGTTTATAGAATTAATATTATCTATCCTTGATTTGCATCATCATACTAAGAAATAATCAGAAATTGTATGAAAAGATTTGAATTTTGTACTCTTTACTTTATATTTGTATATATATATTCTTCGGGGGGGGGGGGGGGAGGGAATCGTCCGGGGGGGGGGGATTGTCCTGGGGGGGGGATTGTCTGGGGGGAATTGTCCTGATACCCTAGCGGACAGCGGCAACTCGGGGGCGTTCTTCTTCAAAATTCTGCCTGGGGCGCTTCCATATTTGGAAGTCACACGTCACAGCTGTGTCCGCCTGGATCCATATTTGGAAGTCATAAGTCTCGTACGTCACAGGTTTGGCCGCCTGGAGCTGCCTTTCCCGCCTTGCGTTGAAGTCTCGTGCAGGCGAGACAAGAAGCAATTAAAGTGCCTGACGCGGAGTTAGAATTTTGAATTGAAAATAACTTGCAGTCGAAGGTCAGTGCCACAATACAAGCAACATTCTGCTGTAAAAAACTTATCTTCGTGTAGCCATTGCGCAGCCCTTATAGTGCTATCGGGCATACAGTGTAGCTGTCACATTTGGCACACGGCAAGCACATGTATTGTGCACGTGTATATCTCAGGACTAAATGTTCTTTGATAAGCAAAAAATACAAAAATATTGGATATATCTTTTCTTTCCGAAGAATATTATTTATTTTTTCACTTTACATCTTAAATACAGCAAATAAAATTTAAAAAAGCAGAATTAAATTTGTTTACGTTTTATTTTGGTCTGATGACATTAAACTGCAGATTCATTGCGGAGCAGTTCTATTTGATTGACGGAAATCTAACATGGCCGCTGGTCTTCAGTGCTAGTAAAAGCGACTCCACCACAAGGTATATTTAGCAAGCTAGCTTTTACGTTGCTCTGACACTCAGGGTATGCTCAGCCCTTATAACGTTATATCTATGTGCATCTCAATAATATGATGTCAATTTTATACTTGAGTTCTTATTCGTATGCTTTCTTACTACAGTGATCTAAAACAGGTCGCTAGTGTATTTTAATGTAAAACAATCTGTTCGACAGGGCGTTTCTCCACGGCAGCAGGACACACAGTTATGTGTTAAGGCATGGTTTTAGCTTGCTTGAGAATGATAACAATCGTGTTAAACAATAGATTGCGAGCTATAGTAAGACCCCATACTCTTTAAGCGACGTAACAATTTTCAAACAGCACTACAATGTAAAGGCGACACGTTATTAGATTGTCAGCTTTTTCCCCTTGGCAACATTGGGCTTTGATTATCATTCCCTACTGCTACATATAAGCTTTTATTGCCATGTTAAAAAAAAAATTACCACATTAGTCTTAGTGTGTTTTGAGAAACGGGGGATTTTTAACACAGAAAAAGGGAGGTGGGGGATACAAGATCAAAAGGATTTTTAAAGGAATAGCCTAATAAGTTGCTGTGTTATTTAAACCAAAACGATTTCATGAAAATCAAATTATTAATTATTAATTAATGTCTATTCCAAAAAAAAAAAATGTATATTAACACAGCAATGAGTTTGCATTTAATGTAATTCCTCCTTAAATGTTTGGTACTGATTACAATGGCACGCCTTGATGCAAAACAGTCTATCGTTTCATCTACCTTGGGTCCCTTATATTTAAGTACCATAGACTTAATACTAGGACGGTAAGTATTTTATAGCGTTCATTTAATACTTCTTTCCATGGTGTTTCTCACTGCTGTCTCCATGGCAACAGTACTTACTGTTGTTACCTTGGTTACACTCACCTTGCGGCTAACATTAAAGAAACGTACATTGTTGTCCTGTTTTTCTAATGCAGGAATGTTGTTTGACAACCGTTTCCGTGGCAACAGGACAGTAAAGCCCGGAGTGTTTGGAAAGGGAGTCAAAACAGCCACATGGTGTGTGTAGAAGACCGATCAAGCGAAAATTATCATTTTTTCAATGTAATTCTAGAGTAGAACTTTAAAGATAATAATTAAAAATCTCACTCATCGCTCAATTCATAATTCCAATGTTCTAGGTACTTGTACAGGGTTGTATATTTCATTTACCCCATTCACTAGCAGTCTGTGACATAAGCCAAAGTCAAAGTTGCCAGTGCTAGGGCTTCCTATGCAAGTTAAGCATAAGCCACATCTATACATTTTCGAATAACTATTAATAATAAGTGCTGTCAAGGCCTAAGGATATTTTCACAACTTTTAAGTTCATGTTTGTTCTAATAAACTCGTAATAAAGGGGCCAAAGCAGCTCAACCGTCTGTGGCTAAGTATAATGTACAAACCTTCACTTTGCCAAATACTTTGTCACTGCTGTACTTCCCTATGACGGTTTGACCTGGGGTTGCCATGAAAAGTGCAGCCTTCAACAAATAAGGCTGGACATGTAGAATATCTGGCCCATGATTGATATACTTTAAATCAAATATCCCAATCAACATCCATTGTACATTGCAACACCATGAAAAAAGTAAAGGCTGATTTGATTGATTGTAAAACCTCTAAGAATATAAGGTAGATGCCCATTCCTGAGCCAATCCGTGCATTGGTAACACCCTTGTATGGAAATACTGGTCACTGAGGACTTCTGCCATAATTGCACACCTGAAAGGAGTCATTACAGACCTCAGTGCATAGATACTGTTACACAGGCCCGTAGCCAGGGGGGGGGGGTTCGGGGGGTTCGAAAGAACCGCCCCTTTTGCTGGGAAAAGGTCCACTCTGAGTAAAATTTGATCTAGGTTCATGAAGTTCTTATGGAAAAAGGTCCACTTTTTCAGAAAACGAACCCCCCTTTTGAAATTGCTGGCTACGGGCCTGACTGTAGATACATGTAATCCAGGGGAAAAAGGGCAGATAAAGAGTTTTAGAACATTTTAAAGCATGGCTAGTGATAGCCGAAGATTAAGTAACATTACCTTTTTATTTTATTCATGTATGTGTGTGTATGTATCCACAATTATCTATATATGCATTTTTCCTTAAATGATTTTCCATCTCTTGGTTGGGTCTTATCATACACATTTACGTATGTAAATTATCATACCTGACTTGGACTGGGTTCCCATCCCTACATCGATCCATCTTGATCGGTCTTACTCCCTAAGGAGTCTCAAAAAGTTGTTATCAACTCACCCGGCTTAAATGTTTGTCACGCCTACCGAATCAGATAATTACTCCCTAACAGCTGTACTAGGCGTGCAGTTTAGCAATGTAATGAGACGCCGAAGGGAGATAGATCGATCCAGATATCTATGGGAATGGACCCTAAATTACGTAAAAGGAACCATTTTTTGACATTATGGAAATAATTGGCGGCCATTTTCTGACTCCAATTCAATATGGTAACCATCCACCCTTTTGAAAGTGGACACAATTTTGCCTTTTTACGATGCTTTTTTCAATTATTTGACCTACACGTACGTGTAATATGTCGATTCTTACTATTTTGGGGGTGCAAAAGTCATTTGTGATATCGTTCTGGTGATAGAAGGTGATTTAAAGTTTTTTTTTAATTACGTCCAAGAAATAACCTGTAGGTCT
Source organism: Lingula anatina (assembly GCF_051362555.1). Classification (NCBI taxonomy): domain Eukaryota; kingdom Metazoa; phylum Brachiopoda; class Lingulata; order Lingulida; family Lingulidae; genus Lingula; species Lingula anatina. Next base: position 4,445,365 of record NC_141774.1, on the reverse strand, counting down.
GTGAAAGCTGTAAAACCATCAATACCGAAACCCTATTTGAATATTTCTCAATACAATCTGTTGTTATTAACCATCCGTGCCAGACTAAGTCATGAACAAGAAACTCATGTTTGGCATCATCAAGGAAATTGGTGTCCATCTTGTCCTTCATATCCAAATCATCTGTCGAACACCATCTTTGTGTGGGCCGTTTGACATTCAGAATACATCTTAGATTCAAATTTTGGCTGCGGCGAACTGGTGAGGTTTATCTAACATGATATTTATTTCCTTTATATTCCTCAAACCTTTTGCAAACAGAGAGCGAGAATGGCACAGTGGTGTTTGATATCATGTTTATAACGGCCAATTTTTTATTTCGGATTTTTTAATCCGCCTTAACCAACAATGTTCCACCTACAAAATCTCCCTCTGGTACATTAAGACCTAAATTTTATTGAGATTGTTTTGTATTGCTACCGGTAGCTTTCTCTATTAGTAAAGTACGGCCCGATGTGTAAGTTTGAATCTCTTGTAGTAAAATGTTGCGTGACCACTTGTGATTGGTACCTTGAAGGTAAAACGGTTCATTGTATAATTATTTTCAATTGGTGAACTTCAACATGTATAAAAGGGGTTACTTGAAATAAATAACTCTCCCATTTGACTCATATGTGGTTCTTGTGTGACTTAATTATGGCTCATCATTGAGTACTGCATATCAGAAGCACCCAAACCAGTGAGTTTTGCGTTGTTCTTTGTGGATTTAAAAGACATTGGCCACGGCGGCGTAACAAGATTCCTATAATAAATTATGATATTGGTTACATAAAAGAATGACAAATGAACTATTCTCAAGTGGAGACACTATTTATATACAGCCTTTCTCCAAGAATTCTTATACAATGCATATTGTATAATAATATGTTTCACCAGAACCCTATTTCTGACCTCTGGGATCTACAGTACCACACGCATTTTTGGATTGTGACATCGGCAACATTAATGATTTTTTCTTAAACAGAAATTTCAAGTAATCCTCATGTAACTATAGATGTGTTCTTTGAGAAGAGGTATGTTAAAGGGTGATTTTAGGTCTTGATCAGCCTTTGCAACGAACACAGTGATTCTTGAGCAAAGATGTTCATTAGCTTGGTTGTTGGATATACATGGAAGAGGCTCTCATGATGTGCAATAACCCATCTTGGGCTTTTAAGACAAAACCTCGTCAGGAAAAGACAGCAATAATCAGCTGTGAGCCAACAGATACAGCCAGTGTTTCTAACTGTAATTGTAAATGAATTTCAGAGAAAGTGTTCAGGATCTACAAAAAGCACAGTGTCAACCGAGCTTTTAGATCCCTAGGCCCCCGTTTCACAAAAAAAAAAAAATAATAAAATAAGTCGGTTTCCCTGACTAAGAATTGGTAACCAACGTAATTAAGTCGTTACGTCGATTTTCACAAAGAATCTAAAAAGTCGCTTACGTCGTTTTTTTTATTTTTATTTATTTATTTTTTTTATTTTTTTTATTTTATTTATTTATTTATTTATTTATTTTTTTGTTAGCTACTAGTCGATGATGTCTAGCCTCCTCTGGAGGAGTATTAAGTCAGCAAGCTTAACTAAAAGTCGGTAATTTACAGAATAAACAACAAAAATTGGAAAGAACATACCTCTTTCAAGATATAGTGTTATAATGTCCTTGAATAACACTGACATTTATTGAATATTTGAATAAAAAATAAAATACACCTTCACCCAGCCGATCGCCGGTGTGGCAGGTGTGCACGTCCTAGTAACGCAAGTCCGCCCGGACACTATGTCCTGGGAATGCAAGTCCTAGGGCATGCATTGCTAGGAATGGAAGTCCTAGGACATACGTTACTAGGATTCAATGTCCGTAGGACGAAGGCTCCCAAGTAATGGAAGTCCTACGTGTAGTAATGCACGTCCTAATGGGACGTGCGTTCCTGACATTTTAGTAACGCATGTCCTATATAGTTTACACCAAGTAATGACATGAATAAATAGATATAGAGACGTACTGGTTTAAAAGATATAATAAACGTTTGCTTTATTCTATTTACATGACATTTTACATTATATTTTACAATGTTTTCCGATAGGCAGTTTATATGCATATTAACGAAGAAACAAAAAAAAAATATTTATTTTATGTGTATTTTTCATCTAGTAAACGCAAATTTCTCTTTTTCAAAACCTTATTCCTAAGAGAAAAATCACTTTACACAAAACGCCGGATCTCCGTTCTTAGATTTATTTTTCGGTTTACACTCGCTGAAATTAAAAAAAAAAACTCAAACTCGATGGAGATTTGCTCTTGGAAAGTATGGGCTGAGATTTAAGACAAATCAAGACAGTTTAGAAGTTGAAAATGGCAATATATGTATAAAATGTTCTGAAATAACCCTTTGCTATTTTGGTGCTTTGACACTTAAAAGACAAAACAAAAAATTGTAAATGTAATGAGCACGGAATTTCAAACACATATTAGACATTAAAAACACCTTTAGACATTTTGCTACAAGTAAATAGGGGGAAGGGGGCGGGTAAGGTCATGTCAAAAATAGGTCTCGAACCCATGGATGTAACAGAACAATTCATGAATTCTTACCTTGTGGTCTTGCACGCCAGCCACTACACAGACGAGCTGAAGTTGCAAACCAATCATTTTTGTCTAATATATGGTTCGCCAGAAGGATTTCATATACATTTATATTTTTATCATTTAACAATATTATTGGCTAAGGATAGGACTTTCAATTGGCCGGACTTTTATTACTGTCATAGGTGTAACAGAAATAAAAGTCCGACAGTTATACAAGTCCTACCTACTTTAATTATGAGCCAGGCCCCGTATGCACAAAACATCTTAAAGTCATAATAACTTTTCCTTTTGGCCAAAAATACGATTTTCCTGGAAAAAAAAACGGCAATTTTCCTGTACTGACCAATGGTCAACGACCCCATTCCTGCATTTAAAGTTAATCCAGGGTTTTTATCCTAAACGTACGGTTTTTTGTTAAAATCTCTTAAGAGATTTTAACTGACGGAGCCCTCTCGTATCGAGCGATAGTTTCTAGTGACCTACTTAAAACCGCGGGAAAAGCAGACAACAACACTATATAACAATATGATAAGATTCATAAGATATATTCGTCTTTTTTGCTCAAAATGCATTTATATCTACAATGTGTGCAATTCTGGGCTTTTCGTTATCCGACGCACTGTAAAAAAAGTCCCAACTTACGTCTGAGGGTTTCCCGCCATGTTATTTTGGTCTCGAATGAACGCGAGAATCCGCGTGACACCATTACGTCATTAGCAACGGATGCACTTGTCGACCGCGAAGGAAGGCATCGAAAGCCCAAGTGACAAGCACAGATTTTAATTTTACTACAATAACAGTCGTTTTAGTGGGAAAATGCAACAGAATATATTTCCAGGCGTTGTTTACAATGTATTTCATGCGGAATTTTGAATCTCAAAGGAAGAGTTATTATTGCTTTAAGTTAATTATTTTAAGAATTTCCCTAAGAATTTCCTTAAGTGATCATCCTTAACATAAGTGGTATACACAAAGCATTTTTTACGATAAAAGATGAGAATTTCCACAAATATCTCCTTAACTTTAAGGTACCTCATTGGGTCTCTTAGTGGAAATTTTGTCCTTAGATTCAGTGACTGTACAACACAGTGGCATTCACTTGTGCAAAGCTGTGCAGCAACATTATTTCTCTATGGCTTTTATTATTGCTGTTTATCGTGAAGACGTGGATGAACTGGAAAGGGCAGTCGCAAGACCAAGAATATTTCGGGACCGCGAAAGTCCTTTGGATTTTTACCCAGATCATGAAATTTACCAGCGCTTTTGTTTTGATAGAGAGGGGATACTTTTCATTACGGATCTTCTGGAAGTAACATTTGTAATTTGTCATTCTGTTAAGGGATATCTAAAGTGAAAAATTATGAGTGGGCACTTTTTATGACATGTTGCTTATGAAATCCCCGAAAACCACCTGATAACACGGAATCTCACGCATCAATGCTTATACAATTAACATAATTAGTATTTAATATGTGCATACACGGGGTCAATAGTGAAATTAATATTCAAAATTAATATTATAAGAATTACATGCCACAATGTTTCTTCACAGATAAAAATATGTAAGTCGATGACATGTAAATGGCCATAGTCATGAAATAAGTATATGCTGGGCTTATTTCTTTTTTAGGGCCCATGAAAAAATGTTACTTTATAATACCCGGCCGCATTACTTTTTCTGCTCATATAAAAAAAATTATAATGTAAATTTTCCCCCATCAAATGTGCACCTCATGCACAAAAACATACTCTCCCTGTACTAAGAGTGCCTCGCACTGCAATTTATGTTACTACTAGCTTTGCTCATGGCAGGTTCCATGTTTTAGTGTATGTAATGACGCTCCGGAGGAATCGTTGGTTAAATTCAATGTGTTTTTGTATGAGCAAAAAATAAGCCCTACTGAATCACTTCTTGTAGGTGACATTGACCCCATTTCCAGATATTAGATCGATCTACTTTAGATCGACCTAACTCCCTGGGGGTTCACGCTAAATAGCTGTCAGCCGAGCTTGGTGTTAAAGCGACACCCCGCAAGTAAAATACGTTTTGATTTGTAGATTTCAACCCTTTTTGGGATGCAATCATGCATTTTTTATTTTTTATTTTTTTCATGGAGATGTATTTGAAATGATGCATTTTGAAAATGTCCAATTTATTTGAAACAACCGACTGAGAAGAACAACCCACTGGAACATGCGTTTTAGATATACAGTGATGATTCCATGTCATTATCGTTATGAAACAAATGGCAATAAAATGATCATTGAAAGATTCATGCATTAACCAGGAGAGCATCATAAAGCTTTCCTCTACGGGGCTCTCGTCTCTTTGTTCAACCACATAAGCTAAATTGGCGTAAAAATACTTGATAACTTATTTCATCTAAAATATGTTTCCTCAATAAAGCAAAAGCGACTGAGCGGGTGTGCAGCCATCTGAACAGTCCAAATTTTTTTGAAAACTTAAATGTTCATTCCTTCGGTAGCAGAGACCACACAGTAATTTACCAAATGTGCATCTAATTACCCAGGGGATGGATGGGCTATGTAAATGTGAGCTTTTGGCTCTTTATAATGAAGGTGAAAACGAAAAGTAGGAGTTCACCTGACAACCAATAACAAATGTATACGAGGCCTATTATATGTATGCACATTGACTTTGAGTTGAATTCTGTGTCAGTTTGCATCCTTTAAAATCTGTAACGACGGGAAGATCATGTCAAGGGCCAACACATAATCGATATTTCATTTCTGGGTTCATTTGTTTACCACCACAGATAGATGGTGCGGTCATTCCCTGCACTATTATTGAAAGCTCATTGATATCAAAGCACCTCAGTATTGCTCCAAACGGAACAATGAAGCGGAAACGTTCACAAAAACTGAAACTCTTCAATGAACTGCCAAAACAATAAAACTATCAGTCTAGTATACATTAATGATTCCATGTCATTATTGTTATGAAACAAATAGCAATAAAACGATCATTGAAAGAAACATGCATTAACCAGGAGAGCATCATAAAGCTATTTTCTACAGGGCTCTCGTCTCTTTGTTCAATCACGGAAGCTAAAGGGGCGTAAAAAAACACTTGATAACTTATATCATCTAAAAATTGTTTCCTCAATTAAGCAAATGCGACTGAGCGGGTGTGCAGCCATGTGATCAGTCCAAAAAACTTGAAAACTTGAATGTTCGTCCTCGGTAGCAGAGAGCACACAGTAATTTACCAAATGTGCGTCTAATTACCCAGGGGTTGGATGGGTTATGTAAATGTGAGCTTTTGGCTCTTTATATTTAAGGTGAAAACGAAAAGTAGGAGTTCGCTTGACAACCAATAACAAATGTATACGAGGCCTATTACGTGAATGCACATTGACTTTTAGTTGAATTCTGTGTCAGTTTGCATCCTTTGAAATCGGTACGACGGGAAGATCATGTCAAGTGCCAACAACTAATCGATACTTCATTTCTGGGTTCCTTTGTTTACCACCACAGATAGATAGTGTGGTCATTTCCTGCATTATTATTGAAAGCTCATTAATTTCAAATTACCTCAGTATTGCTCCAAACGGAACAATGAAGAGGAAACGTTCACAAAAATTGAAACTCTTCAATGAACTGCCAGAAACAATAAAACTATCAGTCTAGTATACATTAATGATTCCATGTCATTATCGTTATGTTACAAATGGCCATAAAACGATCATTGAAAGAATCATGCATTAACCAGGAGAGCATCATAAAGCTTTCCTCTGCGGGGCTCTCGTCTCTTTGTTCAATCACAGAAGCTGAAGGGGCGTAAAAATACTTGATAACTTATTTCATCTAAAATTTGTTACCTCAATTAAGCAAATGCAACTGAGCGGGTGTGCAGCCATCTGAACAGTCCAAAAACTTTTGAAAACTTTAATGTTCATTCCTTCGGTAGCAGAGACCACACAGTAATTTACCAAATGTGCGTCTAATTACCCAGGGGATGGATGGGCTATGTAAATGTGAGCTTTTGGCTCTTTATAATGAATGTGAAAACGAAAAGTAGGAGTTCACCTGACAACCAATAACAAATGAATACGAGGTCTATTATGTGTATACAATTTGACTTTGAGTTGAATTCTGTGTCAGTTTGCATCCTTTGAAATCTGTAACGACGGGAAGATCATGTCAAGGGCCAACACATAATCGATATTTCATTTCTGGGTTTCTTTGTTTACCACCACAGATAGATGGTGTGGTCATTTCCTGCACAATTATTGAAAGCTCATTGATTTCAAATTACCTCAGTTTTGCTCCAAACGGAACAATGAAGAGGAAACGTTCACAAAAACTGAAACTCTTCAGTGTACTGCCAGAGACAATAAGACTAGTATACATGATTCGTGTTGTAATTTGCCTGCCTCAAGTGTTATTTTATAATTGACGACCAATAATGATGAGAATAGCAGAGGCCCGTGAAGGAAAATTCATAAAAAATAAGCAGGCGTGAAAAATTGAAATTCCTAGTCCTTATTTGTATTAAATGGAAAAGTAGATAAAACATTATATTACCTTCCATGGCTGTCATATTTACCTCTTAATGGGTTTTGACAAAATGGACTTTCAGCACACGTGTGCGCTCGGCTATCATTGTTTTTTGTGAAATGGATTTTTTCGAGAATGGCCCCTGATAACATACAAAATTGAGGTCTTCTACCTACTTGGTATTTCTGTGCGTCACTGGACGGCGACAGACTCCCTAACCCGTTCCTACGAAAACAGTTGTGATTCTAAAGTGGATAATAATCCAGCAAAATGTTCCTTCATTAGTTGACAAAGATTTGTTTTTTATAAATGTTTAAGATCTGATATGTAATTTAGAAAGTCAAATTTTGACTTGAAATCATTTAGAAACGCTTTGATCAGCCCTTGCGGCGAACACAGAGATTCTTGTTTACACGAAAAGTGTAATCTGGATGTGTAATGTTTCCCCTTTCTATTAATGCGAAGCCCCGCAATTAAGTTTTGAAACAACATCCTATAGGGTTCTACCCTTATATGTCCAATTTATTTGAAACAACCGACTGAGAAGAACAACCAATTGAAACATGCGTTTAAGATATACAGTGATGATTCTATGTTATTATCGTTATGAAACAAATGGCAATAAAACGATCATTGAAAGAAACATGCATTAACCAGGAGTGCATCATAAAGCTTTCTTCTACGGGGCTGTCATCTCTTTATTCAATCACGGAAGCTAAAAAATAATTGATAACTTATTTCATCTAAAATTTGTTTCCTCAATTTTGCAAATGCGACTGAGCGGGTGTGCAGCCAAGTGAACAGTCCAAAAACTTAAACATTTACTGTTCATTCCCTTAGTGGCGGGTGCCTGTGAATTTTGAATAGGGAGACTATGGGTGCCCTGAGTGTCAGGGCATTATAAAGCTAGCTTGCTCACTATAACTTTTTATGATGTAATAGCTTTACAGTGCCCCTGCTGAACAATCTAGAGTATCCGTTAAGGGGCCCTTTACTCTGGACGGCGTCCTTTCTGCGTCCAGCAGTACGGACCGATTTGGGAGTTAAATTTTTTAAATAATTTACCTGCCGACAACTGGCCGATCATTGAGCATTCATTCTGATACAAAATCAATGCTCGCGTCTCCTTATTAAGACCACTGTGATGCCAAATTTCATGGTCGCAGAAAAGACGCAGAAAGGACGCCGTCCAGTGTAAAGGGGGTATAATCAAAGGAACTGCTTCGCAGGGAAAATGCAGTTGAAAGTCATAAGTCGAAAATGAAACTATATTTTTTATTTGTTTAATTGGATACATACTGTATTTAAGATGTGAATTAAAAAATGAATAATGTATTTAAAAAAAGACATACCACATGTTTTTGTATTTTTTATTATCAAAAACATTTGCTCCTGAAGATACAAACACAATACTCGTGCTTGCCGTGTGCCAAGTTTGAGAGGTACACTGTATGACCAATATTTTTAAAGCAGAAAGGTGCTTGTGTTGTGGCACTGACTTTCGATTGCAAGGTATTCTTAGTAAAACTTCAAACTCTGCGACAGCCACTTTGTTTCTTTGTCTCGTCTGCACGAGAGAACGTCAAGCGCAAGGCGGGAAAGGCAGCTCCAGGCGGGGCAGAGCTGTGACGTACGAGGCTTATGACTTCAAAATATTGAAGCGCCCCGGGCAAAATTTTGCGGAACACACCCCCTGCATTACGTTAGTGTCTATACTCAGTTTTGTGGATATGGTTTATATATGAATTCAAGGTCGAGCTGGAAAAACTGAAATTAGAACCTAGGGTATGTGGTATTCAATATTCGGCAATTCTTCACCAATCGACAGACTTACGGACCGTATGGACTGGACAGATCCAATAATCAGCTTAATGTAGCTTTCCGTGCTGTAATTATGTTCAAATCAATGTTCTTCTTAAGTTATCCCACTCTTTTTTTACCTTACCCCCTCCCCGACATAACTTGCTCACACTCGTTGTTATATCTGGTTTTGCCCCTAATGGTTCATTTTATCACGAAGGTATTTAGTATGCTTATTATGTAGGGGGTAGGTTCATTTCTTGAAGATAGTCAAGTCTTGCAGATGCTCGCATTTACTTTGTTCTGTTTCTCTCTTTATCCTTTGTCTCTTTGTTCTACGTTTCTCTCTTTCTCTCTTTATACAATTGCAAGCCTCTATGGGCGAAATTTAGTTTACTTTACCGGTAAAAACATTTGCTCCTGAAGATATAAACACAATGGAAGTGGAAGTCAGAATTTTCATATTATTTTTTCATATTATATTATTGTTGCAAGACTCACTTTAGTTTACTGTTCGTACATCTTAAATTTGGAAACATAGTCATAAATCCGTAATTATTTTGTTATATTTTACATAAATTAACGCTATCACATGACGTTTGATGTATAAATGGATAGCTTTCAGTAAAATTGTTCTCAGCGTACAGTCTTGTGAATTATTTGATATAATGGTCGGATGTTTTCTTGGCTGCCAAAGATTGTACTTCTGGTGTTGCAACAAGGGCATAGGAGCGTATTATATCTGGCTCCAGCTCTGTTGTTTGGTTGATCTATCTTTATACCATGGCCCCAAGAAGTGAGAGAAGATCACAATCCCGCCATTTATTTTGCTCTCTTGTATTGTGGATGTATGATGTTAAATCCTCCATCTTGTATCATATTACACATCTTCATTTTAATAAATGCCATTATCAGTCAAATAGTCTTATTTATTATTTAATTTTGAGCAAAAACTTAACTTCTTTGTGCTTGAGAACATTAAGTTACATAAATAACTATTTGACTGCACAATAAACCTGAAGTAGTGGTTTTAAGTGTCTTTAGAGATATTGTACATGTTTTAAAGACAACCAGGTTTCAGACGTCTCGGAAACGTTCGCGCATGAGCAGCAGCAACGTCTCTATCGCTCTTGGGGAGAGCAACCACTTGTGGCCATAAACACGCCTTCGGCTTCCAGCACATGTTTAAGAATTCATGATGACCAAAAAGTGTTTTATGTACAGGACGTCACTGCTTTGTCTTCTGGACACGTTAGGCCGTATGCTACACAATTTTGGGACTTTTTCTTAACAAAATTTGAATGAAATCCTTGTAACACCATAACTTTTGACTTCCTGTGACGCCAATATATAGAAATAAACCAAGTAGTAATAAACAATGTAAATATACAATTTGACGGCTTGGTAATGGCACAGTCTGTTTTGAAGTGCTTCCTCGCTTTGTGTCTTTATGATAAAACATGTAATGTAAAAACTGCTCCAAATTCTAAAATATGTAAGCAATCGTCATTTGAAAGATACTGGTTTTAGGAAATGCAATAATTTATAAAATTAGTAGGAATAAAAGTAGTGGTACATGTATTTCTGTTCCTTCGAAAAGTGTCGATTTTGTCATGTCAAAATAAAAACAAAATTAGCTAATAAATATTGTCGACATGTTATATCATTCCACTGGATCTTTTGATCTCGTAAAATTTTATATTTTGATTATATCACCTAAGCTGTGATTACTATGTTTTAAATGGTTCTGTTGCTCTGAGCTTTGATACTACATGTTTCTTATTTATTTATCTATTTATTTATTATAATTTTGGAATAATAAAAGACTAGTTGGAAACAGAGAGTCCGCCCTCCATTTAATTATAAAGATTAGGGTTGGCCTGACGTAATAATTATTAAGTGCGTCAACATTAGGTCGAGTCTTACCAGAGCAAATTTAAGGGAACCGCACTCTTTATCTTGGGGGACATTCTGACACGTCACTCTGGTACGGCAACGAGACAACGTTTTCTAAGACAGCCATATATTATGACATCCACCTCTTTTGACAATTTTGATTCATTCTTTTAAATATTAATGTACTTGAATCAATAAAAGAACCATCATTAGATTGCACGGCGCCCATTTGCTGATTACACAAGTTAAAGAGCAGTGTTTTATCGTTCGTGTCAGTAGCGTGCAGCACTACTTAGGCGGCAGTAGATTTGAGATTTGGCGATGGGAATCAAAAAGACGTGGTGCATATTCCTTTCAGTTTTCACGCTTTTCTCTGTATGTGGTGTCAGTGATGACATTGTTCTCTTAACAGCGTCTAATGCGCGTTCATCAATTCGGGAATGCTTGAAGAGATCTGTGTTGCAATTACCGGCGCTGACACGTTATAAAGCCTGGAACTTAACGAGGAACTTAATTCGACAGTGTGTGTGGGCCGAGTGTGGGCAACAAACGAATATTCGTAGAGAGGGTGATATAATTGTTCTGGTCAACACTGGGAATTACGGTGTTATTCAAAGTCCAAATTTTGGCATTGGTCGATATCCACGAATGCACAGACAGAGATGGGAGATAAACACTACCAAGGGTAGCGGGGTAAGGTTCACATTTAACCATTTCTCGTTAGAATATAACGATTATCTTGCCGTATCTATCGGCTCATGTAATAACTCCCGTCACTACGGTAAATTTTGTGGAGGGCTGACCTATCTCAACTCAACGAAGCTCACCCTGCATGGAAATAAGTTCTGCGCGGAATTTTTCACAGATGACGATAGGGAATCTTCCGGATTTCATATCGAATATCATGCAGTATTCTCAGACTGTCATCAAGTTAAACTACCTACAGTTTTGTCTTCGCGCCGAGGCGAGTTTCATCCAACAACAGAGCTAATTTCGACGCAGTGCGATAGTAAAGTGGAATATCACGTTCATATCAGTGTCCCAGGTGGTCATCAGATTAGACTACGCTGGAAAATTTCTTCCAAAATCTCTACCGGTATGCCGTATACATTGCAAGTATACGAAGGACCCCCAGGGTCCAGGATAATTTTGTATCAAACTGACACTCAGATGCCGCTGAGAAATGGTTCCATTAAAACGATAGGTTGGAATGCATTTTTTAACTTAACTGAGGAAAGGCGCATACCAGGTTCTACGCCATGGGTGTTTGTTGCCCATTACTCGTCTTTAGTAACACGCTTTACCCCCGGAAAAATATGCCAATCTTCTAGAAACGCTAACGGCCTCCTGGACAGGTCTTGTAGAAACTTCAGAGACCGCCCATTGGTTCGTCGAAGAGTAACCCCTGGATCATTAGTTCGCCATGATATCGATCTTTTCTCAAATTCCATGGTTAGTTTAGTAAGCAACTTTCGCGAATTGATATCACACTTTCCAACGCTGCACCTACAACTTGGAAAAAAGTGTCTATTCGTTGGGAAAATACTTACTGGTTACAGTCCCTTACATGATAACTTGGCGGTGGTCGGGCCGAGTTGCACCTTCAATGATATTGAACAACTCGAGGCGGTTATCTATTTGAATCGACCACGAATAATAATCTACTGTTTTCGATTTGACAATATCAGTGTGTCGTGTTTAAACCCTAGACCTTACATAACATACATTGTGTCATCTAAGCGTGTAAGCAACCAGTTTGGGCACATTTATACACCATTTATGTTTATTCCCAGTAAACGTTCATTTATGATTTTTGTCATTAACGACACATGCCAAATAAGATATAATGGAAGTATATCGATTAATTCAGATTGCCAAGTTAATGGAATGCTGTCCATTTGTTATAGTAGCCCAATTCTGCAGAACGCGTTTTTTGTACTTGGGACAGAAATGACGATGTATTATAAACAAAAATGGCGGAATTCTATTCAATCTCCATGTGAAATCTTTATCTCTGAGTATAGCATCCATACAGGTGACATGCTCCTAATAAAAACTTTCGCGCCTATCAGTAAAGTTATTAAATCCGCTTTCTGTTCATCTTTTTCTTTCACCAATGAGTTTTGGACAAATTCGTCAACTGAAAGAGTGAGAACGCACAACAAAACGTTTACCAAATCGCCAGGTTTCTTAATAGGGACTTGTGGACGGCAATATGCCGGAATTACATATACAATTACATTAAAAAACGACAGGTACTGCAAGTGTTTTTATTTGCTGAAATTCGCAATGACGTCAGGATGTTATTCCACAGAGAATGGAGTCAAGTTTAAAATAGAAGAACATTCCACATCTGCCTCAGGTGAAGGGCATAATAAAGCTCCGACAGGTCGCATACTCGCTAGCACGCCGACATTTAGCTTGAAAGATACTAGATACTACAGTTTCTATATTGAACACACTTGGAGCACTCTCAGTGCGTGGACAGTCTGTATTGTCTTAGAGCCTCTACCCAATGACTCAGACCCTCGGCAGGAAAAAGACATGGACCTTGCTTACAATCTAGAAAACTATGTTGACATCTCTGACAGCTTTGAAGATTTTCATAACGGTAGCAAAACGTCATGTTTCTTTGGAAAATGCTATAACGTACTTACCGAATTACAATCCAAAGACGCAAGACCGCCCCTTAGCTGGTTAAGATCACGTGAGCTATGTCAAGACACAGGAGGCGACCTACCGACCGCCTTGGACGATTTCACTTTAAAGGCCATTTTGAACCAAACTGTAATAAATACGCAATGGTTTTCGGAGATATACGTCAAACATCGGTTCCTCCTGTTCTTGGGACTCAGACGAGAAAAACAAGTAAGTAATTAAGCAATATAACCAGCCATAGAGTAATCCCTACTTTCTCTACACACAAAGGCATCTACCTATAACAATAACATGTCATACCACGAAAAGGGTTCCAATTCCGAAGAACACTTGTCGCGGCCTATTTTTAGCGATACCATTGTATAAAATAATGTAAATTTTAGTACTTTAATACGGAAAGGTGTGTTCTGCATACAAAACAACAATGCATGCATTGTAGAACTCTCCTTGACGGGAACTCCGAGCGGCTATACTGTATGCTGCTCCATGTTAATTCACAGTACAGATCTTGATAAAAATAAAAGTATATATATTGATGCACCTTGAAAGATCTACATAATAGGTGTAAAATACAATCCGAGCTTTCGGCTCCTTGGCTTTTTCGGGGATTATCATATTGATAATTATGATAATTATGATAATCCCTGAAGAAGATCTTTCAAGGTGCATCAATATATATACTTGTACTGTATGCTGCGAAACGCATAATTTCTACACTTAAGTAATATAGCGAAATTGCCAAATAATAATAATAATAATAATAATAATAATAATAATAATATTTATTATTATTATTATTATAAGGTGCATATGTTGCCATCTTTAAGCATTGTTTACCCTCAGTTAATTTGCAGACATGTTTCTCTTTTCATATGCCATACTTTTTTTTTATCAAATATTTCCGTTTGTTACATCGCACTAAATCACTGTCGGCCAGAAAACTCTTACCACGCTTTTTTTAAAGTAGATTATAGAAAAAGTTATCATGCTTATAAATGAACTGCCTGTGCTTTTCTGTAATTCACGATAATGCACTTAAAAAAATAATGTCATTTGCCCATAACAAATAGTTCGTACACACCGTACAAAATGTTATACCGTCATAAGATTATGTATGTGTGCATTTATTCAATCTAACATAAGAAGATTAGATACAATTATAACGTCAGAAAATACAATAGAGGGAGTGTGATAATGATAGGGTCGCTAAACGATTTTGACGGAATAGCTTAACCTCCACTTATATCACCGGCATTTTTTGTTATCTGACAAATTAGGAAAGATGTCAATTAACGTTTTAGCTATTAATTATAAATTCACTAATATTGCGGAGTAGCTCCATGTCAGATTCATAGCCATGACGCAATGTCACCAGAGTAAGTTTAAATTTCTAAACATTCTATTTAGTTTTTAGCCAAGTGTTTTTTTTTTTTTTTTTTTTTTTTTTTTTTTTATTATCAGTTGAAAACTTTTCCATGTTCAACTACGTAAACGTGTACGTACACTATTCTGGACTATTTTATTTTAGCCAACTACACAAACAAATAGCACTAACTGCCCCCCCCCCTTCCCATAAACAAACACACCCTCCTTGCTTACATCTTTCCGTGTTTGCGTCACTCGTTATTGCACACACTGAAGATATAATGCACGTATGATACCATTCACTGTATGATAATCTATGTTAGCCTTCACATTTTACAGACTTAATTCCTCAGACCTTACAACACTACCGGTCTTCTCGAAAATCTCCCCATCTAGGGACATATCTCCTGATTCCCCGATTCACAATAAAAATCCCCTGATTTATCAGACTTGAACGCGTGGCGATAAAATGTTTCGTTAGATCTTGTTAACACTCAGCGCCTAGTGATTATATTCAATGTGTCATCACTTAATTGCTTTCTCGGTTTTATTAGTTGACTATAATAACAACCTTGCGGGCGTTATACGTCACAGGTCTTGCGTTACTACCCACGTGCTACGATTTTTCCCTTGGGGGCAGCGAGCGGACATTTTGTACAAGAGCAATGCAGAAATGGTTGAAAGCGATACGTTGTTTTTAACCGAAGACGATGTCCCCGGGGCGAAACTGCCAACAAAAAAAGTAAAGGATCATGCTAACTTTGTTTTATAACGATGTGGTTAGCCTGTCAGTGGCGAGTTGGGGAGAAAAGATCAGCATTGATAGCAAGGTACTGTGTACACGTGAACCGGCAAAATTAATGATAATTTCGTGTTGCAAAAGCATAATCAAATCTTTTAGTTATTTTCCAAACAATACTATTTGAATAGCAGATACATAGATCTAACTAACAACAATACAAAATTTTGATGACATTGAAAATCAAAAGCTGATATGCACGATAGTTCGAGGAGGACACGGCCACAGCAAGTGATGCATGAAATTTTGCTATATAACACCATATGCTTGTGTCGTTGTTAACTCTGTGGTATTGTTGCTGCTCATATTTATACCTGATATTATTTCTCAGGCTACCAAGTACATAACAACTTATTTTGTGGCAGTTGACCTCCACATCATTTGTGGTTATTATTATTTTAAAAGATTAAATCGTCACTAGTATGTACAATTAAAGCTATTTGATTATGCATAATTGATTTTCAATTATATTGATTATGATATAAGGTTTCTGCCTTTTTTCCCTCGCTCTGAAATCAATATATAACAAGTAAATTGATAGTGCTTTATTACATTTTTTGCTTTATACTTTCAGATGCAAAAACTGTGTAGAAGTTGGTAAAGCTGTAGAGATTGATGTGAGATAGATCAGAGGAAATGGTATTAGAGAAACTAGGAGGACAAGACATAGATAATTATCTCTTACCAAACATTTGTACTAGTAGATCCATCATCAATGCAAGGGTAGTTGGTTTGATCCTGCCCCTGAAGCTGTGCCACAAGTTTTCAACTGATTGAGTTCTTACTAAGACAAGCCGCTGCGGTGTGAATTGAAATATGTACATTCATGTTATATGTGGCAGATTTATGACAAAAAAGACCTCCACAATATACTTCAAAGGAGTTATCCTTGCATCTATGCCTCACCAAAAGTACACAGTGACAGTGACTAGAACATTGTCTACAAATAGTGAGGCAGTGAAGGCTGCAAGGTGCCATTGTTTTTCAGTATTAAGAATGACAGTATCTGTTTTTTTATATCTTATTCATTTTTAACTCACTTTGTTCTTTAAAATGTCCATTCAGTTCAAGGTTGGTGGCAATATATGGTAAATCTGTCATGTCTGTATGTAGAATTTCTCTTGCTGAAATTTCTACATTTATTGGGGGCATTATGAAGTTTCCTGACTGATTAATGAGGTTACTTGTAGAAATATCTTGCCTACACACATTTTGTGATATTTTACTACTTTATACATATGATTATTTACATCTCATCATTTGTGTGTGAAAGGTAAATGGTATTTGCATTTTAGAACTGTAGATCTGTGTACCAGCAGATTTATAATGCAGTAATATATATGTTGATGTTTCTGGAAAATAATATCAATGTTTGATAATTAATTGGTTTGAAAAAAAAATAACTCAAATAAAATTAATTCATTTTTTATTTTACGTAATCTGTTTTTATTATTTCGTCTAAGTATTTAATCATAACAGCTCCCTTGATGTCAATATACTGTTATTGTGTAATAATACTGAAAAGCTCCAACTTTTTATGAACAGGTTGATGCTCACGTATTACAAATAAATATAATCATCACAGTATATTTCCTTACTGATATATGTCGGACGTACCACTAGTATAATACCGGTATAGATACAGGTAAAGATAACCCCTCACGAAAATTTCCTATAGGATTTCCTATAAGATTTCCTACATGATCCTATGAGGATCCTATAGGAAATCCTATAGGAACCTATAGAAATTCATATTAACTGCTTTGAATATTTTTACAGCTTTTTACATATTGCTGGATCTTTGGCAAAATTGGTAATAGGCACTGGTCCCTCAAAACAAAAGAGAATATCATGTTTACATTCTTTATTAAATATATATAAATGTATGTACATATTCCACAGTATGGTATGCAACCAGCTTACTAGAGAATTGTTTCATAATTTTTTGCAAATGTAATGGTGTTGCTACTGCTTTTTAATTATAAGTTCTATAAGTTATCACAAGTATCCAATATGTCTTGTAAAGCTTTTTCTTGTGTGAGTTCGAACTCTTGCCAGAATGAGTGGCTAAAACCTCCCTTGGCTAGACCGTGTCCATTGTCAGCATACTGCTTTAGTCACTTAAAAATTGAAGAATTTCAGACAAAAGTCTTTTGCACATTGTTCAACTTTACTGTGATAGCCTTCTTAACCTCCATCTGAGTTGTGTTGAACCATTTGCAGACGTATTCTGAAAGAAAGACATTGTGAATTTCAATTAATTGTACATGTCTACAAAAATGCAAAAAGATGAATGAAAATTTTTCTAATGAGATCAATAATAATCATTGCACCAATTTTATTTTGAGCAATTCATAGCCTTTATTAGTTAACTGAATTTTTTCAAAGACAAGGTATTAAAGCTGGATAATTTGTAAAAAAAAACATATTTCATAGGACCAAGCCCACAGAAACAAAATTTAAAATACAGAAATCGGCAGTGGAGAAAACTCCACTCTGATTAAATATGCAATTGGGCCATTACAGAGCTGCCAGGGCTAAAAACAGTCCCAAAAACTCATTAAAAACTCATTTCCGAGGGTAAACAGTAATTCCCTATTCTCACCAGTCTTTGCTTGGCCTAAATTATCAGTCCAAACCACAAAAAAAGCAACCCACAAGTTAAAATTTTTAGCTTTTGTGTAAGCAAAATGATCAGATTATCACAATGCACATTTCATTGTACCACCAGCGTTAGCGCTGGCGGTATACATGGTTTTAGTCCCGTCCGGTCTGTTCCGCCGGCTCCGCCGGCTCCGCCGCCATGTTACCGTTACTGCTTCTCCTCCTAGACGGTAAGGGCCCCCGTACCCATCTCTCGGATTTAGGTCACCTATAATCTCAACTCGTTCCACGTAAAATTTGGGCTTTGTCGGTATTGGGGTCTAGGTGTAGCACTCATTGCAATGCACCCTTGTCTAAAAATGGCAAAATTAAATGTTAATTATCTACCCTACGGAAGGAATTGTGGGAAAAATTTCTACAGACGGCTTTCCAAAAGTCATATGTGTAGATTTCAAATATGCCCTTGGATTGACCTTTGACCTTTATTTCAAGGCCCAACGGGCCTAAATTTTCAAAAAAATTAATTTTTTTAAGTAAAAAAAATATTTGCCCAGCTATTCAGACACCACACAGACTTAATATATAATATTATTGGAAAGTGTTACCCTTCAGGTCATCTTTGATCTCCGTGAATTTGGAGTCTATCGGTGCATTTTCACGGGACTAGCGGCCATAAGATACCGAAACTGAAAACTGTCTCTAATTCGGGAACCGTTAATGCTAGAGACCCATTCTTTTTTGCATTTTGTAGAGCATGTGAAGCCCAACACTGAAAGTGGACTCCGTTTTTTTTTTTTTTTTTTTTTTTTGTATTCGTACGGTTTTCGAGTTAAGCTGTATCAAAAAGTACATATTGGTGGTGAAAGCAAAATGCGCAGTACGGTAATGGATATTACATTTTGAACTCCGGAAAAATAAAACATAAATCTTGGCAAAGCAGACAACTTGTGGTCAAAATGGCATTATTTCATCAAATTTGAACATCTGGAACTTCAGACCACCTCCAATTTCAAGAATTTTGACCAAAATGACCTTTTCTTTATTTTAATTAATTTTTTCTGTAGGAAATTTATGGCACATTATGGTAACTTCCAAATTATAACATTTAGTCCCTTATATACCCAAAACTGGCAGAGATAGGTCCATAGTTACTATTGAAGTTGAATAGGAAATCAAATATTGGCAATCTTACTGTGACCTTAAATTGACCTTTGACCTACTTTTCACCATGAACTGAACTTTGCAAATTTTGCTTCCCTTTTATCTCCAAATCTGGCAGAGAAAGGTCCATAGTTCACTACATTGACATCAACTCAATAGCCAGCATGAGATATTCAATAGAAAGACTGTTTGATATTGGAAAGAAAATGACAACCAGTACCTTCTTGCCTACGGACATCTTCCAGTTAATAAATAAAATTGGTGTAAGCCCTTTTAGACCAACTCACAGGGGCTGCAGAGGAGGTAGAAACAAACAAAGGTATATCAAGGTAATTATGCAGCCCAGCACTCCAGGCAAAATGCAACCAAATGTCCCCCACAGAGACACAGTCAACAATAAAAACCTTATTCATCTGATTGGAACTCATAGCCTAGTACCATCCAGCAGTACTCAGATACCCGTCATCATAAATATGTTCCGGACTGCAGTGACAACTTCTAAAAAAGTGAGAGCTCAAAATGTGCTTGACAAAGTGCCCCACCTATATGATTCTGTAGAACAACGCAAGACCGACATTTTCATGATAACAGAAACATGGATCAATGATAGAAATTGCAACTTTTTTGATGCAGACTTAAATTCCTCTTTAAATGGCTATAGTATTCAACACTCACCCAGGAATCATCGGAAGGGTGGTGGTATTGCTATTTTGGCGCGATCCAACTTGAAAGTAGTCAAAAACAAGTGCCTGGGATTCAAGTCTTTTGAATCCCTTGATGTAAATATTACAACTCGGAAAGATACATTGCATTTGATTCTAATACATCGCCCACCTTACTCTAAGAAACATAAATACACCATCCTCGACTTTCTAGAAGAATTATCTAGGCTACTGGAATATACACTTTTCTCACCAGGTCACTTAATAATAGCTGGAGACTTCAATATACACATGGACAACCACACTTGCAAATTTTCACCTGTATCAGAAGATGATGTTTTAGCATTAATGAAAAGCATGAATTCTAAATCTTCTGCCTTAGATCCTGTGCCAACACATATTATCAAAGAGTGCATTACCGTTCTGGTCCGTTCTATTTAAAATTTTATGTGTCATTTTTAAAGCAGTCATTGAGAATAAACCACATTATATCTCAGAACTTATGAAGCAACATCAGCACGGAAGAGTTACCGGGTCTTCAACTTTTAGTCATTTACTTTTAGAACACAGTGTCTTAGAGAAAAAAGCTGGTAAATTTTACGGTGAAAGGGCATTTATGATATATGCACCCAAAGTTTGGAACACCTTACCCTCTGAAATACGAGCGGCAGGTGACATAGATACTTTTAAAAAGCTTTTGAAGACTCATATTTTTAGAACAGCCTATCAGTAACTATCATATAGTTAATTTTAGTTTTTAATAAGGTGAACTGTAATTTAATGATTGATTTTAAATGTTGTCACTTTAGTTTCTTATCATTTTAGAATATGAAATAATTGGTTCTTTATATTAGTTCTTAGTCCTTTAACATTGTAATGGGTTCTTATACTAGTTTTGTGTTATTTAGCTTTTTTAATTAAGTGAATGTTGTAAGGCGCATTGAGATTTTTAATGGAATGCGCCATAGAAAAATTAATTATTAAATATTAAAATATTAAAAGATAATTAGTTACTATTAAACTTGAATAGGAAGTCATATACTGGCAATCTAAATGTGACCTTAAAATTGACCTTTGCCCTACTTTTCACCATGAACTGAACTAAGCAAATTTTGCTTCCCTTTTATCTCCAAACCTGGCAGAGATAGGTCCATAGTTACTATTGAAGTTGAATAGGAAGTCATATACTGGCAATTTACTGTGCCCTTAAAATTGACCTTTGACCTACTTTTCACCATGAACTGAAATTTGCAAATTTTTCTTCCCTTTTATCTCAAAAACTGACAAAAAGAGGTCCATAGTTACTATTTAGTCTAAGAAAAAATGGTTTAACTCGGGACTAATTGCAAAAAAATTGTAGTATGGTTTTTTTGAGTCTTTGAGTGGTCCATATGATCATATTAAAAATCTAGAAAAATCCAAGTAGTGGAAAAGGTATTTTTTCGGGAAAATCAAAAATGGCCGCCAGCACAGAGATCTACAGTTAGTAGGTGCAAATTTGCTCCAGGTGGTTTCAACAAAAGCTTGTAAAAGTGGTACAAAATGCATAAAGGGATGTTGTGCCACTTCTCTCCAAATAAATCAAAGGCAGATAGCCTCAACAAAATACAAAATGGCCACCAAAACTAAAATGGCGGCTACAAATTACCAAATTTGAAGTAAAAAAATGATTAAAAAATAAGCTCAAAAGTACATTTATGGTCTTTTACCACTTTCTGTTGTAGTACTAGATTGGCCAGGACATAAAGACTTAAATTAAATGATTTTAAAGGAGCTCTTTATCCAATTCGTGTACCAAAATAAACTCGCCTGAGGTAAACGACATTATTTCCTACTTAAAAAGTATTGCCGTACTGTCCCTACACCTAGTTTAATGTCTTATTCCATTTAAATCTTAGTTAAAAATAACTGACCAGTCAATTAGTACCTAACTGTCTTCACCAGGGATGACCTAGGTTTCACTCCAAAAACAAGAAAATGACATTGCGGGAAATTATGGCTTTGGGACAAGGCTCAGAAGATTATGATCATATGTGCGCTTCAGATAAACTTTTTTTATTTACATGAAATATGGAGGTCTGCATCACCTGGAACTTGGATTATTTTAACTCCAACACCTTTCAACTTCTCACCAAGGAAATAAGTGAACTTGTTTGTTTTCTTTGTTGGTAATTTTTTTTTTTTTTTTATTTTCCACTCTGCAGCTTCGTCTCATCTGTGAAGACGATTGCTGTGCTCATACTGTTAATTGGATCAAACTAGGAGTGCAGAACCTTAGCTTAGTAGAGGGGACATCAAAGTTGATCCCTTTATAATGCTACACTATAGCTCTCCTATATCTCCTTGGTATGCAACACATTCCAACAGTCCAAGGTGTGTGATGAAGAAGTACCACACCATCTAAAATGTACTGGACCTCACCTTCACTTTCAAGCCCATCTGAATATATTGTCTGTTCTAGCAAAGAGGAAATGTTCATACATTGTACCCTGAACCTTGCAAGTCTTTGACTTGTGGTTTTCTCAACAGACAGTTGCTGCTCTATCTTTGTCAAAAATTCAATCTGTCCCACATCTGATGTTACCATGGCCCAAAGAATGGAGATCTGGATGTCGGCTCTGTTTCCATCATTTGGAAACCACACAGATAATGCATGCATGTACCTTCAATGACATCTGTGCACTGTGTTTCACTGTGCTGTGCTTCTTGTTTTGAGCAACAGTGGCTGGCACATTATCCCTCAAAAGCTTGAAGATGAGAAGTGCAATGAGGGATAGATCAAGTAATAGCTGGGCCCTCATTGCCCTAGCCGGAGCATTCCCTGGGAATCATGTGGCTTACTGTATTGGCAGCAAATATAGTTTCAAGAAGTTCTCAAAGTCTTGACCCTGTCATGAGTTGACACATGCACTAAAGGTAGCTCATCTCATTTATTCATGGAAGCCAACAAGCCCTGCAACTGGAGATGGTAGTATATCGGATTCTTGTTCACTTATAACAGTAGTCTGGTCTTTCCACCACAGTGGTTGATTAAAGGTAATTATTGGGGGTTGCTCTGAACTGTTAAACGTGTGAATAAATTAAATTTGTGGGGTAGATGCATGGCAGTTCTTTCTGTAGATCTATATCTATCAGAGAAAGAGGCATAACAGATGCTTTTGCTGGGTGATTCCCTCTAGTCACCATTTGACCATGTAACCATTCCATAGTAGTTTGGGCTGTGGCTGGAAAGCAGGTAAGGACAGATTCAAAAAAATGGTTTCTGATAGGATCCGATTCCTAGATATTTGGGGTTTTCCATGTTGGTGAATGTGACAACAAATACTCCAGGATTCTGTCCCTTGTGTGGCCCTGGAGCCCCTCTCATATCTTACTATTAGGAGTACGAGCAACAGAATCCATGCAATTAGGAATCTGTTTCCAAAAAGTTTATGCTGTTTGACACCCAAACCTATTTGGACAGACCAGCAGTACATTTGGATGCAAAATTTCAGTCTGTCTTAGACTGAGTTCCCATAGATTAGATCAATCTATCTGGATTGACGTAACTCCTTGGAGGTTCACGCTAAATTACTGTCAGGTTCCGAGAGCCGAGCACGCAGAAAAGTGAATTACCCCCTAACAGCTTTTAGTAGGCAGGACAGACATTAAGCCGGTCAGGATGACAACAATCTAATGAGACTCCCCACGGGGATAGATTGATCTAAAATATATATGGGAATGCACTGAAAGAAAAAATACTTATATTGTGTTTGGTGCCACTGTTAACTGTACAACTTTTTACCTCCATTACTTATGCATCAATATAATTAAAAAAAGGGGGTAGAGACACAATCTTGAGTGGAATATTTACTGAAGACAGCCTTATGAATTATCTTGCTGACAGTCATATTGGAAACAGGTACATAGATGGGTATAATAAATAATTAAAAAAAAAGCAAACAAAAAAGTGTTTTTCATATATCATATACCGTTTATTTATGAGTTTAGCAAAGAAACATTTGTTCCCAGAATGAAAAGAAGTCCTATCCTGTCGGAATCCTTATTTGTCTGATTTTTCACACTTAGACTCACATTTCTCCTAAAGAGCCATATTTGAAGCCAAACCTCATGAAATAATGATTATATTTAACACCCAAACAAATTCAATTGCCTATCTGCAAAAACACAATTTGCAATTTTAGGCAACACTTTAGGGAAAATCTGTACAAATGGTCTTTGCCTGAACTTTGACTCTAGCCAGTGACCTTTAGTCAGTAAATCCTATTAAATAAGCTTTTTTTTCCAGTGAATAGGTCCTTTTCTTTAACTTTGTGTATATTTTAAGGTTTTACCTCCATTTATTTCTAGCACAATGCTATGTAAATTAAACAACACAATCTTGAAAAGGTTCCTTAAAAACCTTTTTCCACTACTTTGATTTTTCTAGATTTTTGTCATGTTTAAATTTGGATATGAGGCTTTCTGAAATACCTCTTCACATTTTTTTGAAATAAGTCCCTACTGAAAAAAAAAAACGTTCAAAAATTATTTCTTATAAAACCTTATGAACACCCTTGCTGGCGGCCATATTGGAAAAAAGGAATTGAGCCTGAACATAGATGGTTGTAATAAGAAAATGTAAAAAACAAATGTTTTCTATATATTATATGACATTTACATAGAAATATTTGTCCCCAGATTAAAGAGAAGTCAACTTTTAATACCTTCCCTACACATTTATACATACTTTTTATTCATCTGTTTTTTCACAATTTGTTTTTATTTCTCCTAAAAATACATATTTTGCAGCCAAACTTCATAAATTTGTTGTGAGTGATGTAATAATTGTAATAAACACCAAAAGTTTCAATAAACAATCTTTAAAAACATTTATTGCAAACTTTTAGGCAATATTTCAGGTAAAAATCTATACAAATGACCTTTGCCTGACATTTGACCCTAAGCCAATGACCTTTGGTGAATTCTTCTTATCAAATAAGCTTTTCTTTTAAACAAAAAAGGTCTTTGTCTCTAAGACTGGATATATTTCAAGGTCTTCACCCCATTTATTCCAGCAAAAAAAAAACTTTTTTTTTGCAATAAGTCCTGGGTGAGGCCATTTTTTTTCGCTCAGTTTACTATTCTAATTGAAGTTGAAAGGATGTCATATACTGGCAATCTTGCTGTGACCCAAAAAATGACATTTGGCCTACTTTTTATCATGAATTGAACTTTGCAACTTTTGCTTCCCTTTTATCTCCAAAACTGGCAGAGATAGGTCCATAGTTACTTTTGAACTGGAATGGGAAGTCATATACTGGCAATCTTATTGTGACCTTGAAATTGACCTTTGACCTACTATTATCATTAACTGAACTCTGCTAATTTCTTTCTCTTTTAACTCCAAACCTGTCAGAGATAGGTCCATAGTTATTTTTGAAGTTGAATAGGTAGTCATATACTGGCAATTTACTGTGACCTTGAAATTGACCTTTGACCTACCTTACAATGAACTTAACTTTGATTGTACCATTTTTAGTTATATATATTTTTTGCATATTTTGAAAATTCTTGTTGATTGCATTTTTACAGCTTGTCAAGCACAAGACTGGTGGCTGAGTCCCTTATTTTGTGTATCTGGGGGTCTTTACAAATGCGCTTACTCCAGCTGGTGGTACAATATTCGGAGGCGGTATCGCCTCTCTGATCCTCTAGTTTCCACTATGTATAGGTTAGCAAAAATTATTTTTAAACAAACTATGGTGTTTACCTCATATTAAGGGTTGAGGAAATTAAAGTGAAAGTAAACTTGGCAAATAAACGATCCTGAAGAACATGCGAGGTAATGAAATTTGCCCTGACAGCCCCTCTAACATGTTAATTGTATGTTATTTATTAGCATGGGTCTTTCTCAGTTATATATCATGATGGTCCCTTGGAGGCAGTTGTGGATAAAATTAAATAGATAATTTTTGATAAATCAAACACCAAAAGTTAAATGAAATGAAAATTTTTTTTTTTTTTTTTTTTTTTTTAATTTATTTTTGTTTTTACGATTCAACTGCATTTACAGAAATATGAGCAATTGATCACAGTTTTATAAGAAATAAAGAGACTTAACAATGATTGCATTATGTATCCTTGTTTCTTCATTATAAATTATACTTGTTTAATGTAATAAAGATATGATGTTTACAATGTACGTTACAAATTAGATCAAATAATTATCCCATTTTCAATTTGATTAGATTCCCAAATGAGCCAATGCATTACTGTAATACATACCTTCCTCACTCCGATTTTTCTACACTCTGTATCCTTCCACTATGCTCCTGAATTTAAACTGTCTTGATAGCTGTATACTCATTTGCTGCTTGTCTCATATAAACAAAGACTTAGACAGGATATCACACATCTGATAACACCTAATAGGCGGTAAAGCCCCCTTTACACTGGACGGCGTCCTTTCTGCATCCAGCAGTACGGCCCCATTTGAGATTTAAAAATTTATAATACTTTACGTGCCGACAACTGGCCGATCATTGAGCAGTCATTCTGATACAAAACCAATGCTCCTGCCTCCTTATTAAGACCACAGCGATGCCAAATGTCATGGTCGCAGAAAGGACGCCGTCCAGTGTAAAGGGGGTATTACTCTTACTAGTGTAACAATAGCTACAGGAGTAGTGACCTAATAATAGGTGCCAGGCTAACAAAAGAAATTCACAGTTGTTGAACCTGTGGTTATGGCTGGTGGAGTAGGGCATTCTCTAGCTAACATCAGTTGACTGTTAAACCTTAAACGTGATTGATCATGGTTTATAATATACTGTATCTTTATAAACATATAAATTTGTCCTCGTTTCCCATCCTTTATGAGGGACAGTACTATGCCCATAATGTTCACTTATACTTTTACATTATATATTTAAGGCAGGATTGCACTTTCACTTTTTAAAACAGCCAAGGTCAAGTAAAATCTGATTATAGATAAGGTGGACTTTCAATATAATAGAAGAAATATGAAGTAAGTGAATATGATCACACAAAAAGTAAAAATACATTATATACTAATATTAAGACCAGTTTCATTATTTTTCATTCAACCCGGCTTTATAAAAAATCACTATATGAATTAGCATGGGATTTCCTATAGGTTCCTAAAGAAATTCCTTTAAGATTTCTTATAGGATCCTGTAGGAATTTTTGTAATGGTCTGAAACTATATTAAAAATTGAAATTATATACTGATATTTAGACCAAATTCATTATTTTTAATATAACCGGCCTTATAAAAATCCCCTATATGAATTAGCATAGGGTTCCCAATAGGTTCCTACAGAAATTCCTATAAGATTTCCTATAGGATCCTATAGGGATTTTTGTAATGCTCTGAACATTAATTAAAAATCAAAATTATATACTGATATTTAAACCAGATTCATTATTTTTCATTCAACCTGGCCTTATAAAAATTCCTTATATGAATTAGCATAGGATTTCCTTTAGGTTCCTATGGAAATTTCTATAAGATTTCCTATAGGGTATTATAGGAATTTTTGTAATGGTCTGAACATAAATTAAAAATTAAAATTATATACTGATATTTAGACCAGATTCATTATTTTTCATTCAACCCGGCCTATATGAATTAGGATAGGATTTCCTATAGGTTCCTATAGAAATTCCTATAGAAATTCCTATAAGATTTCCTATAGGATCCTATAGGAATTTTTGTAATGGTCTGAACATAATTAAAAAAAAATAATTTCAGATTCAATGATTTGGTACAAAAACATTAATAATGATAAAATATTTCTCCATAAAAGATCACTTTACAAATGATCAATTTTTAAAGATTTCTTTAAAATAGAAATTAAAGAATTTCTATAAAATCCTATAGAATACTATAAGATTGTGCATTACAAACAATAAAAAGCATTTTTGCTTTAATAGTGATATATAATTGACAATTCAACTGATAAAATTGACCTATATCAAATATATATTGTTTAGAATTATATTTGTTTATAA
Organism: Lingula anatina; assembly: GCF_051362555.1. Taxonomy (NCBI): domain Eukaryota; kingdom Metazoa; phylum Brachiopoda; class Lingulata; order Lingulida; family Lingulidae; genus Lingula; species Lingula anatina. The sequence goes on along the minus strand of NC_141774.1, from coordinate 4,417,273 downwards.
GATATGTATTTTTCTCAAGATTTTAACTTACAACAATTTCCTATAGGATCCTATAGGAAATCCTAAAGGAAAGGTGCCCCATAGAATCCTATAAAATATAGGATCCTATAGGAAATCCTATAGGAAAGGTGCCTTATAGGATCCTATAAAATACTATAGGATCCTATAGGAAATTTCCGTAAGGGACAGCATTGATAGCTTGGTTTACAGCGCTGTTAGTACAGCATGGTTAGTGTCAGATTGTTATCTGATAAAATTTGCTACTTGTACCCAGAAGCAAAAGGTCTGGCACTTGACAATCACGTTGATAAAATCACAAAAACGCCGGTAGAAAACAGATCATACCTGGACATTCCTCTCTATTTCTGCCCAAATCTAATAAAGCCTCAGTTGCTTAACCATGGTCAAATTTCCAATATCTACAGGTTGTGTAGTTTAATGCTTCGGGATTCTCTGGCAGCGGTTAATGTTGGGGACACCTATGCGGCCCGTCAACGCACCTAGACCCACTTTTGCCAGTGCCACATTCTCCATCGCCGTAAATATCAAATTTGTGAATAGTATGAGGAATAATGACAGTTATGAAAAATGTTTGGAAGTACTTGTCACCTTCGTCACAGTAACCACATGGGCTGTGCTGCCCCCCCCCCCCTCCTCCCTCCACAGGCCACACCTTGCGGAGCAAGCGTGTGTAATCCAGAGTGCAACTGAAAATAACCTTGTCGCGCGACCTTATTGCAGTAAGCAAGAAAGAGGGAATGCTGAATACAAAACAACGCCGGGGGTATGTGTGACTTTCTCCCTTAACATTTTCTATGATGCTGTCAAAGAAAAAGGAACAGAGATAGCGATCATTTAAACCGCTGCTGCTTTACAGGTGGACTTCCTCGTTTATCATTTAAATGCCCCCCCTCCCCCAGCAGACCCAACTTGAGGAATGCCATAGTAGCTACAGTACACTGTATATCAAATGTCGGTCCAAGTTATGAAAGGTTTAAGCACAAATCGATAATTTGGGGGTATTTTTTCATTCAAGACAAAATTCAATAACTATAATGTGTGACAATCAGCCTGGGAGCCACCGGTCTGCCGCTAGGCGGTTTTTAACCAAACCAGAAGTTCAAGAACTTGAATTGGGTGAACTTTCTTTTGGGATTTATAGGGTGTCATAAACGGTGGAATATCTCGGCTATTAAGGGTATAAAAGTTTTGTTACGTATACTGTCATCTTTTAAAGTAAATTGCAAATCATGTCAGATGCTCCTCGAGTTGATTTGAACCCCATTTTGTGTAGAAAAGCGAGTTTGAAACCAAATATTTTATTAAAGCTACAGCGGAAGTTCAACTTTGACTCTAATGCTTGCATTATTAGAGAACAGGTTCCAATTTTAAATTGTCAGTAAACTGTGGCAAATTTATTCAGCTTTCTGTAAATAAAAGCATATAAGGAACTTTACCTTCATCCAGGAAAGACACAAATCAATTCACACCCGTGTATGCAAAAAATGCCTTCCTTGCAACAACCGTTTACCAGCCTCGTTACATTCTGTTGGTATTATGACCTCATTTTGGTTTTTCCATCGCTCATTATTGTCTATATTATGAAATGAAGCTTGCACAGGAAGAATTGAGGAAAATAAACATTTCACATTTTTTCTTTGTAAATAAGCATTTATTTGTTATATGAGGCCAACCGATAAGAGTTCCTTTTTATGAAAAAATGAAAAAAACAAAACAAAAGAGACATCAATTTAATTTGCTTTATTTATTTTCATACATGTAATACACATATAAATTGTATATGTGTGGCAAAAAAATATATATATTTTATATTAAATATATATATAATTTTTTTTTATTTTAGCAACACATCAATATGGCGATTATTTTACACTTCTTAATAAGTACATACAGTTAACCAACGGACACAACACTCCTTTTAAAAACAGGATAAATATTTATAATAATATTATTTCATAAATTTACCTTGGGTCAGCAGTTTTTTTTTAAACTTATCCAGCCAGTCCTGTACCAATCCATAATTGCATTTGAGTTTATTTTTATAAGTATAAATTTCTGTCTACAAGGCATGTCATGTGTGCAAAAGCTAAACTTAGCATACCTTACCTATGGTGCATGGTTCAAATATACTGCTAAAATATATGACAAATGTAGCAATACTGATGATCAATAAATATTATTATTAGCAACAGTTAGCACAGCACAAAACTATTTTTCAGTCCTTAAAAGAATGTCAGAGGTTGTGATGGTGCTCACTGCCACACAGTATTTGGAAATGATAGGTGATTCTGTCATAAAAACTGCAGGCCAAGGAATCGGAAGTAGAATTTGTCCTGGTCCCATTCATGTTCTTCAAGCCTAGAAAAATATTAGATGAAATATTAATAAGTTTTACAGGAAAACTTTTGTAACTGCATATATCTTTTTACACACACACACACAACAACAACAACAACAACAACAACAACAACAATACACACTAAAACCAATGTAAATAATAAATCACAATCTTGGTAATTTATTAGGGAAGCTGGTAACAACTGAATAATCTAAAATAGCACTTTTTACTCTTAAAGTGTATCAGTATAGATAAATGAAGCTCATCATCAGGAGCTGAACTGTGGCAAACATGGTATCTTTAAATCAATTAAGATCCCATTTAGATGAAGCCCTGAAGAGTTTAGGAAATACAACTAGAGTAGTGTTCACAGCTACCATACACTAATCATTGTACTGGTACATATTGTTTCATAAAATACACAATATTTATAAATTAAAACAAAGGAGGAATTTTACAAATATAATGTTCTTTTTTTCATGAAACAATTTTCCTTCACAAACTTATAACCCATGTTTTTGCAGGTTTGTGCAGGGAAGATTTTTAACAAAAATAAACTTTTCCTTATAACAAAAAATTGCAATTTGAAAACACACTTACAATGTAATACTGGCATTTTATTATGCAATGTGTTTATCTATTGGAAATGCTCAACAAATGAAGGTTGTAATAGGTAATGAAAGAAATAAAACTCATTTTTGAGAAATAAATTTTCACTCATATTATTATCAAACATTTGTCTCCTGACAAAAGAGGAAACATGTGAAAAGTTAGAATTTGTTATTCATATATTTGAAAAGATGCTTGTAATTGGTTTTCAATTTTGTATCTTTCACAACTATAAAAGTTACAAATGTGAAAATAGTTTTATTGGATAATTTACAAGCATGTGTACCCCTACACTCACCCCATGCACACATATGCTGGGCTGATAACAATGCTCTTCACTGACATGCCAGTGCCTTAAATCGACTTTCCCAAAGTGAATATCCTCTCTAAGCTTTTTGTTGGGAATGATATATTATTCATTTTATGATATAATAAGAAATATGTTCAATAGATATGTGCAATACTGTGTAATACTAATACCTTATTATGATAGCTTAATATAAGCATTTGTACTGTCAATGATCAAGGCCACAGAAAATAAAAAGAGGTAGATAACACTATTATTTATTGGATATTCCTGTACAAGTTTAACTCCTTTTCATTGATAATATTACATTTTCTATATTTTTTCATCTTACTTATTTCAAATGCAAAGAAATAGCATGAAAAGGGATTTGCAGAATATCTAAACAATGACTTTCATATCCTCAAAAGTGACCTATCTCCCTCTCATAATATATCTATCTATGCAGAATCAAGTATACTGCATGTCCCTTCACAAGCCATTTCATCTAATAAACACCAAAACGCAAAAAAAGTATCAGAAGAAGGCAAATTCTAAATATCTTACTAGACTAGTAAACTGAGCGAAAAAAATGGCCTAACCCAGGTCAATTTGCAAAAAAATTGAAATGATTTTTTTTATAAAGCTAAGTATCCAAATTTTAACATATTAAAAATCTAGAAAAATCTAAGTAGTGGAAATGGTTATAAGGGCAGTTTTCCAAGATGGCCGCCAATATATTAAGTCTCTATAGGTGAAGGGGGTCTTTAGCTTTTTGGATTATTTTTGCTGAACTAAATGGGGCTTGAAAATATCCAGACTTAGAGACAAAGACCTTTATGTTTAAAAGAAAAGCTTATTTGATAAGAATTATTCACCAAAGGTCATTGGATTAGGGTCAAAGGTCAGGCAAAGGTCATTTGTATAGATTTTTACCTGAAAATATTGCCTAAAAGTTTAGCATAAATGTTTGTAAAGATTGGTTATTGAAACTTTTGGTGTTAATTACAATTATTATATCACTCACAACACATCTATGAAGTGTGGCTGCAAAATATGTATTTTTAGGAGAAATATGAGACAAATTGTGAAAAATCAGATGAATAAAAAGTATGTATCAATGTATAGGTTAGGTATTAAAAGTTGACTTCTCTTCATTCTGGGGACAAATACTTCTATGTAAATGTCATATTATATATAGAAAACATTTGTTTTTTACATTTTCTTATTACAACCATCTATGTTCAGGCTCAATTCCTTTTTTTTCCAATATGGCCGCCAGCAAGGGTATTCATAAGATTTCATAAGACTTAATTTTTTAAACATTTATTTTCAGTAGGGACTTACTGCAAAAAAAAAATGTAATTAGGTATTTTAGAAAGCTTAATATCCAAATTTAAACATAATAAAAATCTAGAAAAATCTAAGTAGTGGAAAAAGGTTTTTAATGCAGCTTTTCCAAGATGGCCGCCTTATATTGTGTCACTGATAGTAAATGGAGTTGTTTAATTTAGATAGTATTGTGCTAGTAATAGATGGAGGTAAAGCCTCGAAATACACACAAAGTTAAAGAAAGGGACCTATTCACTGAAAAAAGCTTATTTAATAGGACTTATTCACTAAAGGTCACTGGCTTGAGTCAACGGCAAAGACCATTTGTACAGAGCTTCCCTAAAGTTTTGCATAAAATTGCAAATTATGTTTTTGAAGATAGGCATTTGAATTTGTTTGGGTGTCAAATATAATCATTATTTCATTCACAACAACTCTGTGAGGTTTGGCTTCAAATATGGCTCTTTAGGAGAAATATGAGTCTAAGTGTAAAAAACCAGACAAATAAGGATTCCGACAGGATAGGACTTATTTTCATTCTGGGAACAAATTTTCTTTGCTAATATCATAAATATTTGATATATGAAAAACACTTGTACACTTTTTTTTTTTTTTTTTTGTAAAATGTATTATTTATTATACCCATCTATGTACCTGTTCAAAGTATTTTCCAATATGGCTGTCAGCAAGATACAGTAGTAATAAAAATTAAGTTTCCGTTGTACGACGTTTTCAAAACGTCAGAAACGTTTTAATCCCTATCCTATGAATAGAAGGGGGCGGACAAACAATGGAGAGCCGTCTAATCCCTTCAAAATTCGAACGCCAAAACACAATAGTTTAGACGTAATAACACACAATACCTTAGGCGAGTGAACCCCATGACGCCTATTTCTGTGGTCCAGCGCGAGCGCGACAATCCGCTGTGACCAGGTGTAATTAACAGCAGGATACATCAGCCAGAAGGTGCCTATTGTTGGTTGCGGCGATAAGATTATAGCTTTAAGATGCTAGAACCCATGCTAACGCGTGCCACTCCCGTGGCCACCTATCCTTTTGTTCACTAGCTTGGCACGCGCAGCTGATCATGTTTTAACTAAGTGTCGCAAGAAAACTGCTAGTTTAATTTAGTATCAGTTATTTTATTCAATATGAAGTGTTCTGTGGTCAAAAATTGAATTCGATATACATGCATCAGCAACGTACATCAGCATGATCAACAAATCACCCCGTCTCAAAAAGTTTAAAGATGCTCCGTACACAAATTTCCATCATCGCTACCTGTGTAAAAATAGATAACTGTTTAGAAATAGCAAAGAAAGAAACATTATGAAAACAATTATTTCACATTACAAGCTGACGTCTTGCCTCAATTACTACATTAAGTTACATTTTATATAAAATAATAGAGCGAATCCGTAAAAGGATAATAATAGAAAGTCTTAATAAATAAATAAATAAATAAATAAATAAATAAATAAACAGGCCCGCAGCCAGGGGGAGTTCGGGAGGTTCGAAAAACCCCCCTTTTGCTGAAAAAAGGTCCACTCTGGGTAAAATTTGACATAATTACATGGGGATTTTCCGGTAAAAGGTCCACTTTGTAAGAAAGGGATCCCCCCCCCCCCTTTGAAATTGCTGGCTACGGGCTTGATAAATAAATGAGTTATTTAAAGAATAAAGTAAATAATAAGATGACATTAAGAATCAAATAAAAAAGATAGATAGAAATTACATGGTATAAATCATTAAATAAAAGATAATTTATTTTAAATAATTTCATAAATGAATTTTGATTTAATAATTAAATGAATAAATCGCTGTGAAGTCTACCCATTATCAGGGCCACAGATAGATTTTCACTAGTTGCCAGTATAGACAGATATGTATCTGTTTATTTGATGGGACTTTTTTGCACGCGCGTTAGGGGAACGAGCATATAAACTAATTTCTTTTAAGATTAAAGTGAGTGTCCTATCATTTGAAAGCCAACAAAATATTTCATTCCACATTAGAGAAATTAGCCTCATAATTACATTTGTAAATTTATAACCGGGTGTATGTAACTCTTCGCTGTTCAGTAACAGTTATAAAGGAAAGTTAGATTTTGCTTGTATAAAACACACTTTTTATTCTGATAAAAATCGACTGCGCACGAAGCATAATGATATTAGGCTTTCGATGATGATTGTGCATGAAACATCAAGTCATTTCTCCTTTTCATAATAGTGCTGGGCACCCAGGTGTTGAATCTTTTACTCGACGTGCATCTCCTAATATTGTATAGGCATGATTTTAGGTTGTTCTGGAGCGATGACGATTGCGTTCAAAATGGGTTGTTTGCAGCATAAGTGATGTGAATAAACCTAGCTTACTAATTAACTATTACCAAAGTAAAGCAGGGCTTTAGGTTTATCAGTCTAAGATTTATTCAATATGGGCAGTTAACTTGGACTAGTCTTGTTTCATTAACTTTGCGAATGAAAGTCTCCGTCGTTAACGTAAATTTCCAATATGATTTTACATCACTTATCTGATTTAACAATCTTATTGTTTAGGTTTTGTTTAAGGTTGCATGAGAACAGATAATGATCGCGTTTAACAATAGATTGAGGGCTATAGTAAGTCCTTCCTCTTTGGGCGATGTCTAAGACTGTTAATTCAACGTACATAAACATGTAGTGTGACCACACTGTCAGCCATCCCCCTTGTTGCACGTTGCAAGCGATTTGTCTCATAACTATGACAAGGCGTTCTTTTTTCTCGTTGTTGTTTTAAAACGGACCACTTTGTTAAGGCTAATTGCTTAGCTCATTGTGCGTCATATGTACTTAGCTCTTTGCGCGTCATATGTAAACGCTAAGATATGAATGTTATACCGGGTAGTTGATTGTTTTGCCCGGGCGCCGCACTTATGCTTTCTTACTAGAGCGATCTAGAACAAGTCGCTAGTTTGCCCTGTTTGTAACTGTAGCAAATATGTTCGACATGCCGTTTCTGCACGACAGCCGGAGACACAGTAATTGTATAAGGCATGGTTTAAGCTTGTTCGAGAGATAATAACAGTCGCGCTTAACAAAAGATAGTAAGACCCCCTCCTCTTTAACTGATGTCTTACACTGTTAATATTGACCGCACTTTCATATATTATGTAATACACTGACAGACTTTCCCCTGTTGCACGTTGGCGTTGGATTGTACTTGTGCCTCTGTCAATGCACCTCATTTAGTTTAAATATTTTTACCGCATAAACCTTTGTGGTTTAGAGTTATAAGTTTAGTAGTAGGAATAGGATGGTTGGACAAAAAGCTTCTAGTCAACTGGCTTAGACCTAGGGTGTGATGCTGCTATCATCCGAGGAAACACCTACACTGAATCCTCTTCCTGAAATCCCCCTAGCTGAAACAAAAAATGCCCCTTGAACCGGTCCATTTTCACAGCGTCGAATCATTTTTGATATCATTGAGCGTCTTTAAACGAAAGCTTTTAAGTGACAAAAACAGAACCGTGTGGTGATTGTTTATTAAAGCGTAGGTTTATTCATCATGATCTATTTTGTAAACAATACATGCCTAAATTTTACTTGGATTGATCAGCGTCACTGTTTGGCTACTCGCCTATAATGCGTGCTGAACGACAGACAACTTATAAATATTATCTGTGTTACTGTGTATTTGACCAAGTTAAAATAGAACGGTGTCGGTGATTTAATCCATCGAACATATTTATATTTCTTCTTTTAAAACCAGTGTTAGGTTAACATCAAGTCAAATTAAGTAAAGCTAAGTAAAGCCTGTTTCTAGTTCATCCACGCTATAAATACATGAAGGATAACAAGTCTCTGTAGCCAATTAACTTTCACAATGCCCTGTGCTTTAGAGTCCCATGTTATACAAGCAAATGAGTATGGCCTGAGAGAAATATAAATATGAGGCCGTGTATGAAGATGTTTCAAATAATAAGAATCAAGAATTTAAACATGTTAGGTACATGCACATCATTTAATAAGTCATTTCACAAAAATGGCATCTAATTTTTCAGATAAACCTCCACTTTTATCGATCTCAACGCCTTGTCTGATGTTTACATGTAGGCGTTATACTCTAATATTAATTGCGAACAATATCAACAGCGACTCGAGATCGTTGCCTGTCTTTCACACTTTTACACAAACCCATGAAGGGTTAATAAAAGGATTCGCGTTGCGACATCTATCTCTTTCTTTCGAACAAGCAAATTAAGGGCTGACCCGAAGTAAGCTTGCATAACTAATTTCTCTTTGACTGTACAAGGGTATATTGTAATTACTCCACTTGGTCGCCTCCATTGTCTTGTAACAGTGACAAAGAATGTGTTTTCACACGCTAGTTTACATAACTCCTTTGCCTTGTGTCTTTATCAAGGTTATAATCAGTTTGAATAGGTTGTCTTGCCTCACTTAAAAAGGGAGTTGTTCTTCACACTGGTTTTTGCCTAACTTATGCTAACCTACTTTGTACAAATATGGTTTTAATAAATCGCCAAAATCATGACACTAGTGAACATTGTGTATTAAACGTTTTGATACGATTAAATAAATGTGCAAGAAGGATTACGGAATGAGTTACTATTTACCTCCCCCCACGCGCCCCCCCCCCCCCCCCCAAAAAAAAAATGCTCTTTTGATTTCGAAATGAATTTGTTTTTAACGTAAAAAAGTCCAATACCCCTTTCACGACTCAGACATTGTACAGCATGTTGTAATCGATATTTAAAAAAGTTCATAAAGTTGATAAACGAAGAAGTCCACCTGTAAACAGCAGCGGTTTAAATGATCGCTATCTCGGTTCCTTTTTCTTTGACAGCATCATAGAAAATGTTAAGGGAGAAAGTCACACATACCCACGGCGTTGTTTTGTCTTCAGCATTTCCTCCTTCCTGCTTACTGCAATTATTATCGTCAATTAATTAAACCGAGAAAGCAATTAAATGATGACACATTGAATATAATCACTATGTGCATTTCGCTGAGTCTAAACAAGATCTAGCGAAACATTTTATTTCAAAATAAATTTATATGTGATTTTACCTCTGTCGTTTATGTTATTTCAAACAAAACGATTTCCTGAAAGACCAACTTTAAAATGTATGTCTATTCAGCAAAATAATGTAATTTAATACAACTATGAGAAATGTATTTAAACTACGGCCGTATATGCGATGGCCATGTGGGATTATAATTGCATACCTTGATGCAAAACAGTCTATCGTTTCTCCCACCGCGAGTCCCTTTAATTAATGTATTATATTACTCTTTACCCTTTTTATTTGACACTGTTTCTGTTTCTCTCCCCTTTTCCTTTCTTTTGTAAGAAGGAGGGCAAATAATTAAGCATTCAAAATATGCATCACCAATCTTCAGAAAAGAATGAGTGAATGAACCATTGGGCTGGCCCACAACGTCCGACACAGCAGAATAAATTAAATAACAGCTTTCACAGATTTAACTGCAGTTAGCTGTATAGCGTAACTATATACATAATCCGCTGCACGCGCGAATCTGTTGAACAAAAGGATAGTTCTCTATGGAAGACCTTTTGTTTACATAAGTACTCTAAGGGGGCGTGCCTAACCAGGCGACAAGAGAATAAGGCTAGTCACTATATTCCGTCAAATTCGTTTAGCGACCCTATCATTATCACACTCCCTCTATTGTATTTTCTGACGTTATAATTGTATCTAATCTTCTTACGTTAGATGGAATAAATGCACACATACATAATCTTATGACTGTAATTCATAAGGGTGTCTTTAATAAATATTCCACTCAAGATGGCGTCTTTATCCCCTTTTCTTAATTGTATTGATGAATAAGTAATGGAGGAAAATAGTTGTACAGTTAACAGTGGCACCAAAAACAATATAAGTATTTTTTCTAAGAGTGCATTCCCATATGTTTTTAGATCAATCTATTCCCGTGAAGAGTCTCACTAGATTGTTGTCAGCCTGACCGGCTTTCATGTCTGTCCTGTCTACTAAAAGCTGTAAAGGGGGTAATTAACTTTTGTGCGCACTTGGCTCTCGGAACCTGACCGCATTTTAGCGTGAACCCCCAAGGAGTTAGGTCGATCCGGATAGATTGATCTTAATCTATGGGAACCCAGTGTAAGACAGACTGAAATGTTGCATCAATTGGACAAGCAATCATATAATAAGCCAGGCCAAATGTACTGCTGGCCTGTCCCAATAGGTTTGGGTGTCCAACTGCATCAACTTTTTGGAAACAGATTTCTTATTGCATGGTTTCTGTTGCTTGTACTCCTAATAGTAAGATATGAGAGGGGCTCCAGAGTTACACAAGGAACAGAATCCTGGAGTATTTGTTGCCACATTCACCAACATGGAAAAACCCAATATCTAGGAATCGGATCCTACCAGAAACCATTTATTTTTTTTGAAACTGTCCTTATCCGCTTTCCAGCCACAGCCCAAACTACTATGGAATGGTTACATGGTCAAATGGTGACTAGAGGGAATCCCCTAGCAAAAGCATCTGTTTTGTCTCTTCTTCTGATAGATATAGATCTACAGAAAGAAATGTCATGCATCTAGCCCACGTTAAATAAATTATTCACGCGTTCAACAGTTCAAAGCAACCCCCAATAATTACCTTTAATCAACCACTGTGGTGGAAGGACCAGACTACTGTTGAAAGTGAGCAAGAATGCATTATACTACCATCTCCAGTTGCAAGGCTTGTTGGCTTCCACACAGAGATGAGCTACCTTTAGTGCTTATGTCATCTCATGACAGGGTCAGGACTTTGAGAACTTTTTGAAACTATATTTGCTGTCAATACAATAAGCCACATGATTCCCAGGGAATGATCTGACTAGGGCAATGAGGGCCCAGCTATTACTTGATCTATCCCTCATTGTATTTCTCATCTTTAAGCTTTTGTGGGATAATGTGCCAGCCACTGTTGCTCAAAACAAGAAGCACAGCACAGTGAAACACAGTGCACAGATGACATTGAAGGTACATGCATGCATTGTCTGGGTGATTTCCAATTGGTGGAGACAGAGCCAACATTTAGATCTCCATTCTTTGGACCATGGTAACATCAGATGTGGGAGAGAGTGAATTTTTGACAAAGATAGAGCAGCAACTGGCTGTTGAGAAAACCACTTCGAAAAGTCGACATTTCCTCTTTGCTAGAACAGGCAATATAGTAAGATGGGCTTGAAAGTGAAGGTGAGGTCCAGTACATTTTAGATGGTGTGGCACTTCTTCATCACACACCTTGGACTGTTGTAATGTGTTGCACACCAAGGAGATATAGGAGAGCTGTAGTGTAGCATTATAAAGGGATAATCTTTGATGTCCCCTCTACTAAGCTATGGTTCTGCATACCTAGTTAAATCCAATTAACAGTACGAGCACAGCTATCGTTTTCACAGATGAGACGAAGCTGCAGAGTGGAAAAGAAAAAAATAAAACAAACAGGTTCACTTATTTCCTTGGTGAGAAGTTGAAAGGTGTTGGAGTTGAAGTAATCCAAGTTCCAGGTGATGCAGACCTCCATATTTCATTTAAAGGACAACTCAGTGGGTTAGATTAATGTATAGAAGCAGGTTCTATGTAAAACTTTGATCAGATTTGTGTTTTGGGAGATTGTTTATTATTATATGAATAAGTCTGGGTCACAAAAGTCCTGTTAGGACAACTAGAATAAAGAATTAGAAAACGAAAACTATTTATCATGATTTCGGAGCACAGCCAGAAGTACTTCCGGCTCAAGGTCACGACCTCGATTTTCCCACGCTTACGACCAATCACAGCAGGCTTCAGTCAGAATGAGATAGACGTCACGACTACACAGCGAAACTTGTCAGACATGTCAGTGCCGCCTGTCCATCTTTTCGGTACATGTACCGATCAAAAACAGAAAACGTAAAGCCCAAAACGCTCTTATACACGTAACCAACTTTGTATGAGCACAAATATTGTCATTTATTGTGAACAGGATAATATGATAATCAGACACACTTGAGACCTGTGAAGCGCATACTCACGTGTCGAGGAGAAGTTTCGCCATTGCCTCGTATGTGAGTCCTAACTCAGCTTTAAGTGTCCTCCACCGCCCCACCTCCCTCCCAACATACACAGTCTGAGTGCTTCTTCGTCTGTCTCTAATTTTCTTTCGTATCTTTCGCACTGGAGTGGCTATTTTCTTTCGCCCCCTTTTGTCGCTCTCCTCTTCAGACTTGACGCGCGTCTGAGCCATGTTTGCTGTTTTGGCGCCAAATAGTAACATCCGGGTCTCAGCCGTAGTACTTCATTCATAGTAAACCGCGAGACTTAGCGAGAAGTTGCGCGTTCTGAAGCCGTACTGTGAGGTGGTAGCTGAGTATTTGAGACGAGTCGTCTTTTATTATTTAATGGAACTTAAAAACGGTATTAGGTAGCTTCATTTTCTGAACGGTTTTGGATAGGATATACCTTGGTCATTATGGGGAAATTGGTGAGTTTTCCAGGAAAATTCATTTTCGTGCTATTTTAAGGGTTTAACGCGCTGAGACTGTCTTTAAATAAAAAAGTTTATCTGAAGCGCACATCATATAATCATAATCTTCTGAGCCTTGTCCCAAAGCCATATTTGCTCGCAATGTCATTTTCTTGTTTTTAGATTGAAATCTAGGTCATCCCTGTTGAAGACAGTTAGGTATTAATTGACTGGTCAGTTATTTTTGATTAAGATTCAAATAGAATAGGACATTGAACTAAGTGTAGGGACAGGATGGCAATACATTTTAAGTAGGAAATAATGTTGTTTATTTTGGTGTATGAATTGGATAAACAGCTCGTTTAAAACCATTTTATTTAAGTCTTTATGTCCTTGCCAATCTAGCACTACAACAAAAAGTTGTAAAAGACCATAAATGTACTTTTGAGCTTTTTTTTTATTCAATTTTTACTTCAAATTTGGTAATTTGATTTATTTGGAGAGAAGTGGCACAACATCCCTTTATGCATTTTGTACCATTTTAACAAGATTTTGTTGAAACCACCTGGAGAAAATTTGCACCTACCAACTGTAGATCTCTGTGCTGGCGGCCATTTTTGATTTCCCCAAAAAAATACCTTTTCCACTACTTGGATTTTTCTAGATTTTTAAAAACACACTACTTTTTTTTTTCACTTAGTCCCGGGTTAAACCATTTTTTTCTTAGACTATTTACTGTGACATTCATACAAGACATGAGGCAATACATTCCCCATAGTCATTTTACTGTGAGCACCACAACCACACACACTGCCATTTCATGAAGTAAATTTAATCCAGTTAACTTCAAAACAACAAAAAAATACACGCAAGAATCCATTATTAAACTTCGACATTCATTCAAGATGTAACACGAGATTGCTGCTGTAGTTACTTGGAACATTGCAAAATATACTGCCTGGCGTACATGTAGAAAATCGATATGTTGCGGGTTAGGTTCCTTCCTTAAATTTTAACACATTCAAAAACAAATGTCATACTATAAAAATAAACTGGACAGACAAAGGAAAATCACCTTCTTCTGCATTTGGCACAATTCCAAAGAACGTGTTTACATTTCGGTTTCGTGTGCCGCCATTTTGGAATTAGGAGATTAGTCTAGTCACTATATTCCATCAAAATCGTTTAGCGATCCTATCATTATCACACTCCCTCTATTTCATTTTCTGACGTTATAATTGTATCTAATCTTCTTATGCTAGATGGAATAAATGCACACATACATAATATAAATGCACACATATATATATATATATATATATATATATATATATATATATATATATATATATATATATATATATATATATATATATATATATAAGGAAAGAAATATATATATTAAAGGGACAAAAAAGAGGATCTAAAACGCTTTCTTAGTGCATGAATTGCTTCTTTTTGAACTTATCTGAGAACAATTGCTATATTTTAAACATAAAATGGCACATACATAGCCTTAATCAATATCGCAAAAAAGAATCATATTCACCATCCCCTTTCAAACCCCGGGCGTCAGCCATCTTGACACAAATTGAAATAACGCGGCTTCTCGACTCAGATACGAGATGTAAACAATGCAAACATGAAGGTGAGCGTGGACGTGAAGAAGAAGAGGAATTGTTCACCGTATCTTTGCAGGTAAGCGAGTTATTTTTACCAAAAGTACTTTAAAATGGAGAGGTGGCAGTGGAAATCAAAATTTCTGGCAGTGGAAGTTAAAAAGCGTAGATAACAGCTAATAAACGTTTCCTCGGGCGACGCACTCGCAGCCAAACCACTCGCACTGTGTACGGCACTACTAGTTATATGAAACGAGATCGTGCGCTTTGCCCCTGAGGTGTATAGTTCTGTAAAGCAGGAGAAATAACATTTTCTGCTCAATGTGGTCATCTACCGGTACTTACAGGCTAACCTTACATCATATTCTCGCAGGGGAATCCCATGAGATATGCAATATGCAACTCGAGTACTAGTGGGGATAGAGGGTGTTCTTTGCACAACACGTAACTACGTTAACTAATTTGTGAATTTAATAATATTGTCAATAAATATGATTATAAGGAATGAATTTTTTAGCCTTTCAGAGGAGGGATTGGGTGATACACCCCTTCAAGCACGAGTGGAGAGATAAGGTATGTTAATAATTTTAGCAGTACAGCAGGTAACAGGGGCGGCTCCAGGATTATTTGAAGGGGGGGGAGGGAGGGGTTCACGGATGCAAAACCGACCCCCCCCCCCTTTAGTTGCCGTGAGGGTCCTGGCCCGCTTAATTTTTTTGGTATTTTAGAGGGCTAACAGTGCCATTTGGTACAGTTTAGAACTATACTAGTACTGTAGTAAATTAGCTAGTCAAAATTATTATCCCAAGTTGGAAATATTAGTGTGTGTTTTTTTTTTTTACATCAGTTCTTTGAAACCATGTGTGATTATGTTATTTCTTCTTGTGGCCTTTATGATTTAATGCAGCTAGTCTACAGATATTTAAATTAATTTCTTTTGCCATAACCAGACTTGCTTCTTCATTTAAAGCTGATGATTCTAGGACAATTCCCCCCCCTCCCCCGGACAATTTCCCCCCGGACAATTCCCCTCCGGACGATTCCCCTCCAAGAAATATATATTTATATACAAATATAAAGTAGAAAGTGTAAAGTTTAAAATATTTCATCCATTTTATTAAAATTTTTTAGTGTGACAATATAACCTCATAATGTCATGAAACAAATTATTTTATAACAAATTCCCTTTTCATTGAGTACAAGTACAGGAAGATTTATTAAGTATCTAATCGAAGTATAACCACCTATTCTTCAGGTAAAAGTGGGGTAAACAGATGAAAAGGATGAAAAGATATTTTATAAATATTTAGTGTGGTGGGTGGTAGTCAAGCAATTAAAAGTGACAAATAGTCACAGGGATACCTGGATAAGCGAGAAAATCTGTTTACCCCACCTCTCCCTAGAGATGCACCTTGATTCAAGACTTACTGAATAAAAGGGGGGGGGGGGGAAATAAAGCAATTAAAAGTAACAGTTAATTCATCAAAGGGCTACCTAGATGAGTGAGATTATCTGTTTACCCCTCCTTTACCTGGAAATATATACTCTTTGATCAGATTTTTAATAAAATGTTCTGTACTTCTATCTCGAAAATTTCATGTACTTGTTCTCCATGAAAATAAATTGTTTAATAAAATTAATATTATCTATCCTTGATTTGCATCATCACACTAAGAAAATGGAAAAAAAATGATGAATAGAAAATGGATGAAAAGATTTGAACTTTATACTCTTTACTTTATTTTTGTATATATAAATATATATATTCTTCGGGGGGGGATCGTCCGGGGGGGAATTGTCCTGGGGGGGGGGGATTGTCCGGGGGGGAATTGTCCTGATACCAAAGCTGATTATCATGTAGTGATCATGCCCTCTAATTTGTTGATTTTTGTTAAATAATAGTGCTGTTATGATAATATCAATACATTTTTTTTCTTTATAACCATTTTATGAAATTCTTCTTTTACAGTGCCTCAAGTTTTATCTGGAAAACTCATACCAGGAAGCACTCCAATCTTACAATACTGCATCACTTCAATGCCGGCGGGACAAATTGTGTAAAAGACTGCTACAAAAAATTGCATTGATGACCACATGATCCACCACCTTTTACCAAAACCGAGTGAAAGGTCTTATATTATAATGCCCATTTACATGTATTTAAAGTGACAAGCCTGAGATCAGCAAGAGCCTCAAGGACTTTATTTTCTGGGCATTGTCAACTCTTTAATAGTTTTATAATTTTGCCATATACATCCAAAGATTCAATTCTAATGCAATTATTGAAAACTTTTTTAGAATATAATTTAATGTGGAACGCGTTTTTAAGAGCTAGACCTTTAGTAAATTAACAATATGTATTATCCAACTGTTATTATTAATTAACATATTGTTATGTACAAAGCATAAGCTGCAGTATCAATGTAGCATTAACTGGGTAGAGATTATGAATGAAATAAAAGTTTAAATATTGAAACATCTTTTATTTATATTTGGAAAAAATACAAGAATAAACAAAGTTTGCTACATAAGTTTGGAATTTGGCCAAATCATCTTTATTATTACCTGTCACATGTAATGAATAAGACATACACAGACTTTGTAAGCTAGAATGCATAATTATTTTCATACTTATTAATGTTCTCTTCATAAATAAGCCTTCCATTCAAGCATTCACAAACTTTCAAATTGTGCAGTACATATTTTAGTATGGTAACATTTTTGAGAGAGACTTATTAACAGCCGGCCTATCATGTTAAAAGTCTGATGTACATGCAGACCCATGAGCATTGCAGATCAACAAATTATCCCCCTCTCTGTCAGTGTGTTGACTCATGTGAGCTGACACAAAAGTCTCAATGCAAAGGGATGTGTCATGAGAAGGGAATAACCCGATTTACACAAACATAAATTGTTTCATCGGTAAGATATTCACACATACTTTTCCAAGATTTGCAGGGAATAAATAGAAAGGTATAAATATTTCTTTAAAAAATACATGCATGGCTTCCCTGCATGAATTCTAAATGATGGCTGAGTGGAGAATTGAATACAGGCACAAGTGTTCACTCAATACATTTTGTAGGTCTTAAAAGAAATGACATACAGTCATTGCCAAATACAGAACTTTATGCTGTAACAAAGTCTCAAAACTCCGCAACTGGTGATATTACAAAATCTGACCACACACTGGTTTAAAATCATGTTGAAGTCACAATATGTCACCAGTACCATATTCCATAATACATTTGATGCCATTTAGATTTAAGAAGTAAATGCTGGACCAAAACGGTTTCTTCTCAATATCAGGCATATGACTTAGGTTTGGGAGGAAAGACCACCTTGACTTCCAATATGTCTGCATTATAACATAAATGCCAGTGCTAGATGGTTTAAAATCAACAGATTATGCTTTTGTCACAGTGGCAAGATGAGTGAACTGAATATATCCTGTAAGCAGCACTTGAAAGTCAGGAAAAGTCTCTCACTATCCAACTCATCCCCGCTTTGGACCCTCAAGAAAAGTTCCTCGTCTTTTGGTGGAGAGCCATGGAGTTCCTCTTCCATGTAAAAAAAAATCTTCTTCAGGACATCATACTGGCAGTTGCTCATAATCTTAAGGCCTAAAAAAGCAAATAAAAATTTACATTTTGTGTCACTAATATGGAAAAATAATTGATAAAAGAGAAATTGTGCACTTATAATGCCTAATATAAGATGAGTGAATGTCAGCTTATCAAAACTCTGCTTACTCTAAAGACATGTTTTTGTCCTGTGTTGGATCATCAGAATCCTTTAATTCCCTCTTCTTCAGCATCTTCCTCCTCTTCCATTTGTACTTCTTCCAGTTCAGGCATCCCATAGGAAAAAATTACCTTGATACTGCAACCCCCCCCCAAAAAAAAACAACAACAGTACATAAAATTAAGATAAACATGTAGAAATTAAGATAATCATGTATGAGAAAAATCATGTAAAAACATAAATGAAATAAGTATAAATCTCAACTGAAATAAGTACCTGTATAAATGCCATTTTTCTCAATATGATCACCTTAAATTATCTAGACTGTCATCTTCAACTGCACTAGTATTAACTACAACTTGATTTTAAAGTTTCTTGATCACTTCATATTGGTTTAATCTCCGAAATACTGGTTGGACGCTAATATAAAAGATTGTATGATCAAAATTATTACTCAGGACTATTTATCAATTTACAGATGTACCAAACATAAACATGCAATATCCCCTTTGTGATTTATTTATTTTTAATGTAAAAAGGAAACTTAATTGCCTCTAGAATAGAAAATCAGAATACTATAAGATATTTTCAATTATAGTTGACATGCCATTTAAAACTGAGTTAAACTTAGATACAATAACAGCTTCTGCACATTCATTTTGGGATTAAGATGCCTAAAGAAATAGCATCTTGGTCATACGTCTTAATTACTGTGTTTTGTATGCCCAGATGTAAGAGGCACAAGAAATGTGCCCTCGGTAAGTCAACAATTCGCCCCGGCCGTGGTAATGTACATGTAATGAAACCAGTATCTCCCACCATGTCCATTTCCATTTAAACTTTCTTTGCTGTATAAGCTTACCCAAACCCTGTCAGAGTCGACATATGGGCAACACTTTTAATTCCTGTTATCGATACCACTCATATTAGTTACAATTTTATGGCATATTTTGACAGACGACCCTGACAATCGTTAAGAAATTCAACGAACACACGTAAATAAACATTTATCTCTGTGCTTAATAAATATTTTTACTCAAATTACTGGTGTTTTATCTCAAACATTATTGTAAACGGTACTCACAAATCCAGTTAATACCTTGCGGCCAGGCGATCCTTCGTATCCATGGCCTTCCATGCAAGCAGGTTTTCATCTGCCTTCTTCCTCGCCGGTGTTTATTGTTGATACATTTGCTGATACACTGTTTTACGCGCATTTTATTTTTTGGTGTTGACTTTTGTAAAGGGTGTTTCCTTTTTCTTCTTGTTATTATTTTTCCCTTCTTCAATGGAGTCTCAACTAATTCAGCCTCCTGTTCCATGTGCTTTCCCGGCAGCTTGAACTAGTTTTAACTAGGTCGCAATACGAGAATCTCGCGATATCCGGAAGTCTCAAGAATGAAAATGGAGGTGGTGTTGGTAAACCTACGCTTAAGCGATGGTTTTCTTTTTAGTGTATTTTCTAAAATTGTTACAGAGCGATGACGAGTGCCGGGAATGATAGATTAAAGGTTGGTAAATCACGGAAAAGTACTGTTAACCTCGGGATAAATCGGGATAAATCATTTTTGGCGCGATAATCCTCTTTTGTGTCCTTTTAATCTAAACTCTAAACATCCAGGTTAATTTCCCGCTAGGTGGGGTTGATATAACATTGTTTTTGACGTTGATATAACGTTGTTCTCTGAGGTTGACACAACTTTCAAATCCAACGTATATCCAATGTCTTCTCAACGTTATGGTTCAACGTTGTTTCAACGTTAAAACTAGGGAGGGGTGTTATTTCACTTTTTTTTAGAAAAGTCAAGGTCTACCCCCCTGAATTTATATAATTGGACATAAGAAATGTAAAAAAAATTTTTTTTTGAAAATGTTACCCCCTCTTACCCCCCTGCACATACCCCTTGAAGTTAATGATATTCACAGATCTAGCGGTTTGGACGCTTGTTTGGCATTTTGGCAAAGTATGTCATATTGTGAGTAATTAAAATGCTCACAATGGATAATTTATTATGTTTGCAGTTTGAAGTATATGTTACCTATATGTACATTCCATAGAAATCCTCTTATTTGTTCTTGGAAGTTGAAAGATATGAAAAACTCACATTTGAGCGACTTCTGCAATATTCCATGCATATGCTTACATACATTTATTTGCAACTGCCTATTTGTTCACCAATGAGACTCATTATCTTGTATGGCCATAGTTAACTATTTCAATTTCTATATCATTAAAAAACTTAGACCCCATTCCCAGAACTAGATCGATCCAACTAGATTTTGCTAACTCCCTGGGGGTTCACACAAACTAGGTGTTAGCCGAGTGGGTTAATTATCCCCTTACAGTTTGTTGTAGGCAGGACAGGCATTTAAGCAGGATTATCTGATAGTAATCTAGTGAGACTCCCCACGGGGATAGATCGATCTGAAATCTATGGGAATGTGACCTTAAACATCAATGTATTTCATTTAGAAATTCAGGATGTCTACCTGCATCAGGACAAACTGGAACAATTTTTTTGCATATTTTGTTTAATCCATCTGTTTGAGCTGTTTACATTTGAACTGATATATATCTGTCACCATAGTTTAGTACTTTAGTTGATGTTAAGATACTCAAATACACATTTGCATTCTTTAAGTTGTCTGAATGAACTCATCTGTAGGTCTATGGATGCAGAAGTAGATAAATACATGATATAAACATTATTTTTGGTGATTATCGACGCTTGCCTTCCATGTGTAAATAATAGGGAAGGGTAAAGAATAACTTCTATGGAAAACCCTAGAGGAATGGTTGTTTCTAAAGGGAAAATGGGCCAGAGAGTCCATTTCTAATGAGAAATTTGAGCTATGAGCATTATTTAGATAAATAAAAACCACCATTTTTGGATTGCATACAAAGCGTGTGTACCAAATGTAGAAATTAGCAGAATGTATATACCCCAGTACCTGTATGGAATATGGTTGGCTGAATCTCCTAAATTTTTATTAACAGGTATTTGCTTTGGCAGAAATCTTTTGTTTACAACAACCATCTACAGTAGGTTGGCAAAATCACCATTTTCAAAATCACTGACAAAATGCCCTAACAGGTGTTTCATCATCAGCAATTAAATGACCCATACTTTGTACTGTTCCTTTTCATATGTTCATATCTAGGGTTGTAAGAATATTTTTCTTATGTTACATTTGAAATGGGAGTTTGGTTACCTTGTGTGTTGGTAGTTCATTGTCAAGCTTGATGGAAAAGCCAAAATCTCAGTCAAAGCAAGTAGTGATGAGATCTTAAGTTTAGTTGGATGTGAATTGTAAGGAACAATTAGAATTATCTTACCTCAAGCATCCAGAGGGAGATTATCTTAAGATTATGCAAAATAATGGAAGATATATTTTGGTTCTTCATGTATGCAGACAGGAAACACTCACTATCATAAACTGAGACCAGCAAAGAAGTTGCCATTGGAATATCTATTGTCTGCATGTCCAAGAATATCTTACCCCTCTTTGAGTAGAACATTTCCAACTGAATAATGTTGTTTAATAATAAATTGAAGGAACTAATGAAGCTGTGTTGCAGTGTGAAATACATGAATGGAAAAAGATGGATGGCACATGTATATGTATAGGATCTAGCTCAAACATGACAAAGAAATGTTTATGATATAATTAAGTTACATACTTAGCAGTTTTCTTTGTCATATTGGGGTAATGCCGGCCAGGTCACCGTGGATGCTGGCTACCTGAGAGTCAAGGTCCGCCCCCTCCATGCTGCCACGTCGGAGTGACTCCGTTTTTCCTTTTTTGATGGCTTTTCAGCAGACTCTTTTTTCTGATTCTTGTTTTGGTCGATTATTGATTGAGTTGATTTTTTCCTATCACTTGGCAGTTACATCAGAATCTACACAGACGGACAAAGCTACGAGCAAGTTACTCACATTGTGCCGCCATCTTGATCAACCTCTCCTTTAATTGTGTTTGTTGATCAGATTCTGTTTTCCCAAAGGAGAGTGGGAATTAATAAAGAACCTGAGGAAACCAGGTGTTACAGTGGATTGGAGACTTGGAGCATTTAGATCTTGGGTGTTTCATTATTCATATTAGTAAAGAGGTCATGGGTATATTCCTCAGACCGCAGCCTTACACATAGGTAACTGCAGGTTGCAAAAATTGGAAGGTTTCTTCCAATTCACACATTGCTCTTTGTCTTACATGAAGCACTTATGGTCCACATGGATTTACGGTTTATGAGCTAACTGGGCGTAGTTTCATCAACGCTCTTTATCAGTATGGGAAGTGCAAATGCTTGGCATTTTGTAATCTTTTCTAGCATGAAGGGGAATGTCACCACCTTACAGTAACATGGTATCATGGTAGAGGCGGGCGTGATTTTTGTACAGCTATATGATTGTTTTGGTTCTTTAGGAATGACCAAAGGCCTTACATATTTGCTTCTTGCAAAGCAGATCTTAGGTCACTCCTTCCAACTGAGGATGTTCTTTATTTCTTTACTTTGTGAGCAAAATATCAGGCCAGTTGCAAATTTGCTGCAATATTGCTGCAAATCTGCTGCAAATTATAATTCCTTCTTGCCAATTTACTGCACTATGCTGTAAATTAGCAGCAATAAAATTTCTGCAATCTCCTACAAACATTATGTCAGTTGCATACTAGACTTACCTGTGTTATGATGTGGGACATGATAAATTACTTAACAGCAAAATGCATAGTTGTGGCCTACATCTTGGACTTAAAAGGCATCTAAATTCCATCTGTATTTTCAAAAATAAATTGCAACCAAAACTCCTATATAATAAATGAAATTAGTATCTATTGCATAGTTATATATTTTAATTATTTTATTTTATTAATTTATTATTATTGTTATTATTTTTTTATGTTTCAATGAAATATGAGTTTACCTTTGATTCCATAAAGTGAAATTTGCATGGATCAAAATTATTATTGTACAAAACCTTTGAGCCTCTTTTTGATAAACGAATAAATAGATAATGATTGTATTCTAGACATGTGCTTCGACAACATAGTGGTTATGGTATAAAATACAATGGTCCAAGAAAATGCATATGAAAGTGAAGAAAACTTGCAAATAATTGACAGTGAAATGTTGGCATCACCTTGCATAAAAATGCCATCTAAAATTTATCTGCAAAAAGTGAAACAATCCTCATATACCCATATATTGTAAAATAAAAAAATGAAATATCCATCATCAAAGGATATATTTCTGTTTTTGATGAGATACATGCTGTGACTTTGACTCATTTGAGGGTAATGGTAACAGATTAATGGTGGTCATGTTGGGCGTTTCTATAAGCATTAAGCCTTAATTCTGTATACAAATAGTTATAAAAAATGCAGAAAAATTCGGGTAGAGTACCTATGTTTGATGAAAGTTTGCTTTAGAAGATTGAAAGAAGTTCTGACTTAAAGAAAAGGGGATTAAATTGCAAAATTGGTAAAATTCGGGCTGCCGTCTTGGATAGATTGGCCATATTGGATTGATAGATAGCCTATATTCAACCTATATAAAATTAAAAGAGGTGTACTTTATTAATATATTTTAAAATGAAAGTATAATACGTTTCGCCTTTGACTCATATTGGTAAGGGGTGTATGGCAGCCATATTGAATTTTTCTCTAATCTCCAAACTTTCATTCTGCATTCAGATAGTTAAAAATGAAGAAAGTATTTGAGATATTCTGTATTAGATAAAATTTAACTTTTTCCACCATTGAAAGTAGTGCTAGATTACAGAAAACATGACTTCATTGCAAAAACTTGTGAAAATTTGTCCGCCATTTTGGATAAAGTAGCCATCTTGGATTGAGATAGCTTTTTGAATTTACCTTTAAAATATTGAAACAATTCCCCTTTACCCCAAAAAATTGTAAAATAGAAATAGCATTCGCTTCATTAAAGTAGATATTTGAACTTTTCTATAACAAACAGATGGCACCCTTGACTCATAATGGTAAGGGGTGTGTGGCGGCCATATTGGATTCTTTTGTAATCACAAAGCCTCTATACTATAAATGGATGGTACAAATGCAGGGGATAGTTTAGATGAGCGGTCGAACCATTTGGTAAGCGCTCACCGAAACGGGCCTTCGATGAGTTGAGTGGAAGCGTTCTAGTAAAAAGATCAGCACACAGGGCCGTAAATATCCATCCAGTGAGTTCAATCATGTTGAAAGACAAAATCTGGATAAGTTTTGAAATCATTATCAAGAAACAAAAAGTTGATTTTGTTGGAGGAGCAAACGTAGCATTCCAATCTTACAATACTGCATCACTTCAATGTCGGCGTGACAAGTTGTGTGAAGCCTGCTACAAAAAATTTGCATTGATGATCACATAATCCACCTCCTTTTACCAAAACCGAGTGAACAGTTTTATATTATTATGCCCATGTACATGTATTTAAAGTGACAAGACTGAAATCTGCAAGAGCCTCAAGGACTGGGCATTGTCAACTCTTCAATAATTTTATAACAGATAGGGGACGCCACTGACTGAGCTGCCCGGGCTGTTTGTGGCTCTCCTAGTTTTGTGATTTTTGTAACTAGAAGGAGTTATATTGACACTCAATTTTTTATACAACACTTTTTAAATGGCTCTGGAATACATTGATTGCAAAGTTACAGAGGTCTGTACACTGGTTTGGTGATATTTGGACAGTTGCTGTTTCCTGCACAAGGATTGTAACCAAATCAAATAGATGCCATAGTGTTCTGTATGCAAGTAGAATTCTGTTCACCCAAGAAAATGAGGCTTGGGGCATTCACAGGTACAGCTCACAATGTATGGGCCCACACTAGGAACTTCCTAATTGACATAAATGCCAGAGGGAAGTATTGTCTGTCAGCTAACACTTGGACTATAATTAAGAAACTAAACATCAACAGACAAGTAAGGGGATCACGTGGTGGAGTGAACCACAGAAGAACCATAACCACTGTTAAGTCAAAGCCACTTTTTCAACTGGCAAAACAAACTGGATCTAATTCTGCAAACTTGATACACATTAAAAGGACATCGTCTCTCTCCGAAAAGCTGAAGCTAAAATGTGCTCTATGGAACGCTAGATCTCTTTCGGGAAAAATAGCCAGCTTGTCATCCCACATCTACGAAGAAAACTTGGACATTTTTCTCTTGACAGAAACTTGGATCAAATCTAACAGAGACCCGATCATCTCAGAGATTAAATCAAGTTTACCTGGGTATTCCTTCCATCATGAATGTCGGACTGGAAAGAGAGGTGGAGGGGTAGCTATCTTAGCCCATCCTCGTCTTAAAATGGTAAA
Source organism: Lingula anatina (assembly GCF_051362555.1). NCBI lineage: Eukaryota > Metazoa > Brachiopoda > Lingulata > Lingulida > Lingulidae > Lingula > Lingula anatina. The sequence continues at coordinate 4,391,512 of NC_141774.1, read as the reverse complement.
AAAACAAAAACATTCCATGAAATCAATAGAATCTTTAGACATTGTTTTTACATCAAAAAGTGAAACACTACAATTTCTTCTCATCTACCGTCCTCCAAACAACCCGATCTCAGACTTCTTCAGTGAATTTGCAACCTTATTGGAAAAAGTTGTCCCAAAACCAGGCCATCTCATAATCGCTGGGGACTTCAATGTTCATGTTGATAATTCTCATTCCCGTGATGCTTCACTTCTGAACGAAATTAAATTTTCTAGAGATCTTCAACAGCATATAAACTTCCCAACTCACCAAAAAGGGCACACTCTTGACTTATTGATAACTCGCGCATCAGATAATCTTCTCTTTTCAACTGACTCAACAGACTACTTGAATTCAGACCATAGTCTCATAGAATTCTGTCTGAATGTGGCTCGCCCTCCTACGGTCAAAACTACGACTTCACGTAGAAACCTGAAAGAAATTGACTCTGATGTTCTTAAAGCAAAGCTTCAGTCTGCCTTTAATTCCTTCCCACCTGATACCAATGCAATTAGAAACACTACTTCAGAAGATGTGGACAATCTTCTGCATTCATATCACAACACCATAACCACCATACTCGACGAACTTGCTCCAGTCAATACTCGAGTAACTCGCAGTAAGTCAACAGCGCCATGGTTTTGTAGTGAACTGTCTGAGATGCGAAAATCAGTTAGAAAATGTGAGCGTAAATGGCGCAACACCGGTCTGGAAGTCCATCGCCAAATTCACAAAGAAAAACGCCTAGAGTACTGTCGCCGTGCTGATCAACTGAAATCTGACTACCACAAAAAACGCATAGACAACTCGGATACCAAAAGCCTTTTTATGATTGTTGAGGAGTTTACCCGTTTTAAAAATCAGCAACAACCATTAAACCAACACTGTATTCTGATGAGCAACTTTTTTCTGTGTTCCTGGAGTTTTTTAACAACAAAATAGAAAAACTTCGAAAATCCTTTGAAAGTGGAATTAACAACTCCATTATACAAGAAGCTGATCCTCCTACATCTCCGAGTTTTTTCAGAGATTTTACCATCGCTACTCCCGAACTAATAAAAAAGCTGATAAACGCCTCTAAGCCAAAATCATCAGAATTGGACATCCTTCCAACTAACCTCACAAAGGAATGCATAGAAGAATTACTACCTTCCATTACAAAGCTTTTCAACACATCTCTTCAAAAGTACTGGAGCGCCTAGTAGCGACACAGCTAACCGACTATCTGCATACTCATCCATTTTTTGCAAAGGTTCAATCGGCATATAGAACACATCATAGCACTGAAACAGCGCTGCTCAAAGTGCACAACGATATTCTTCTGGCACTTAATGACCAGAAACAAGTGGTCTTACTATTACTTGATTTGTCTGCGGCCTTTGACACAATAAACCACGAAATTTTGTTCAACAGACTAAAAAATCGTTTCGGTACAGATGGTATTGCATTGGCATGGTTCAAATCGTACTTGACTGAGCGTGAACAATCAGTCTCAATAGGCACTCACAAATCACCGTCAACACCACTAACTTGTGGTGTACCACAAGGCTCTGTACTCGGCCCCATCCTGTTCACTCTCTACACGTCACCAATTGAGGACATTGTCTCTAAGTACGGATTTAACCTTATGCTCTATGCAGATGACTCACAAATTTATATTGTTTGCGACAGGCCATCAGATGTAATACCATCTATCCAGAAATGCATTATTCAGTTGAGTCAATGGCTTAATGCCAATTCACTTGTTTTCAATGATGGCAAAACAGAAGTAGTTCACTTTACTTCTCGTTTTTCTAAGGATGCGGAAAAACTAGAACTATTAGAAATTGGAAACAGTACAGTCACGGTAAAAGATGAGGTTAAAAACCTTGGAGTAATTTTTGATAATAGGTGCGATATGGCTTCCGACATCAGTAAAAAATGCAAAGCCGCTTTCTATGGTCTTAAAAAAATTTCCAAACTATCCCACATCCTTGATAAAAGTCAAATGGAGAGGCTTGTCCATGCCTTTATAACTTCACATCTTGATTACGGAAACAGTCTATTGTATGGTCTTCCTACCTACCAAATTGAAAAATTGCAATCTGTCCAAAATGCTGCAGCACGACTACTGACCAAAACCCCTCTCAGATCAAACATTTCACCCATCTTATTCGAACTACATTGGCTTCCTGTACGACAGAGAATTGTTTTTAAATTACTGTTGTTTGTTTTTAAATTCACCAGAGGTGAATGCCCCTCATATATTAACTCGATGCTACGTCCAAGTACACCCAGTCTCACCAGGTCTACCAGATCCTCCTCCACTCCTTGTTTTATCAGAAATGATAATAAAAAAACAACCAAAACCTACGGTCACAGGGCATTTTCAATTTCAGCACCAATTTTATGGAATCAATTACCCTCACACATTCGGACTATTGATAGTGTTGAGGTTTTTAAAAAAGATTTAAAAACATTTTTATTTGCACAGTATTTTAATGAATATTTTCTCATTTTATTAGAAAAAAGTTTTGTTTAGACCATTACTATTTTAACCAGTTTTAATCATTCTAACTTAGCTTTTATTATATATATAATTAGTTGTAATCCTTATAATTTTATCTGTAAACAGCACTGAGACGGTAGTATAGTGCGGTTTTAAGAAATAAATATTATTATTATTATTATTATTATTATTATTATTATTATTATTATTATTATTATAAGTTTAGAATTTGGCCAAATCATCTTTATTATAACCTGTCACACGTAATGAATAAGACATACAGATTTTGTAAGCTAAAATGTACAATTATTTTCATACTTATTAATGCTCTCTTCATAAATAAGCCTTCCATGCAAGCATTCACAAACTTTCACATTGTGCAGTACACATTATAGTATGGTAACATTTTTGAGGGACATTTATTAACAGCCGGGCTATCATGTTAAGTGTCTGAAGTACATGCAGACCCATGAGCATTGCAGATCAACAACTTATCCCCCTCTCTGTCAGTGTGTTTACTCATGTGAGCTGACACAAAAGTTTCCGTGCAAAGGTATGTGTCATAAGAAGGGAATGACCTGACTTACACAAAGATAAATTGTTTCATAGGTAAGATATTCACACATACTTTTCCAAGACGCGCAGGGAATAAATAGAAAGGCCTAAAAATACAGGCATGGCTACCCTGCATGAATTCTAAATTATGGCTGAGTGGAGAATTGAATACAGGCACAAGTGTGCACTCAAACCATTTTTGTAGGTCTTAAAAGAAATGACACAGTCATGTGCCAAATACAGAATTTTATGCTGAAAGAAAGTTCTGCAACCGGTGATCTTACAAATTCTGACAAAACACTGGTTTAAAATCAAGTTGAAGTCACAACATGCCACCAGTACCATATTCCATAATACAGTTGATGCCATTTAGATTTAAGAAGTAAAAGCTGGACCAAAATAGTCTCTTCTCAATATGAGACATATAACTTAGGTTTAGGAGGAAAGACCACCTTGACTTCCAATCTGTCTGCATTATAGCATACATGCCAGTGCTAGATGGCTTGAAGTCAACAGATTATGCTTTGTCACAGTGGCAAGATGAGTTCACTGAATATATCCTGTAATGAGCACTCCAAAGTCAGGAAAAATTTCTCACTATCCAACTCATCCCCGATTTGGACCCTCAAGAAAAGTTCCTCGTCTCTTGGTGGAGAGCCATGGAGTTCCTCTTACATGTAAAAAACTCTTCAGGAAATCATACTGGCAGTTGCTCATAATCTTAAGGTCTAAAAAAGCAAATCAAAATTTACAATACGTGTTGCCAATATGGAAAAAAATAATTGATAAAAGAGAAACCATGCACCTATAATGCCCAATATAAGATGAGTGAATATAAGCTGATTAAAATTCTGCTTACTCTAAAGACATGTCTTGGTCCCATGTTGGATCACCAGGATCCTTTAATTCCCTCTTCTTCAACATCTTCCTCCTCTTCCATCTGCACTTCTTCCAGTTCAGGCATCCCATAGGAAAAAGTTACCTTGATACTATAAAACTCAACTGAAATGAGTAAAAATAACATTTTTCTCAATGTAATCACCTTAAATTATCAAGACTGTCATCTTCAACTGCACTAGTATTAACTACACATTGGTTTTGGAGTTTCTTCATCACTTCATATTGGTTTAATCTCCGAAATCTAAAAATTGTATGATCTAAATTATTACTCTGAACTATTTGCATGTACTCGTGTATATATGTATTATCTTTTTCTGTTACCTGTTTTTAGAACGTGCTTCGCTGGATAGACAACACGCCACTTGTATTCTCAGACTGGTACCATCCAGACTATGACAAAAACTTTATAGAGGAACGCTTCCGAACCGCGGCTAAATATTCAAAAAATGTTTTCAAGGACTTTGCATTCATGTCGAGATCAAATCTTCTCAACATTAGGCATCCTGGTTATGAGCGTGGTATATCATGTGCAGCTATGGTTGTCACCAATCCGCACTACTCGTCCAACTGGATCATGATTCCTTGTCCGCGAGAATTCCATGCAGCCTCTGTGATATGTGAATACCCAAGACACGCCAATGAAAGCAGTCGGAGGCGAGTGTCATCGAAAACGACCAAAAATGTTACCTGTTCTGAATTTCAGTTTGAATGCGGAGACGGCACGTGTGTTTCTATAGATTCTCGGTGTGACGGACGAAATGATTGCCTAGACAGAAGTGACGAAAATGTTACCTGTCATCCACTGCATTTTTGGAGTTGTAACAACGGACATAATCTTCATTTGTCCCGATTCTGTGACAAAGTTATTGATTGCTCTGACAACTCAGACGAAATAGGTTGTATCTACCCGCTTTGCAAATCAGATCAATTCCGTTGTGGCAGTGGAGAATGCATTCAAATGAGCGAAAGATGCGACTTGATACCCCACTGTAAAGATGATTCTGATGAAGCACAGTGCGCAAATACCTACAAGAAGAAATTTTATTCTTGTCTTTCTGATACATTCATTCCGAATTCACAGAAACACGATGGCGTGGTAGACTGCCCAGGGCCGTATGAAGAAGACGAGAAAGACGAGTTGTCGTTACAACAACCATCGATTAATAGCTTTTTGAATGGGCACTGTGACAAATATTACTGCGACAAATATTCTTATCAGGATAAATATGTTTTCATCGGTGAGCCTACGTCAGGTAAAAAATATAGAAATGTTCAGGATTTTTCTAAGAACAAGGCTTGCTTTTACGAAAGAACTAAGTATGACATCCTGTCAACATGCAGGACTGGGAAGCACCTTGTACAAAACGTGTCTCTCATCAACCCAGTTCCCTGGAATATGGATGAAGTTGTTTTTCTTGAACCGTCACCATTATGTTACGGGTTTACATGTCCCAAAGATTTATACTACCAATGCCCGTCGTCGTACTGCATACCTGCCAGATCAGTTTGCGACGGGCTCAAAGACTGTCATGATGGCAGTGACGAAATCGCCTGTTACAGCTACTCCTGCCCAGGTATGTACAGATGTCGGGGGCAGAATAATTGCTTACCGCAGAGTCAGGTGCGGGACGGAATTCCTCAGTGTAAACTGCGAGATGATGAAACATTCTATGGTTTTCAGTGTCCACCTGAGTGCTTTTGTGAAGGGTTTTCGGTTATTTGCCCTAGATCAGTATTGAAGAGGTCCCCAAATTTTAATCAGAGTAGATTAACTGAGGTGCCTCTTATAATAGGAAGAGATATGGTAAGGAGTCTCGTTTTAAAAGATAATCATATATCAGAGGTCTCTTTAGATAAGTGGACGCAACTGTTAAATCTGGACTTATCAAACAACTCACTGATTGAAGTTAATAAAATAATGTTTCAAGACACTGTAAATCTACGCAGAATAGATCTCTCAAAAAACAACATCAGCATTGTCCGTGGTGGTGCTTTTTCCAATATGACTTCCCTTCAAGTGTTAAACATAAGCAACAACCCAATAGTTTCTGTTCCGCGGCATTGTTTCCACAATCTTCCCGCTTTGAAGCATCTTGATCTGTCAGCTGGTCTCCTGCTTGTTTTGCACAACTGTTCGTTTTATAACGTCTCCGTTGACTTTTTAAACATATCGAAAAACTTTGTCAAGGCATTTAATGCCTGGCTGTTTTGTGGTTGGCACAAAGTGAGGGCGATTGATCTGTCTGGAAACCCGTTGGAGGTCAAACAGGACGAGGCAACAAGTGATGTCAACGTTGTAATTGCAGATTCGTTCAGCATCTGCTGCACGTTTCATCAGTCAAATTTATGTCAGTCTCATGTTGATTTCTTTGCTTCATGTTCAGATATGTTTATGGAAAAAGTTATTAAGTACTTATGTTTTGGTATGTGTCTTCTTACTGTGGTGTCGTCGTTAGGATTGCTAAAATCATATTTAAGATTCGAAGGACTGTTTCGGATGAAAGAAGTTGCTGTTGCATTGAATGTTATTGAAATGCAAATGATTATACCAGTTATGATAATATTTGTTAACAGTATGCGGATAACAGATACTTATTCCAGCGTGTCAGAATCCTGGCGCAGGAGCCAATCGTGTCACGTGGCGTCGTTTTTCTACATTTTTCCTCAGGTTTGTGTTCCTATTATAATTTGTTTTGCTGCTATACAGGCGATTATATTACGGGCCGCTGGAATCGAAAAAGAGCAATTGTTAAAGCGCATAGTATGCGTTGGTATAGTTTTTGTCGTCACCGTGTCAGTATCATTTTGTGTTCCCTTGTCCATGGAGGTACACATCCATACTGGTACATGTTATCCTTTCGTTTTAAGCAGTCTTATGTCTGAAATACAGTATAATTCATTAACGATTGAAATCACATATCTATCAGTGTCTGTAATTTCTTTAGTTACTTTCGCAGGAGTTTTTATGTATCTGTTGTATTCTCTGAGATCTCCGTCATCCCTAACCGATTATCGCAGTATGTGCTGCTTGTTTGAAATTGCGTTATCCGATGCTATACGCTGGTTCCCGTTTATGGTCTTGTGTATCTTGCACTTAAAGAACAATCCAGTGTCTGATTACGCTGCGCAGTGGGTGCAGTTAGTTATACTTAACATGCGGCCCATCGTATGTGCCATTATTCATATTTGTTTATGGCATTTGTGGAGAAAAGTTGAGCGTTTCTTTGTTACGGCAAGGGTTGGGTCCACTAGTCAACCGGCATTAGAGTGGCAAATGGTAGAGACAAGAGATGAACATGAACATGAACAGGAAGATGAACAGGAAGAAACGCAATTATAGAAAACATATCAACTATTGATGTACTCAAAAAGGATAAGTGTATTTTCTGAAGTATCTCGTTTAAATTGTAGAATATCCCTTTTCTTTCCAATTTGACGTGTTTTTACTTTAAAGCCTCATTCAGCTTTTACATGTAGTTTTGTAAGTGTAGGGTTAGAGACTGTGTAAGCTGGTCTGAATGTAAGGCTGCATTGTTGCAATTGAAAAAAATCAATTTTTGTGACTTATCTGAATACTGTGGTTGACGCTTCTTTAAATTTACTGAAATGTAAAAAAACGGCGAAGCTGTGGGTTTGACGACAAGAAGATGTTACAAAAATAACAATATTTAATTTATAAAAAAATAGTCATTATTCGAATATAGATATTATATACATGCATTTTATCCTTGAGATTGGTCTCTGTAAAAATGAAAAATGTTTGAAAGAACAATATCATCGATACATATTTTATAAATGTTTCAAATAACCGTTTTATTGATGAACATTTTATATTTTATATAATTGTTTTTAGAACCGTTTACATTAACATGTAACACAAATTACCTGGTCATTTCCGTTACTGATATTTTATGATAACTGGTCTTATTTCTTTTGATTCGGTGTATTATCTAAATGTAATTATATAATCAGATTTTCAAGTTTGTAAGATGCATTTTTAAAGATATAATTTTAATGAGAATTTTAAGATATTCACGATGTTTCAATCATTAGCGCTATGTTCATTTACCAATTACCCGTCAGTGTGCATAAATAATGTGTATTAAAATGTATCTTCATCAACCTATTGATTTACGTGCTTTTCTATTTTAACTCCCGCTTACGCTGTGACGCGCGTTTGTTCTAGAAATGCGATCACCACAAAAAGTGTATTTTTCAAACGATGCAATTATGAAACAAGCATGCATTCTGTCACATGAGATATTACAAGCTATAAGCTGCTTACATCCTATGTTTGACCTGCAGCCCACACCCATTAAACGACTTGCATGTCGTGGTCTGAGGGGGATAAAGAAACTCCTTTTTACACTTGATTTTGGGGATGCGTGGTTTAGCTAATCACCACAAAAAAGAGACAAATTGTCACCACAAAAAAGAGAAAATGAGACAAATTGACCAATCTGCCCAGCTTCGCAATTAGCAAAGTTTAGTCCAACAGTAAAATGGTTCTATTCGTTATAATTAACCAAAATGTGAAAGGGCAAGTCACAAATGTTGACATGATTAAAGATTAAAGCAGTTTATCAGCCATTTTTCAACTATGTCCAATTGGTCAAAAACTCCAAATAAAAAGGTATTCACAGCAGGCAAAAGTAAAAGGTGTGGGAGAATGTGTCGTCAAAGTACCCTAGGGGCATTGAAGGATAAATGGCACTTATGAAAATATAATTGCTCTAGGTACAATATGTTGTTTTTATAACATGCATTAAAATCAATTCACTGTTAATGCACATTTACAGTGTAGCTAGGACCAGCATGTTATGAGACCACAGCTACGAGTGGGGCATTTAAAACGGATACATCTTTTAAGAAGTATTACTTAAGTAAAACTGCATATGAATGGCACAAACGTTTACCACACCACAAGACGGCATATGAGTCTCTATTACCAAAACTAGCGGTTGACTGAAAAACTACAGTTGCATTTTACGGAAGAAAGCAAGATGCTTGTAAACAGGCATACCCAACTACCAGACTCGGCACCGAATGATCCCGAATTCACCAGTAGATCGGACCACATCACCCGTTTTCAAATCTCGGTGCCGAGACTGGTAGTTGGGTAGGTCTGGTAAAGGTTGCAAGGATTAATGCAGGGGCGACTTACAGATCGAGCTGTACCTAATACAGGATTTTCGCGAAAAAAATTTACTAGGAGAAAAAAATAAATGTTCTCCATAACCCGCCAATTATTGGTATCGCCATCTCAAGAAATCGTAACATTGCGACGGTAAAATCATCCTTGGGGACTGTTGCCCGATGCCCAGACTATCCATTGCAATAAAGAGATAAGTACTGAAGCCGGCTTTCTCATTGAAAAGAAAGAAAATTTAATTTAACCATGATTTTAACAGCGTGTCTGGCGCCTCTGACCTTGGCAAAGCAAGTTATTAGGAAAAGGGATCGATAGATCGATGGTTAACTAAATATTTGTGCTTTATACAACATTGGCCAAAAAGGTTGTTCCACCCCCATTTCCATGTACTTTTATTTATAAATTATTACCTCACAGGTGTAAATTGTTGACCAACTCCCCCAACTTATTTATGAAGAATGGGACATAATCCCACAAAACAGCATTTTAACCCTTGTTGAAAGCTTGTCGCGCCGTCTACAGGAGATAATTGCAGTACGCGGTAGACGCACACGCTGTCAGTCACCTGACCTTTAACGAGCACACCCTAATGCTAATTGTGTGTGAATTTGGTGAAATATGATGGCGTCTTTTCAATTTTATAGACATTCCTGTACATCTGTAGAAGTCACAGTGAAACAGTCGATTTGAGGGGGTACCTCTTATAAATTTTACTAAATGGTATAAAATATGTATATGTTGTGACGGCCAGATATGTCCGACAGACCAGATATGACCTACGACCAGAGAAGGCCAGATATGTCCGACAAAAAAGAGCCAGATGTGTCCGACAGGCCAGATGTGTCCGACAAAAAAGAGCCAGATGTGTCCGACAGGCCAGATGTGTCCGACAAAAAAGAGCCAGATGTGTCCGACAGGCCAGATGTGTCCGACAAAAAAGAGCCAGATGTGTCCGACAGGCCAGATGTGTCCGACAAAAAAGAGCCAGATGTGTCCGACAGGCCAGATATGTCCGACAAAAAAGAGCCAGATGTGTCCGACAGGCCAGATATGTCCGACAAAAAAGAGCCAGATGTGTCCGACAGGCCAGATGTGTCCGACAAAAAAGAGCCAGATGTGTCCGACAGGCCAGATATGTCCGACAAAAAAGAGCCAGATGTGTCCGACACATATGCTGCTGGCATTCTTGTCATTGTTTCCCGCAGTTTTTGAAAAGTAGGTTATTGATAGCAGCGTGCGCACAGCTCTAATTGTATTGTAAACCCACCTTTTTAAACAATATTATCTCTAAATTCTTGACAAAACACTCCTTAAGAAAAGCTGTTCTTAGTCATAGTTTTAAACCCATTTTTTTTATCCATTTTTTATATCCTTTCATCTTATAACCATTAGCAATATTTTTCTTTTAATTTGAATTTTATAATTTTTGTAAAGTCTACTGAACATACAGACTTGACATTTAATATGGAATATTTCAGTTTCGAAGGTATACCTAGATAATAATACGTTCTTTTTTAAAAAAACTCCAATATCATATAAGATTTGTGAATGTAAAAGTGTGCAGTCAGGTGTGTCACTACCAATTAACTGACTTTCATGCCTGTTGCGCTGCTGCACTATGTAATGTGCAGTGATTTAATTGGGTAGTGTTCCTTTGGGCTGATCAAAGCTTGGTTCTGTCAAAAAAAGTATCCATATTTCGGCAACTAAAGCATAGAAGAATTTGAAATTTTGCATGCAAGCGGTCAGTTTTGCAGTGCGTAAGATGAGTCAAGTAGTGCATTACACATTTGTTAATCTACGGCAGAATGGCGCGAAAAAGACAGACATAACCAGACAGATCATAGCGCCAAACGGAACGGTCCCCACAGTTTTATAGAGTAATGCCCAGACTAATGTACCTACACAGAGGTCACCCCCAATGTATCACAATTTTACCTACAGGGTACAGGACCCATGGTCTTTCGGGATACGCTGCTGCAACTAAACAAAAAAACACTTAGTCCGATCAGAACGAGGGGTAAATTGCCACTAAAATGCGTTTTTTAAAGCCCTTAGCGAACACCAAACTGGTTTTAGCAGGTAAGAACACCAAATGACCTCCGAGGTACCCACTGTATACAGCAAAACATCGTCGTCTGTTTCTCTAATGAATTGGGGCCCATGAACGATTCTGGGTAGAACAATTAAACTGCGTGGTTTTCTTTATTGAGGTCAGATTTCACCTGTACCGCCCAATTAGTCAAAACAGAGTTTACAGATATCCAGAAGAGGCCTACGACGAAGCATATGCCGGGTCTAAAGTGACAAGGGTGATTGACAGCGTCAGTATTTGGAGTAGATTCCACATTGGTGCCAAAACACCAATGGTAGTCATCGACGAAAACCTGAACCAGATCAAATAAAGGAATAATCTCGGAACCACTTGCCTATCATTTGATAGGGGGCACCTTAGGAACAATTCTAGGTTGCACGATGAGGTTGCAGGTTCACACAGAGCACTTTTAATAGCAGATAACTTACAGAACCAAGGGAATGAGCAGCTACCCTGCTCATCAAAATCGCAACATTTGAACCACATAGACAATATTTCGGTAGACCATTACTCACCAATCAACTGCCTACATGTCCTACAACAAAACTGGACCAGATTGGACAATTTTAGACCGTTGCCTGGAATGCTATTCCAGATTGAACTCTAAAAACCTACCCCCAAGAAATGCCTTGCCGCTTGAGAGCGCTGGCAACAGCCACGAAGAGGCCAGGCGTTACAACGACCATTGCTGTGACTAGCAACTGACATGAGAGTCTTTTGTGGAGCGTATTACCCTTTTACAGACGATAATTTGTAAAATATGGAGATCCAAAATATCTCTTTTAATGGTTGTCGTATGACATAGAGTAGGCAATGTGTTTTTGTTTGCTTCTCTGGCGAATTCCATTAATGAACTGATGTCACAATGACATCAAAGAGATAATTTAAAGTTATTAAAACACGATTTTAATCCTTTTTTTCATTTATCAGTGAGCAAAATAGGAAAAAACTGATGAAAAATTATTTTGAAAAAAATATTCCATATTAAATGTCAAGTCTGTATGTTGGATTTTAGACTATAAATAAATATTATTATTATTATTATTATTATTATTATTATTATTATTATTATTATTATTATGACAATTTTCTTTCCAGCATGCTAAAATGCATCGTGCATGAACAAGGTCAATATATGAATCTTTTTTTCCCCAATAAAGTACGATTATAATAAAGTCAACATGAAATGTCATTTTGTGGGAATTCATTTATTAAAAAAAGAGTCGCGTAACAGCGCTCGTAGCGTCCTCTAGCGGCAGTTCACAGAGCACAACAAGGAGCCGACTACCCTTGTAGGTGGATACATGCTGGTGAGTAACAGGGGTTTGTTTATGTACACAGTCATTGATTTATCCGTGAAATTGTTAGAAATATAGATGGGACACTGACATAACATTGGCAAACGGAAGCTGACGGCTTTGGAACGCCGTTTGTACAAAAAAAATGAAAGTGTCATTTTGACCAGAATTTTTTTTTTTTTTTTTTTTTTGCGCTAACATCCTTTTGAGATCGTCACTTACATAATTTTTGAGCAACTTTAGTTTGCTTGTCAATGAATTTTAAAAATACCCGGAAAATACACCCTACCTACGGTAAAATAAGCATTAAATAAAGTATTTTCCATTTATGGTCTAAATATTGTTTCAGATTTGTCAAAATATCAAAATATCACAATATAAATTTTCAGTCAGCAACAGTAAGCCCTGTTTCCTATATTGCAGCAAGTACTTGGGTAAGATGAAACTTTGTAAGAATTTTTTGCGGAACATACGTTACATTGTATTAGTCATGACGCAAAGCCCCTTGAGTGGAAGGTCGATTCAGAGCTAATATAATGGAGTATTTTGCCACCGGAATCCGCAGAGTTCCTTCCACGAAAGCTGCACAATTATAAATAAATAATTATAAATAAACGGTGCTCAGTTTCAAACAACTGCACTAAGTAATGCAAGGATACAACGCGTAGGGTAAAGCATGGCGGTGCTCAGGACGCATTGTCCAATCATAGGACGCAATTGGACGTAAATCTGCATATATGAATGAATGAATGAAGCTGGCCTTATTTCACCCAATGCAAAATCTGGGTCACTAGTCTCACGTTTTACTACGATAACAAGTCCAACGTTCATCGCATTGCAATCACCGATGGGATGACGTAAACATTCTACTTAAAATCATTATTGTAGGAGCATATGTATATAAATGATTTAATATATAGAATAAGATAAAACAGACGCTTTTTTGAAAAAAATTTATTACAAAATAAAAAATACTCGGTATGGTAAAGGGGTCAAAACAATGGGTCAATAATTCTGACTGAAAATTTATATTGTGATTCCATGATATTTTGACAAATCTGAAACAATATTTAGACCACAAATAGAAAATAGTTTATTTAATGCTTATTTTACTATAGGTAGGGTGTTTTCAAAATTCAGTGACAAGCAAACTAAAGTCGTTCAAAAACAATTAACTCCTCTATACAGATTATCACAATTTTTACAACGTTATTCTTGTAAGAGATTCCGGTGGCAAAATACTCCATTATATCAGTCCCCGTTCCATAATGGCGGGAAGGAGTGTATTTGTTTGTTGAAATAAGTTTTCTGTAGATATATGGGATTTTGGGACAACTTGTTCGTTTAAGGAGATATTCACGTTGTATATTGCTACCTTAAAAATTTCATATATTCATTTACACAAGATATATTTAAAGGTACACTAAATAGGATTTTGGCGCTAAAACTCCTATTTTAACGAATTTTCCTGGAATGGGGGGCATTTTCTTCTGACTTTTTATCCTTTAATCCTCCTTTTCTGACTCTCGCCATAACTCTGCAACAATTTTGGAAAAAAAGCGAAAAATCAAAACACGTGCTTAAACGTGGGTTTGTCATGACTGCTAACTACTGAGGTTAAATAAGGGGCGTTAAATATGATTAGTTTTTACGGTATTGATTAAGGCCATCTATCTGACAATTTATGTTTTAAAAGTTTTGATTCTCCTCAGGTAGGCTAAGTTCAACAAAGAGCGATTCATGCTGTTAAGACGCGTCCAAAATCCTATTGTGTGTCCCGTTAACGTTCTCTATTGTAACTGACGGAACAAACACAATTTATGTCATGTAGAGTGGATGGAAGAAGTATTTTTATCTTTCCCGTTGTGTTTTTATCTCCCCCGTTTTTACTATGCACAGGCACAAATTATCCCATAATTTATGTCATGTAGGGTAGATGGAAGAAGTATTTTTATCTTCCCGTTGTGTTTTTATTTTCCCCGTTTTTTACTATGCACAGACACAAATTATCCCATAATTTATGTCATGTAGGGTGGATGCAGGAAGTATTTTTATCTTTCCCGTTGTGTTTTTATCTCATCCGTTTTTTACTATGCACAGACACAAATTATCCCATAATTTATGTCATGTAGGGTAGAGGGAAGAAGTATTTTTATCTCCCCAGTTGTGTTTCACTTTATTTTCACATTCTTGAAACTTCTGATTTTGTTAAGAAGACCGAATAGGGAAACGTGTAATTGTTCATCAATGTAATTTATTTTAAACGAAGTTTATTCGATTGAAACGGAAACAAAGCGCTGAAAGCATTAGATGCTCTCCGTATGTAATTGATAGAGAATGGAAAACATGTGATTTTGAGTGTATAGAAAACACTTAACTTTTTCTTTTATTGAATTATCTCGTTTTACTCCCTGTATTTGACAGCAAATGAAATAAAACATACATTGCTCTCATATGATTTATTTTTGTCCTATCTGCGTGGAGTCTACAAATTGTTATGAGTCTTACATCGTATTAATGCCTAAATAACCTGCCATTGGTGTGTCATGTTCCCACGATAAACCATTGGAACCACTATCTGGTGAACCACACGCCACACTTCGTCAGGTGGCGGTTCAGGTGGTCGCCATTTCCGCATACGAATGCTGTCTTTGATATAAAAACACTCCGACCTTGGCTGCTTCGTCTGGTGGAAGCTCCCTCTTACTGAGTTAGAACAGTGTCAACTTTGAAGATAAATACATCTCAAGTGTTGCAGCACTCAACAACTTTTTGCTCGATCTAATTATACTACCAGCCTAAAACTTGTTAGAACGCAAGAAAAATACCATAATCGCGCTCGAGTAAACGTATTATTTGAATATCAACTACAATTGCAAAATTGTTTATCTTTAAAGTCCCCTAACTCTCCGTGTAGAAAGTCCAAAACTTGTCAACACTTCTTCTTTCGATGTCCTTTAAAACAGAAATACAATGACTTCAATAAATCTCTAGAAAATATAAATGTTTCTAAATGGTTTATTGTTGTTTCGGATGAAAAATTATAAGAAATTACAAAACTATAATAAAGCAATATATACGAAACTGCAAAACATTAGTTGTGAACCTTAATTTCTATCTTATAATATTACAATACATGATAAATATCTATTCAAAAAATCAAAAATACCACAAACACAAAATACCCTGGTGTTGCAAAATATCGCAGTTTTATGTACAATGTATACAGTTCACAGCGTTTCTATAAATGCATTCAAACTCCTTTTCATTTGTTCCCTTATTTGACCTCTCTCCACTTCAAAGCTAACAAGTTCTTCTTCATTCTCCTCAACTACAGAATCATGCAGAGCACTTAATTTAACATTGATAATCAAGAAAAATAATTGGCAATCTGTTGTGTTAAAAGCCAATCTTCCTTAGGGCCCCTTTACACTGGACGGGCGTCCTTTCTGCGTTCTGTAGTGCGGATTCGTTTGAGAGTACAAAATTATAATACTTTACTTTCTGACACCTGGCCGATCACCTAATATTCATTTTTTCAACCAAAGAGATGCTTGTGCCTCCTTTTTACGACCACAGTGATAAAAGTTTCGTGGTCGCACAAAGGACGCAGAAAGGACGCCGCCCCAGTGTAAAGGGGGTTTTACTGAATAATCTGTGAACTTCCTCATTGATATTACCTCTCATCCTCTTGCTATTGTCACCCTTTTATGTCCATTTAAATATTCACTCTAGGATAAATAAATATGTTTTGAAAATATTAATGGAAGTATCTACCCGCCTCAGTTACACTGCTATGAATGAAGCATTGTCTCTTGATATTAAATCTGTTAATCAGTAACAATTCGACACTAACATTGTTACAAAACAGGTTAAGATTTATCCAGGGGTCTACAGCTCTCTTTCTGTACTTACCCATCTTTATATTTCTGTCAGACATATCTGGCCTGTCAGACATATCTGGCTCTTTTTTTTTTTGACGGACATATCTGGCCTGTCGGACACATCTGGCACTTTTTTGTCAGACATATCTGGCCTTCTCTGGTCGTAGGTCATATCTGGTCTGTCGGACACATCTGGCCGTCACATATGTTCACCACTATTTTGTATTTTGTTTAACCATTAATCATGTTAGACACGGTATCCGTAATAAAAAGCACTATTTCTAACAGTTTACAGCTGTGAGGTGATCATTTGTTAATAAAAGTACATGGAAATGGGGGTGGGACAACCTTTTTGACCAATGTTGTATAGTTTCTGAAAGTCTCGTTTGATTTATAAAAGAGAAAACTCGCGCATTCGGAGGGGGGTAGGTGGGTGTCAAAAGTGCAGTCAGTAGTATGCACGGTTACAAAACTGAACAACCACGATTCAAAATGGCAATGGCAAACCAGGAGTTCGAATCGACATGTAGGTTCCCGTGTGGTCAGTTACACATGTCAGTGCAAGCTAAAAGCCAGCGTCACAGAAATAAATGCGGGCCCTCCCGGGTTCAGACAAATTGCTCTTTGCATAAGAAAACTTTAATCAAGGAAGCAAAGCTGTTAAATGTACGGACAAAAAGCAGAAAAAACAGATGGAGAAAATAGGCCATATTGCCAATTTTGTTGCAATGATAAATAGTCATGGAATAACAGCACATGATAATTTTTATCATGTACAACAGGTAAAAAAAGTTCAGTTTCGGGGCCATGAGAGTTCAACATAGCTTAAAAAGTTATGGACCGATTTCAATGAAATATAAGATGAAATATAAGTTATCAAGTGTTTTTTACGCCCCTTTAGCTTCCGTGATTGAACAAAGAGACGTGAGCCCCGTATAGGAAAGCTTTATGATGCTCTCCTGGTTAATGCATGTTTCTTTCAATGATCGTTTTATTGCCATTTGTTTCATATAATGACATGGAATCATCACTGTATATATAAAACGCATGTTCCAGTGGGTTGTTCTTCTCAGTCGGACATTTTCAAAATGCATCATTTCAAATACATCTCCACAAAATGAAAAATGTTATGTTTGCATCCCTAAAAGGGTTGATCTCTATAGGATGATGTTTCAAAACGTATTTGACTTGCGGTGCGTCGCATTAATAGGAAGGGAAAACATTGCATATCCAGATTACAATTTTCAGAGCGTTTCTAAATGATTTCAAATCAAAATTTGACATTCTAAATTCCATATTAGATCTTAAACTTTAAAAAAAAAAAACTAATCTTTGTCAACTATAGAAGGAACATTTTGCTCGACTATTCTCCTCTTTAGAACCACAACTGTTATCGTAAGAACGGGTTTGGGGTATGTCGCCGTCCAATGGTGCACAGAAATACCAAGTAGGTATACGACCTCAACGTATTATGTTATCAGGCGCCATTCTCGAAAAAAAGAAAACATTTCACACAAAAACAATGATAGCCGAACGCACACGATTGCGGGTAGTCCATTTTGTCAAACCCCATTAAGAGGTAAATATGACAGCCATGGAAGCTTATGTTATATCTACTTTTCCATTTAATACAATTTAGCACTAGGAATTGCAATTTTTTCACGCCTGCTTATTTTTTATGAATTTTCCTTCACGGGCCTCTGCTATTCTCATCATTACTGGACATCAATCCTAGAATAACATACGACATAGGCAAATTACAACATGAATCATGTATACTAGACTGATAGTTTTATTGTCTCTTGCACTTCACTAAAGAGTTACAGTTTTTGTGAACGCTTCCTCTTCATTGTTCCGTTTGGAGCAATACTGAGGTGATTTGATATCAATGAGCTTTCAATAATAATGCAGGAAATGACCGTGTTGGTAACAAAACCAATCCCGAAATGAAATATCGATTAGTTGTTGGCCCTTGACATGATCTTCCAGTCATTACAGATTTCAAAGGATGCAAACTGACGCAGAATTTAACTCAAAGTCTTATTGTAAGAACGCTCAGTCGCATATGCTTAATTGAGGAAACAAATTTTAGATGAAATAAGTTATCAAGTATTTTTTACGCCCCTTTAGCTTCCGTGATTGAACAAAGAGACGAGAGCACCGTAGAGGAAAGCTTTAGGATACTCTCCTGTTTAATGCATGTTTCTTTCAATGATCGTTTTATTCCCATTTGTTTCATAACGATAATGTCATGGAATCATCACTGTACAGGTATATCTAAAACGCATGTTCCAGTGGGTTGTTCCTCTCAGTCGGTTGTTTCAAATAAATTGGATACTTTCAATGACATATTCGAAATGCACCATTTCAAATACATCTCCAAAAATGAAAAGTGCCATGATTGCATCCCTGAAACGGGTTTAACTCTATAGGATGTTGTTTCAAAACGCATATTTTTCTTTGCGGAGCGTCGCATTAATAGAAAAGGACAACATCGCATATCCAGATTACACTTTTCCGTGTAAACAAGAATCACTGTGTTCGTCGCAAAGCTGATCAAGACCTTAAATCCCCCTTTTACATACCTCTCCTCAAAGAGCAAATATATAGTTTTAAAAAATCATAAATGATCCCTAGGTCACAATCCAAAACTGCGTGTGGTACGATGCTCCCCGTGGTCGGGTGGTTTTTAATATTCTGAAATTCTTCACCAATCGACGGACCTCCGGTTAATTTGGCGGGGACAGACCCAATGAGCAGCTAAATGTATCAGAGGTGGATTTTGAAGCCACCCGACAAGGCACACCACTCTTAAAAGGACTGGCGTTTCATGTGGAAAATGGTAAGTCTATAACTCGGTCAACCTCGGGTGATTTCGTGTCTCAGCGTACGTAGATTAGATAACGGAGTTGATCGAATATCCCCGAATATGGAGTTTCTGTGACCTAGATTGCGATAGATGTGCACTCAAATTACTTCCGTCTCATCCAATCTCTGCCAGGGACACAGATTGTTAGGCCCAAACCGAACGTACGGGTTGCTACGTGTGGTCTACGGCAAAAAAAAAAAAAAATGGGGAAAACGAGGGAGTTTATGCGTGAGGAGCACGTCCATCATGCGTATTTTTGAGGACGCAAACAGCACGCATAAACTTTTCGACATGTCTTTCGACATGTATTCTCGCTATGTCCTAGCCGGGACATAAAACCGTGCGTCCAGGCTGTAGTTGCTATTCACAATATTGCGTATTGTGTGCACTTTTGTGTACGAGAAGTTGTGCACAGAATTGACGACACCACTCAGCTGACCTCTATTAAGGAGCATGCCCCATCAAACACTTGATTTCTGCACGGCATTGATGTTCTAGAACATTGACTGATCCAGAGAGAGCTATTCGGACCGTCCCCTTCCCCCCTGCAGACTTCAAACGAATTATTTCTCTCATTTTCCCTAACCCCAAGTGTATAATGACAATTAAGAACAAGCATGTTCTCCCTCCCTACACCCTACATGTTATATAGTGCAATTGTATTCCTCTGTCCTCTCTTTCTCTCTCTATGTATATATATGTAACTTACTTTGGTACTATCATAAATGAAACTGGTCTGCAAACAAATGAGATCTTTTCAACAATAAGAGAGAAACAACTATGGTCTAAACGTGTTGTTGCTGCCGCTCCTATTCCGCCCTTGGGCGAACGATGATGATGACGAACAAGTTTTTTAACGCAGAACTTCCTCTATCGGAACATGCGAGACCAGTCTCATTTGTGAATATCTTTTCTTCGCCCACTTCTACCCAAGACACCTATAAGGATGTTCTAACCCTTTATTATCATCCAAATTCCAAAAATGATCATTTCCTGCATCTTATTATTTAATAATGCATTTACATGTATCTTTGTGCTGGTTTGAAATTAGGAGCCCCTAATTGCAGATTTTCATGAAACCAAAACATCATTTTGCTTTATCAACGGTAAAATCTGAACTAAGGATAGGGTCTGTCCTAGATAGCCTGTGATTTTTTGTGTTTATTTGTTGTATTTGTGTATAATTGTCAATAAAATGCAATGCTTTTTTTTTCAAATATCAACTTAAAGGTTTTCCATTTTAACACTTTCTTTTGTCAATTTTCCTGTCATTTAAGTCAGATCTGATCACAATGAAACATTTTGTGTTATCCAGTCCCCTTTACCGGGCATGCCCAATATAATGCTAGAGCCACAGCATGTTTTATAGCATTATATGGCATCCCCACTGAAAAAAATGAAAAATTTATGTTCACTTACAATAACAAATATGATGTGCCGGATACTAAAAAGCCTAGCTTTGACCAGGTCAAAGGAGCATCACCCAATTAAATCACTGCATATTACATAATGCAGCAGGGCAACACACTTGGTAGTCAGTTAATCGGTAGCGACACACCTGACTACACACTGCTTCGTTCATATATCTTATATGAGATCGGAGTTTTTTTGAAAAAAGAACGCACTGTTACCCAGGCATACCTTCGAAACTGAAATATTCCATATTAAATGTCAAGTCTGTATATTTATATGTATTGACCCATTACAGTGACGTCACATTTGCTCCGTAACACTAGTCTGGCGGCCATGCTGGAGGGAAAGAACGACGGGGAATAGTAGCGTAAATATAGGCGAACCAAATAAAATAAAATAAACTTCATATCGTGATCAAGTACACCAAAAGGAAAAGTATATATACATGCGGAAACTTCAGCTGATCAGCGTGATTGACCCATATAAACTCAAGACAGTCTAAAGACCTGAAATCCTGACTTATCCCAACATCGTGGAATTGTCAGAAGCTAGTTCAGTTATCTTGTACTTCATTTTTCTTGTTCATTGGGTTATAACATTTATAGTTTGAGAGAGTTTAATGTGTAATCATAATTTTAATCTTTCATAGAAACAACTTTTTACATAAAGGATAGATAGAAGGAGAAATTTGAGCTGATCATCGGGATCAACCCTCACAGACTCAAGAGGAATGTATGCAGGGTTGTCTTATGACAAGAAATATTGCTGTCAGATATATTATTTAACTGTACATCATGAAGCTGTCAGAAATTATTTCAGCATCCCCGTACTTCATTTTGGTTCATTAGGAAGTACATGTTACAAGACTGTTGTTTGAGAGTTCAATATTTTACCATGAATTCAATCAATAACATAAGCAATATTGTTAGCATTTTATTATTAGTTCAGACAGTCACAGAAGCAAGGCAATTTGCAAACTTATAAATTTATGATATCCAATGTAAAATAACAAAAAGTGATCAGTTCATGAATTGATCTTCATTTCTGCAACCATTTGCTTAAAAATATTGGAAAATGCACATTTTGTATAAATCAAAGGAAGCAAAATGCATTTGTTGACATTGTTGTGCAATTCAATGGCAGATTATCAGGGGCCCTTTCCTTACAGTTGATAACACTGACATGGAAAATATTTACATAGTTTTAATGATGCAGTGCAACATGTAGTACAATGTACATCAATTGCATGGGCTTAAGAAGTCGAATTAAGTCACCATTATTTGAGAAACCTGTTTAGTATATTTTTAATCTATGTGTAGTGAAGTGCTTGATTGAAGACTCACAACTGATATGTGCTGTGTGCAATAATTGTGTGTGGGTATGTACATATAAGACCCTAGATGCTTTTTCTAAACCGTTGGAAATTTTATTTACGAGAATCCACAACTGGTGGTCACAATTTTAAAAAATGCGCAACCTACAAGAGTTAAATATTTTGTTGGTTAAGGACAGCCATCTGTTTCTGCATATCAGACCATCTGTGAAAGGTGCACCATGCAAAATTTTATATTTCTAGTAAACTTTTCCATTTAGCCTTTAAAAATATGAGAAAGAAAAAGTGTTTTCATTACTTCTTGTGCTTCTGCTCACAATTTTAAATTTATAAATAGAATGCCTATCCGAGTTGTGTGCAAGCTATCAGGATAACAACTTCAAAACAACAAATGAACACTGCACATTGACTTTGGGTACAGATTTTCTTTACCAATCAATGTGAGCAAAAATTTTGAAAAGGATGAGATTGCAATTTAAAGTCACTTGCAATTAACATGCATGGCAGAATGATTCTTGATTTATACAGAAATATGATAAACATTTGGAGTAAAGAATCAATAAAAATGCTTGGCAGATCAATTCTCTTCAAAAAATCATTCAAAGAGAAAAGTTAGGAAAACCAGTAAAATTCAGAACTCAATGGTCATTTTTTCAAAATTCCTTCTACAAATGAGAACTGTCCTTTCAGTGTTATATATTCAGTTCTGTGTGCCGCTTCAAACAAATCCAAATTGAATAACTCCTGTCATGCACTGAGATTCACTCTCCTGATGTTCAGATCCTGTCTCCTCAGCTGGTCACAAAGATATAAGAATATTTTTTGCGCCTTCTACCTTGTGTGTCATCCACACTGTAGCTGCCTTTTGTACCTTTCATCAAAAGCTTTTCTTTTTATATATATATATAATCAAGATATACTTGCACCCAATTATTCAGTGCAGCTTGGTGGGAAAATGTCAGATCAATTCCCCAAATGTAAATTAACAAAAACGGGTAACAATAGTTATTTTTATTCATATTGTAACTTGCAACATAATACAGTTAGAAAACACAGAGTTTAACATATTTCAAATTCATTTCATTAGGTTATATGTCAATTAAATGATACCTGAGTTACAATATATATACTTACAAAATAGATTTACTTTTCACAATACACCAAATCTAAAATCAAGCTACTAACTTACAAATACACTTAACACAGGTAATTGATTTAATTGGCCCAGCTGAGCTGTGTACAAATGTACATTGTACTGTAGCCTTGACACTAATTGACAATAACGCTAACCAGGTATTTAAGAGGTAAATGACAGCCGATAAAGTCCGGGGAGCACCATAACTGATAACAAATTACACCCAAGGCAATAAGTGAGTCTTCATAATGAAAGTCGAAACCCTGCCTGGGTATTTCCACACGTTTTTACAACACTCTTCACCCAAACTTTTTGGGCAATACTTATGTGCAGTGTACGTGCGCTCCAAACTTGTACACCTCGGTCTTTGGGTTTCTACTTTTTTTTTTCTTTTATGGTAAAGGCTGCACAGCTGGGTCTTCATTCTTTGTTGTACAATAAATTAGTTTTATCCTTTACTTGTCCGATGAGTTTTGATTTAAAGCCACTTCTAGGTCTCTCCTACGTTTACGGTTTTCGTCCCTTACCACTGTCGTCGTTACCACTGCAGGCAGTCTGTGAACGCTTGTAAAGTTAGTTATCTTCTTTCTATCATATACCCTGCAGTAATTCATCATTTTACTCGGTTAAATATCAAAGAAAATACAGAAATTAAATACTAGACATAATCATGCGCAGCAGACGATTCCGGTCTCCCTCCAACATGGCTGCCGCTTGTTTTGATGACGCAGGCTCTAATGGGTCAATATGATATATACATATGATATATGATATCTGTAATGTAAATATGCATTACCATAATTTATTTTACTATTAACAAGTGATATCAGCGACGGCAAGCGAGTTCCTGAGTACTTTAAAGAAGCAGTGGACAGCAGTTCGAGCATTATTGATACTGAGTTTACGGCGCAGAAACATGCAACTAAGGTAGTTGCAACTAAGGAGTTCCTTTGATAACGTTGAATTCAATATGGTAAAGTAATTATCCAGAGAACACAGTTTTACTTTGGATTTAAGATGTAAATAACAGCTTAAGAAACTTAGTTTTACTTTAACGGGTGCTGATTTCCCGTTCCCGCTTGTCAGTGATTTTACTATGGGCTATTTCTAATGTGTTTTATTATTTTTATTCATACGTTATGAAAAATATATATGTCGACCATTAGCCCATTTTTATTTTTTCTTCAGATAATGCATGTTGAAATTGTTGCCATATATTGCGCAATTAAATAGTCATTGTGGGATTAGAACGGTTCTCCTAAGGCAGGCTTAGGGACCATTCCCAGGCCCTATCGTGCTAACTGTGAATTGTTCTTTCTCCGAGGGGATTATCGCTAAATTGCAGTCAACTTAAGTGGCTTAGATAAGAACCCAGTCTCACTCTCCGCTTGTGTTATGATGCACAGTTTACAAAGCGTGATATAGCCCCATTTATATAATCTGTGAAAATGAATGTTTTTGGTTTGGCACCATTAGATTTACACGTGTGGTTTTATGTATTATTAATATGCCATCATCTAATCGTTTTGTATACATTGAATGTATTGAAGTCACGCTTGCCTTTATTTCTCAGGTGATTGCTGAATTAATCGATAGGCATAGTGCCATTGCCCCTGATGGGACCCGGCTTGGTGCTTTGACGTTTGCCACTGATGTGGTGAGAGAGTTTGAGCTGAATGCACCGTAAAAGGTTACATTGACATGATTGACAATAGAAGTAAGTTAATCTCTTTTTCTCTCCCTCTTCCAACTTGCTAACTCTCTCTTTCATAAACATACAAAAGCACACACGGTCTCTCTCTCTCTCCCTGTCCGCCTTTCTGTCCTTTCTCTCTCTCTCTCTCTCTCTCTCTCTTTCTCTCTCTCTCTCTCAAACACACACAAACACACATACATTATTATAGAAAAATGTATATTTTAAGTGGGAGACACGAACATAGAACTGGCTTTGGAGACCGCACAGCTGATGTTTGAAGTTTTTTCTTGGAAGAAAGCCCGAAGCTAATATGGCTACATAGTGACGGGATGTCTAACCTGGGGGATCCGCGACCAAGAGCAACAAGTATTAAAAATCAAGGTTAGTATATCAATGAAGCGTGTATATGGTGAAAACTATCTTTATCAATATTCTGTCTAAGTAAAGACTTTCGTGACTTTTAGCCTATTAAGGTATTGTTTTGCAAATAATTTGAAATGTTGCGGGTCAATCGTTCTGTAAAGGCCTTTTGACCAATTCTGTAGTCTACTTTTTCCGTACCTGATTTATGTGATTTCCACAAAACTTTAAACGTTATTGTGATATACACACACACACACTCATATGTATATCAATCCTATTTTATCAGACCATAATTGATGTGACTCTTGAAACAGTTCTAATATATATTTACCATCTGAAAAGAATGAAATAAGTGAAAGATACCTATATGTATAAATTGTTTTAGTTGTTTGTTTGGATAAATTATAGTTTCTGCCACCATTCTTCATCAATTCATTATATCTATTTATTTCCAGGATGGACAATCTGCGTGGTGTCTATTGGTGGCCATGCGCATAAAATTGAAGACATAGCATCTCCTGGATGTGTTGTCAAATTTGGAAGTTTTACAGAGTACGTAAAAGTTGCAAGAGAGGCTAGGGGTCTAGAGCAAGCTGATAACGCTGCTTAACTCTTCGTGCCTTTCGGACTCTATGTACGAGATCCAAATACAAGTAATACAAGGCATTGTTTGCGCATTATATTAGTCATTCAAATAGAACAATAGCGAAGATAAAATCACCACTATCAAAAACCAGAAGAATGCTGATTATCTGCAATATATGTTATCACCTTCGTCATCGGGGTGTAATTTATCTCGTATTCATGTCCCTTAACTTCTGCGTTGTAATTAATTTGGATTCTCGAAAAAACATCTGAATCTCAGTGCAAGTACACTATTTTTAGTACAATGTCACCTTGGTCCTTCTAAATCGAATGCTTCGAAATCAGTTCAAGACGTACATATTTACCCCCTCCCCTTTGTTGATGAATCGTCTTTCTTCTTATTTTCTGTTTTTGTGGCTAATAAATGAAAAAAAATCACGTACTGTTTTGATAATATTTCGATGTCATTGTGAAGCAAACAAAAGTACATGACTATATTATTCTCACTCATAAAACAACCCTTAAAGCAGCAAATCATCTTAATAATGTTTTAAAAAATTACACGACCAAAGAACAGAATTCTTATCAATGTCTATGACCCCATTGTGCTCAGTACAGGGATCCTTATTATAAAAGGCTGTTGAGGGTTTATTACATATATGCTTCTCCCAGGATTTAAGACAAGTATTTTATAATGATCTAATGTAATAAGTATTTGGTATGAATACTTTTATTGCATGAAATAACCAAGCACAGATTTTAAGAACAACATTACACCGGTATTTGAACAGTCCTTGCCAGTTTCCACTTGCAGAAATATTTCTCTTTTTATTTGCCTAAATGAAAAAAGAACATAGCAAAATTACTTTGAGTAAAAATATTTTGACTTATGTTGAGATAGCATTCTGCTAACTTCAATAAGAATGATTAGCAGCCTTGCTGAGTATGGAATACCCTTATGCTGGTAAGGAAGTCATACTACTCAGATCACATTCAATCAACCTACATGTATGTTACTACCACATCTGTGTATAAAAAAATCCACACAAAAATTGTTAATATATGAATAATATGATATCGACAGAATTCTTCAGATTTCCGAAATACCCGGGAATTGTAACCGTCAAAATGAGAGACCCAGTTATGAGAATAAGTTCCAACAAAGCTACTGAAATTAGATTCAGCAATGCACTATTATTAACACTTCAAGCACAATCTTCACAAACCACTTATTTGTGCCTATGCTTTGGGTACACTGGCTGGTTGCATGAAGCACATGCATGTGACATTTTCCTGTCAGTGTTGCGTGGGCAAAATATTTGAATAAAATTTAAAAACTAATATTGAAAAACAATGCTTCTCTTTGGGGTCATATATGACCCCACAAGAGTCTGTGATGTATACGCCACACTAACTGGTTGATCCCTACAAAAAACTGTGAAAGTGTGTAGAATTAGTAGACCGACAAACTCATGCATGGAAAGAAAGTTCGAATAAAAAATTAAGAAATGGCACGTTATATCATATGGCTTGGGTCGTAAATGACCCCACTCGGTCACTTGAGGGTTAATTGTCACATAACCCCATAGGACCCAGTTAATGCTGACCCATAAAGCTCTGCTGTGCCCAATTAATTCTGTGAGCTAGCCTTGAAAAGCCGGGTCACCTCAGTAAATCGGTCATAATTTATTTGTTTGTCTTTATTACCCATACAAAGTATACATTTTTAAAAAACCAATATTTCAAGCTAATTGAAAATAGAATAACATTTAAATTTAACATGCAGTATCAAAAGTTATAGCCGGTTAAAAACTACATTTTCATTTGGTAATGGGTAAAATAAAACAAAGTTGATTTATCTTATGCACATCAATTTTTTATTTCTACATACATTTGCCTGAAAATTCACATGGATGATGTCAATTATAGTAACTTTCAATCCAGGAAATTTCAGCAATTTATCTCTATCAATTTTCAAGTTATGATCGTTTTGCTATCAGGTATACCAGCTTTTCAGCTCACCTGAACATCGTGGCCAGAGCTGAATAGAAGTCAACTTTTTACACCATCTATGACAAAAACATCTTTAAAACTTATATCATGAATAAAGGAATATCATCCCCACTGTCTATATCACTGTCACTCGAAAACACCTTATCAGTGTCGTAGTTTTCAATCATTTCAATAACAGTATTCATTCGCAGGCCCCTTCCGTAGTGAGAAGTCGCCATTTTGATTTTACTTTCACCAGCTAGGTCTAGAAAATCGCCGATTTCTCGCTCATATATATTTCTATCGTCCTTTATATCATAAATAAATGAATATCAACGCCACTGTCTATGTTACTGTCACACGAAAACTTCTCTTCAAAGTCCGGATTTTCAATCATTTCAATAATAAAATCCCTTCGCAGGTCCCTACCGTAGCGAGGAGCCGCCATCTTGATTTTACTTTCTCCAACTAAGTCTTGAAAATCGCCGTTTTCTCGCTCATATATATTCTATCGCCTTTAAAAATGGTGGCAATGAGAGACAAGAAACATACCCGGATGTTAAACTATATATCATTTCATGACTCACGATACAAAAGAGTACAGAAGACGATCTTTCCAAGATACGCACATATGCGGTTCTGGGCGTTTGGGGTAAGCGATAATTGAACCGCACATATGCGGTGACGGGCTCTATGGGGTAAACTATCACTGACACTTCCGGACTCTTCTTCCTGCTTCCAGGGCATTCGTGTTATTGCGTTAGTTGAGATTGTTTTGCAATTCTACCGGTAGCTGTCTTTGTAGGCAGTCCATCGTTCTAGTTTGGATCTCTTTCCGTAGCGTCGCGTAATCTATACCTAATAGTGATTTACTGCTTATTTCATTTTAAAAAAATCTGTTTGGCGAATGTGAACGAAGATGGAAATGTATGTAAGGGGACTGCTTGGAATGAATCGCTCTCTATTTCCGTGCCGCTGAGCTCAAGGTTGTCTTGGGTCTCGTTCATAATGAAGCTGTTGCTCTGTGTGGATCGATCCAACTATGCATGGACTCTCGCTGAAAAATGTTTACTAATAGGCATGGTTGAAACAGAGAGGGTGGGCAAAAGGCTGATCAAAAATCTAAATCGATAAGTGATCAATTAAGAATGTTGGAGTAAGCTCAAAATGTCATTCTGAGGGGAAGTGATCAATTAAGAATGTTGGAGTAAGCTCAAAATGTCATTCTGAGGGGAAGTTAAAGGTTTGTGGCCGTGCAGAAAGAGAGACATCTTTTCATGTTGAGTTTTAAAATTACTATAATCACCACCGAGTATATTTTCGAAAAATAGAAATTAAAAAAATGCGGTAATTAGTTATTATATAGTTGATCAAATTCGATCAAAAGCCTATGAAAATATATAATTTAAATATCTGAAACAAAATTACTTTTAGGTGCAAAAATCGTTTATTTTGACACACCGCTTAAGTAAAACTTTTTAACGTCTGACACTTCCTTAGCAATGTAGGCTATGGTCACTTTATACGAGTGTGTGATCATTTTTTTCACCTCGTAGTTACTTTTTCATAAATTAACGGGGGGGGGGGACTTACCCCGGGGTCCAACTAGCCCTGCTCTCCCCTATTTAGTCAGTCAGTAATAATGCAGTTGGTTGGTTAGTCAGTTTACCAGTGATTACGTCATTATACAAATTATTTGACAAGAGAAAGCTGTGTGCAACGCACATTGAAAAACAGGATTAGAGGGGCACATACTCTAAATTTAAATTAATGTTATAAAATATAGGTATTTTCACCGCTATTTTGTATTTTCTGAACGATTAATCAAGCAAGATTTTAACATACTTTGAACACACTTTAAACGTACTTCCGCCCGCCGCGTTTTAACGGGGTTTGCAAGTGTTAATTATTCAGTCCATCACGTTGATGCGTCGCTGATGATGTCACTCTTGGGCTGAACTGGTCATGTGGTGATGACAGATAGCTAAACTATAAAAAAGTTTTACCAAAGGCCACCTGTGTAACCAAGAACATCATTCGTACAAACGGTACAGTATTTATGTCATATATATGCTGCACTTAGGTCATGACCAAAAGTATTTTGCATAAATACAGAAAAGGGGGGAAACAAAACCAACCACTTTTACAACAAGATCATAATAATTACAAAATTAGGGAAAGAATTCCCATCTCCACAAAGAAAATTCATCACTGTTAGTCAACTGTCAATAAGGTTGGGAGAAGAGTCAAGTTGTATGGGAGATAACACAGTGTCACCAGATCGAAATATGTCAGAACATTCAGAACACTACGAATCCTGCTTACTAAACAACATTCCTAAGAAACCGAAGGGTGAAGGTTTTGGCACATGCATTACAGGGCGGAAAGAGGAGATTGTATGTCGCTAACGAAACCTTTTTCAATTATGTGTTTAAATAGGGTTGATGGTGATATGAAGCAACGCCAAAATCTAAGCATTTGTTCCTTGGCAGACTCTCATTGCTTACTGCAAAATGTTGCTAACCTGTATGTATACAAACACACTAAATCAAACGCATTACCCTTTGGCGGAGGTAATTATTTTTATTATTATTATTATTATTATTATTATTATTCATAGCACGAGACCTTGGATCTTGGCAAAATAGCCCCATATATCAGTAAAGAGTATACGACCAACGTGCTTCCATAATAGTATTGACTGTTAACTCCAAGAAATGGAGACTGTTTGTCTCCCCCCGCCCCCAATGTCTCCCTAAAACTACTTTTTTTTTAAGCATTACATGTATAAGAACCAAGGTGACATTGTACTAAAGGGTTTTTTTTCGGAATCTAAAGCAATTACAGAGCACAAATTAAGGAAAAAACACGAGATAAATTATACCGCGATGACCAAGGTGATGACATTTATTGCAGATAATCATCATTCTTCTGATTTTGATAGTGGTGATTTTGTCCACGTTATTGTTCTATTTCAATGACTTATGTAATGCGCAAACACTTTTAGTATTGAACGGATCTCGTACATATAATGGCATTGCGAGTCCAAAAGACACGAAGAATTAAACGGAAATATCAGTTTTATTTTGGACCAGAACCATTCTTGGGATCTCGTACATAGGTGATTAAGAGTCCAAAAGACACGAAGAATTAAACAAGGTAATCAGATTGCTCTTGACCCTGAACATCTCTTGCGACAATTGCGTACTCTGTAAAACTCCCAAATTTGACAACACATCCCGGAGATGCTATGTCTTCAATTCCATATACATCCGCATGGCTACCAATAGCTACCACGCAGATTGTCCATCCTGGAAATAAATATAGATAAAGAATTGATAAATAATGGTGACAGAAACTATCCAAACGAACTATATATTTCCAAATCCAAACAAAGAAACTTACAAAATATATATGTGAATTTTAAAAAACTCCTTTCAAGGGTCACATCATTAATGGTCTGTTCAGATAAGAGTGTTGATATTTATATACAGACTTCACATTTAATGTTTTTTTTTCCAAACCATTTTTACTGCTTAGATTACCATAGTAATTAACGTTTTAAGGTTTTGTGAAGATCGCTAAAATCAGGTACGGAAAAGTCAACTACAAAATTGGTCGCAGCGTCTTTACAGAACGTCTTTACCGCGATATTTCCAATTATTTACGAAACAATATCTCAGTCAACTCAAAGTAACGGCAGTCTTTACTTGGACTGAATCTCAATTGGATAATTTGACCATATACACGCTTCACTGATATACTAACCTTGGTTTTTAATACTTGTTGCTCTTGGAATCGGATCACCCATATTAGACACCCCATCAGTATGTAGCCATATAAGCTTTGGGCTTTCTTCCAAGAAAACATCTTCAAACATGAGCTGCGCGGTCTCTAAAGCCAGTTCTATATTCGTGTCTCCCACTAAAAAGAGACAAAAATGATTTTGTAGAACAAAGTGTGTGTGAGAGAGAGAGAGAGAGAGAGAGAGAGAGAGAGGGAGATCGTGTGCGCGTTTGCATGTTCATGAGAGAGAAAGAGAGAGTTAAGAAAGAGAGCGAGTAAAAAGATCGACTTACTTCTATTGTCAATCGCATCTATGTAAGCTTTAACTGTGGCCAAGTCAGTGTGTTCATTCAGCTCAAACTCTCTTTCCACATCAGTGGCAAACGTCAATGCACCAACCCGGGTTCCATCGGGGGTAATAGGACTATGCATATCGATGAATTTAGTTATCATCTGAGAAATAAAGACAAGCGTGGCTTCAATACATCCAATGCATACACAATTGAGCTACCATAATGGCATATAAATCCTACATAAAACCAAATATGTTGATGTCTAAGAATAACCATTGTCATCTCACATTGCCTATATAACTGCGCAGAATATGACTCCAATTAAACCACGCTGTATCAGATCAAAATAAAAATGAGCCAATGCTAGCCAGATATATTTCTTTTTCAACGTATAGAATTAAACACATTAGAAATAGCCCATGGTGAGATCACTGACGTGTAGAAGCGGCAATCGAATACCTATATCAGTGGAAGTGTTTTAGATGTTATTTACATTTTGAATTCAAAATAAAACTAAGTTTCTTTGGAATATGTTTTTTTTGTTTGTTTGTTTGTTTGTTTGTTTGTTTGTTTGTTTGTTTATTTTGGATTCAAGCACTATTTACCTTTGTGGCATGTTTCTGCGCCTTAAACTGAGTATCATTAATGCTCGAACTGCTGTCCAATGCGAAGACAATATCAAGAGCATGGTTGTTACAGTTGGTTTGAACGGTGGTACAGGGAGACACAATCTTCTGTAAGATGTCCGAGAGTTCACTTGCCGTCGTTGATGCCCCTTGTTGATAGAATTATATATATATATATATATATATATATATATATATATATATATATATATATATATATATATATATCACCTTTTAGTCCCAATTTTGGGAGTTCGAGTGTCTACATGCAAAAATAATCTTGTAATCACGTTATTGTTGTCATACATGTACCAAGAGATCCCGGTGTCCATTTGTCATTATTTAGGAAATCAGTTGATCCGTAATAGGCAGCAATGGCTACAACTAAGTAAATGGCTTACAATGATACCAAATGCATGGGTATTCCCGTGCAAGTCATTTTCAAGAAGCTTGTGTGATGTTCAGTAAGTCAAAAAATTATGTTTCTGATGAATTTATCATATATTGTAACTTATATATATATATGTAAGATATGTAATGCTGAAAAATACTGCAAAGCTGGGTTATACAGAATTGACATTTAATATGAAACAATTCAGTTTTAAAGGTATACCAAACTGGTCTCAGCAGGTTACGATACAAAACTGCAGGAAGCCACTGTAAACTGCAAAACAGCATCGTCTGTTTCTCTAATAAATTGGGGACTTTTACCGTTTCTGGGTAGAACACTGACACCGCGTGGCTTTCTTTATTGAGGTCAGATTTCACCTGCACCGCTTAACTGGTCAAAACATAGTTTACAGACATCCTAAAGAGGCCTACGACAAGGGGTGTGCCGCGTTTGAATTGACTAAGGTCATTGACAGCGTCAGTATTTGGAGTGGGTACCACATTGGTGCCAAAACACCTATGGTAGCCATCGATAAAAAACTGAATCAGTTCAGGTAAAGGAATAATCTGGGAACCATTTGATTATCATTGATAGGAGGCACCTTTGGTACAATTTTAGGTTGCACGATGAGATTGCTGGTTCACGCTGAGCACTTTAAATATCAGATAACTTACAGAGCCAAGGGAATGAGCAGCTACCTTTGTCATCAAAATGGCCATATTTGAACCACATTGACAACACGTGGATATGTTATTTCTCGCTGAAACAATGACCTGCATGTCCTATAACAAAACTTAATTAAATTGGACAAGTTTTGACTGTTGCCTGGAATCTTATTCCAGATTAAAATCTAACAACCTATCCTAAATCCTTGCCGCTTGAAAGTTCAGGTAGCAGCCATATAAGGTCAAGCGTAACAGCGACCGTTTCTATGACTAGCTATTGACTTCGAGAGTGCTTTGTGGGGCGTATCACTCTTTTAAGGAGAATAATTTGGAAAATATCGAGATCCAAAATATGGCTTTCAGTGGTTGTCGTATGACCTACAGTAGAATAGGCAATGCATTTTTGTTTGCTGCACTGGCGAATTCAATTCATGGACTAATGTCTGAACGACATCTAAGAGATTATCAAAATTTATTACAATGCGATTTTAATCTTTATTTTTATTTATCAGTTACCAAAGTAGGAAAAAAATTGATGAATTATGATTTAGAAAATATATTCCATATTAAATGTCAAGTCTGTAGATCTTATAGTCAAGGTACATGCTTTATCATATTGTACATTGTCATTTTCATCGACAGTTTATGGAATACAATTATCAATTACTTACCACTACTCCGGGGAAGAGAGTTAACCACACACCACTCGTTCAGCAACAGAGCAGCAACCAGAATGAGTACACAGAATCGCTTCATATTGGTTTCAGCGTTGGATCTGTAGGACGTTACTGGTAACCGCGCTGTCTTATATACTGCTAAGAACGGATGCGCTGCTGACACACCTATTGTGTTGTTATTGCCAATGGCTAATGTAACCGCCAAAGACGAATTTAATGGCATTCTAGTACAAGACACATGTGACATTTGTCTTAATTATGTAACCTTACCGGCCGCGTTCAAACACCGCTTCCTAAGATTGTCCTTGCTCTCCAAATAAGAAAATATCAATAATTACCATTATGAAAGAAAATGCACAGCGCGGAACAATGGGAACCAAATTCTGCAATGAACACAGGGACCTCAACGCAGACTTAAAGGAAATAGTTGTCTGTTGTAATGATAGTCTAAATGCAGCCATGGTCGACTTAAATGCCTCAACGTGCGCTCGTTAAATATTTAAATTTCCTCCGTGAACATGGTCTTTGAGACATCAACGTTTTTTACAAAACTAGAACTGGGCACTAAAATTAGACAATTATTACACCTGGCGCCTAATCAGAAAATGAACACACTTTGTTTTGAGGGTAGTACAGAGGACGACAAGAGCATGGCGCCTTGTTGCTATATAGTTTAATGGCAGTGCAATAGGTTGGGTTTTACATTTTGAAACGTGACCATGCCAACTGAATACCAAGTGCATGTTTACCGAGCAGGCCCCCGTTTCACAAAGAATCTTAAGACCTCAAGCATATTACAAATACTTCTAAAACTCGATTTTTTTTTTTTTATATGTTGGAAAGAATCAGTATTGTATCTAAGTTATATTTTTGCAACACTGACTAAAAATATACATTTGAACGAGTTTTTCTACCTGTCCTGACTGGCACGAGTGTCAGCCTTTAGGCTCCGCCTCCGTTGTTGTCAAGCACCGTTACTATGGGGGCAGGACAAGAATGGTTGTCTGTTACGTGTGCACTGGCAGCTCATAAGTCTTACGTCAGCTAAGCATTGCACAGTTCTATACACAGTCATGGGAAGAAAGAAAGTTGAGAGAAAACAGATGAGCGAGGAAAGAAAGATGATTTTGAAAGAGAGTCAGGTCTAGGTCAAGACTCTAGATCACACTTGAGCTGCTAAGTATTCGTACAACGTTGGGGTTGTCAGAAAAAAATCGTTAAGCTATCATGATTCTATTATTACATTCACAATAAAGATCAATCGTAACAGGAAGCAGGTTTATAAATTGAAATAACATTGCCACCCAAAAACATTTTCAAACTCGCATATTACGACCTTGGCACTCGTGGCTGACACATTCCCACATTCGGCCATTTCTCGGAGTAATTCTTTCTTTGCTTTCTTAATTTTCGCGTCTTGGTGTGTAGAGCGGCGTCCACGCATCACGATGAGTGGCATTGTCCTCTGCTTGCACCTCAAGTAATTTGCTTTTTGTTTGTTAGCACTTCCTTAGACACTTCCTAGAAAGTGCAGTCTCCTACTGCGACAGGCACAATTATAATTAATTACGTCAGTGAAACGAGAGTAGGTACTCAGCTGTCAATCATTTCTCAGTGAAGAGTTGGCTTTCGTGGGGCGAATAAGTTTGCGTACAAAAGTAAGATTTTCTGGCACCTAGATAGAAACAAACAACCCAATTTGAACACGTAAGGCATTTTTTTTAATAACTTGTTTCTCATGCTCCGCCGACCTCAAAATGGCGAAAATAGAAAAAATAAATTGAAACCAAAAATATTTTAATACCGATGTCCGACTGATCATACTGTTCGATCGGAAACACGAAAACTCACAAATTTCACGGGACTCCTACGTCATATGACTGCCTACAAGTTAAAAAAACAAAGGGTATTTAAGCCAACGTAAATGATTGGTTCATTTCCCCCATTTCCCCTCGGTTTTTAAGCCACTCAGTGCCTCGCTGATATTTTACACTGCATGTGTCAAATTAATGCAACATGGCGGGAAAAGTTTACAGAATTTGACCTCTGTCATGTGGCTCAGTGTTATAGTGAAGGAAGGACCAAAGATATCATGCAAAAAGGTCTGTCCGGCCAGTGTTACAGACGTTTTAGACAATTTTATTGACTGCTTACGGTCAAAAATGAAAATATCGACTGCAACACTTGTCACGGTTGGAAGGTTTTATTAGGTAGCCAGCAGCGTCAGGAGCAAAAATAAGTGCGGAACTGAATATAAGAATGCCGGTCACTACGGTGGTAGATATTGACATTAAGTACGTTTAGATAACAGTTGTCAGTGACCACCAAAAGAGGCAGACTCAACTAAGGTATCAACAGAGCGCATTGGATGTTTAAATGCAGCACTCGCGTACATCTGAAAGTCTCCAGAAATGATGTGAGTATTTATTTTTCGTTTTATCAGTCTAGAGTGTCATAGTATTTTAAGATGACTATATTTTAGACATTGACATGTTGATAAATAAATGCCCCTTTTTTGCACTTTCACAAAAACGTATGTTCAATGCTAACTGCTCGCTCGCAACAGCAGAAGTTGCTATACTAAAGCAATGTGTCTTTGTCATTTTTTATTAATTTAACTTTTAAGCCAGGTAATAGCTGTAAACTAACATTTGTTTTGGATAATGAGCCAACATTTCCACATGGCGATAATACGCATGCGCAGAAAGTTCATTTTACAGCAAATTCAATAACGATGTTTGGACAACAGACTTCGTTGGGAGTAATTTTTTTTTTTTTTTTTTTTTTTTTTTGAGAACGGACGAAATTTGGTGCGCGCGCAGGATGTCATCCATAAAAATAAAAGTGTGGCCTTAATTGCAGTATTGTCTATCGACCATAAACCCTCCCGTGTCACATAGTGAATCAAACACAATTGACACATAACTGACCAAATAACTAAGCAACTAAATAGCACACTTAATGACTGGTTAACCGATAAACTAAACAACCAACTACATTATGACTAACTTACTGAATAACTGGTGTGGTATCAGACTAACTAGATAGTAACTGAATAGCGCAATTTATTATATTTTTCCAAATTATACTCGGTGTGATTATAGTTATTTTAGAACTCAACATGATAAGATGTCTCTGTTTCTGCATGGTCAAAAACCTTTAACTTCCCCTCAGTATGACATTTTTTAGCTTACCCCAACATTCTTAACTGATAACTTAGGAATTTAGAATTTTGATCAGCCCCTTGCCCACCATCTCTGATTGGACCATGGAGTAAAAATTATTGCATTCAACGGCAATCCCTGCAGAGTTGGATCGATCTACACAGAACAACAGTTTTATTGTGAGTGAGGCCTAAGACAACCTTGAGCTTATATAGCGGCACAGAAATAGAGAGCGATTCATTTCAACCAGTTCCCTTATATACACATTTATATCTACGTACACATTTCGCCAATCAGAGTTTTCAATGATATCAACAGTAAGTCACTGTTCAGTATAGATCACGTGACGTTACTGAAAGAGATTCAAACTAGCACGACGGACTGCACTTTGCTTATAGAGACATCTACCGGTAGAATTGCAAAGCAATATCAACATCAACATATATATATATATATATATATAAACTAAGCATTACATGTAAAAGAACCAAGGTGACATTTTACTAAAGGTGTTTTTTTTTTTTTTTTTTTTTTTTTTGGGGGGGGGGGAGGATCCAAAGCAATTACAATGCACAAGTTAAGGAACAAAAATTTGAGATAAATTACACCCCGATGACCAAGGTGATGACATTTATTGCAGATAATCAACATTTTCTTGCTTTTGATAGCGGTGAATTTGTCTTCGCCATTGTACTATTTCAATGCCTTATATAATGCGCAAACACTATTTTGTATTAAACGGATATCGTACATATATTGGTAATGCGAGTCCAAAAGACACGAAGAATTAAATGGAAATATCAGTTTTGTCTTGGCCCAGAAGCATTCTTGCGACATTTGCGTACTCTGTAAAACTTCCAAATTTGACAACACATCCCGGAGATGCTATGTCGTCGATTCCATCTACATCCGCATGGTTACCAATAGAAACCACGCAGATAGTCCATCCTGGAAATAAATATAGATAAGGATTTAATAAAAAATGGTGACAGAAACTATGATTTATCCAAAAAAAAAAAGCAAACAAAAAATTATACATATACGTCTCTTTCATTTATTTCATTCATTCATTTCATTTTCAGGTGGTAAATATGAATAAGAAATGTTTCAAGGGTCACATCAATTATGGTCTGATCAGATAAGAGGATTGATATTTATATACAGAATTGACATTTAATATGTTTGTTTTTTTTTCAAATCATGTTTACCTGTGAAATTATCACAATAACCTTTTAAGACTTTATGAAGATCGCTTAAATAAGGTACAGAAAAAGTCAACTGCAAAATTGGTCACAGGGCCTTTCCAGAACGATTAGCCCTGGACACTTCAAATTATTTACGAAACAATATTTCAGTCAACTTAAAGTAGCGGAAGTCTTTACTTGGACTGAATATTGATTAGATAGCTTTGACCATATACACTCTTCAGGGGTATACTAACCTTGATTTTTAATACTTGTCGCTCTTGGTCGCGGATCGCCCAAATTAGACATCCCGTAATTGTGTAGCCATATTAGCTTCGGCCTTTCTTCCAAGAAAAAATCTTCAAACATGAGCTGTGCAGTCTCTAAAGTCAGTTTTATGTTCGTGTCTCCCACTAAAAAGAGACAAAAAATGATTTTGTATAATGATGTGCGTGTGTGTGTGTGTGTGTGTGTTTGTGTGGTGTGTTTGTGTGTGTGAGAGAGAGAGAGAGAAAGAGAGAGAGAGAGATCGTGCGTGCGTTTGTATGTTAATGAGAGAGAAAGAGAGAGTTAGGAAAGAGGGAGAGAAAGAGATTGACTTACTTCTATTTTTAATCTCGTAAATGTAACCTAGAACAGCTTCCAAATCAGTGTGTTCATTCAGCTCGAACTCTCTCACCACATCAGTGGCAAACGTCAATGCACCAACCCGGGTTCCATTGGGGGCAATGGGAGTATGCTTATTGATTAATTCAGCAATCAACTGAGAAATAAAGGCAAGCGTGGCTTCAGTACATTCGATACATACACAGGACTTCCCAACTACCAGACTCGGCACCTAAGGATCCTGAATTAACCGGTATATCGGACCACACTACCCGTTTTCAAGGTGTATGTCAGATCGCATTTCGGAGTATCAGCCAGAACACCGACAGTGTGAGCCCTGGCATGCTCGTCTGTCACCTTGATTGGATAGTAAACGATTGTCGTAAAATCGCTATATGATTTTAAAACCGGATGCATAAAGGATGAGTGCGAATAACCATTGGCAAAGTGCCCATCGTCGAAATTTAAAAATAATTTGCTATTATAAAGTTTATGCATATATTTGTTGCATGGAAAAATATTATTTGGTTTGAGGCATCGTAACAGTATTTTAATGAGTTATATGTGTGTGTGTGGGGGGGGGGGGGGGGTAGCCGGATTTACCTGTTGTATGCAGTCTAATGAATCAGAGCAACTTGTTTCAGCATTTATATTACATAAATGATTTTTTTTCTAATGAAACTTGTCTTGTGATGTAAAAAAGAGTTTTGTGTTAAATAATTGTGGTGTGGCACAAGTAAATGGGAATTTACCTCCATTAGAGGGGGTTGGTTCAAGCCACCTTTATGTGTAGAGGTCTATTACAGCATGCATGGGTCTCTACAGTGTATATAAAGTAGGAGCCACCACAATGTTCATCTGCTATTATGATAATTAATGTAACTTTGAATATCTGAAGCACATTTTACATTTTATCTTTCTTTATCCTAAGACATAAGAATGAAAGTAATATATACTTACTGTATTTGGACTCTATTTCCTATCCATATTTCCTTTTTTTTTGATGATAGCATGCATTACATATATGAAAATGACATTTCCTTTTTTTTTTTGGTTGTAATTGAAAATATTTTACTGACTCTAACCCCTATTTTCCTTTCATAGACCTACATTTTATTTTGGGTTTTTCTTTGTGTACAAAAGTTTCACTGTATCTGCCTAGCCATCCTACGTAAGCATGTAGCAGCTACCTCATGGCAGGAATAAACATGGCCGCCTGCTAGCATATGGACTGAAAATTTCCCTATTTAGTTTGAGTACATATCGAGCCCAACCCTCAGACAAGCTGATTTTCACATATATCTCACCTTATATTCATGTCTTTTCAACCGTGAATAATTAGCTTGTCTGAGGCAGGGGCTCATATAAAAAATGAACATCTTTTAGCCTCAAGTCACTGTAAGATTCTTCTTTCAATTAGCACTACATGTATAAATAAAGCAATCAAAATACTGATCACAAACAATGATTGGCCACATGTTTCCTTACTTTTTTACATGGACACCTTCTGTACCCAACTACAAAATTTCACAGTTGTCACCTTACTATAACTTAAGATATGTAGCATTGCAATTCAGACCCCCCCTAAAACACACATTTTCATGAATATTTGACAAGGTCATTTTGACATTATTTTTTTATATTCCAAATTCAATAAAAAAATTTTTTTTAAGTGGATCATAAAAGTGTAAGACCCCAACTTTAATTTGGCATCAATTTTTTTCCATTCATTCACAATTTATTTTTCATGTACAAAAGTGGGCACTTTTACCCCCTTATTCGCACTCATCCTTTGAAAACCTCCTAGAACAACCTTAGACTGCCACATTAATCTAATACAATGCAAAAAAGCCCTATCAAAAGGTGTTAAACATTCAAACCGAATGTCGTAAAGTGCCCATATACCCCCATAGAGACAATAAAATAGAGTACTCTAAAGTAAGAGTACAGTCTAAGGTTGTTGTAGGTGGTTTTCAAATTTATGCACCCGGTTATAAAACCATACAGCGATTTTACGACAATTGTTTACTACCCAATCAAGGTGACAGCCGAGCGTGGATGAGCCCGCAGTCGTCCTACAAAATTTGTTCTGGGGTATGATACTCCGAAATGCGATCTGACACACACCTTGCAAACGGGTAGTGTGGTCCGATATACCGGTTAATTCAGGATCCTAAGGTGCCGAGTCTGGTAGTTGGGTAGGCCTGATACACAATACTAAGATGATGGCAGGTTTATCATACATAAAACCAAATATGTTGGTGTCAAAACAAAAATTTTCATTTTGACAGATTGTGGCTCTATCACGCTTTGTAAACTGTGTATTATATTGGACACAGAGAATAGATTCTCATACCTAGATCAATCTAACTGAATCCATCCATCTGCAAGGAGTTTCTCTAAAACTGTTTTTGCAATTTAGCGAGAATCCCATTGGAGATAGATCAATTCACAGTTAGTACGATAGGGTTTGGGAATGGTCCCTAAGCCTGCCTAAGAAGAACCATTGTAATCTCACATTGCCTATATAACTCTGCAAAATACAGTTACAATTATACCACCCTGTATCAGATCAAAATAAAAAATGGGACAATGCTCGCCAGATGTATTTCTTTTTTAACGTATAATAATAATTAAACACATTAGAAACGGCCCACGATAAGACCACTTACGTGTACAAGAAGAATTGAATACCTACACACACTGGACAATAGAAGTGTCACCCCCTAACTCACAGTAATAAAAGTAAGCAGATCTTGGGTAGTTAAAATGCCTGGTCTACTTATAATGTAACTAATGAGTATAAAACCGCTGTACCATGGAATTGTATTGTTGGTCTTGTACATGTACAACAAATGTTATTCCTGTCTTCCTCCAATATGGCAAAATACAGGCAATTATCTAACGGTTATAGGTGCAAGTTATTAACCTGAAGAGGCTGAATATAAGCAATGTCAGAATATCGATACAATTGAATTGTTCAGTCAGAACCGTGCAGAGGGTCTGGTCTCGGTATAGAAACACTGGATCAAGAGACAAATTGCCTCTGATGGGTCGTCCAAGAAAAACTACTGGCCGTGAAGACCGAAGACTGATTTTGATGTCAAGGTTGTCAAAGTTCGACACTGCTTGTCAGTTGACAACACAGTCGAACAATTTCACACATAAGAATGTGTCTGTGAAAATTTCTAGGCGTCGGTTACATGCTCATAGAGTGTACAGCAGGGTAGCAAGACTGAAACCTCTCATATCGTTACAAAACAGGCAACGTAGAGTGAACTAGGGTTAACAGAATCTGGAACTGGACAGTCCATGACAACTGGTCTTTTATATTTTTTTTCTGATGAGTGTCGCTTTGGTCTGACCTCTGATGACAGACGAGTACGATGCTGGCGAACTGCTGGTAAAGCATTTAAACCACATGCATTGAATTTTCGAAACCGGAGCAGCATATTCATCATGGTGTGGGGCTGCATCAGCATCCATGGCGTGGGCGAATTGATAGTGGTTGATGGAAACATGAATCACTAGAAATATATCGATGTTTTGGAGTCAGACTTGCTACCATCTATTGCTAACATGTTTGGTAACAGGAATTATCAATTCGTTCACCAGGATGACAATGCTCTTTGTCACAGGCCCAGAGCAGTTGATGATTGGTTTGACCAACAGGACATTCGCAGGGTGGTGTGGCCTGCCCAGAGTCCGGATGCAAACATAATAGAAAATGTGTGGAATGATTTGTCAAAACTTTTGACAAATGCCCGTCTAACCAGCAGAGAAACTCTGTTATATTCAGTGTTTCATGTTTGGGCCAGCATAAGCCCTGAACGCATCAGACAATTATATGAAACCTTGCTTCGTAGACTGGCACCTATTATTAGGTCACGTGGCTATGCCACTAAGTACTAATTTTAGACTTGAAACTGCATATTTTGGTAGAATGTATATTTTGTTTTCATTTTGTGATTTTTTTTTTTTTTTTTTTTTTTGAAAGTTGATGTTAATAAAATGATACCAGGAGCATATCATTCCACAGTCATTTATCTCCCCCGTAGTATTGGTTCAGTAGTGGTGACACTTCTATTGTCCAGTGTGTGTATATAAGTAAAACTTCTTTAGATGCTGTTTACATTTTGAATTCAAAGTAAAACTCAGTTTTACTTTGATATCTGTTTTTGGATTCAGGGTTATCAAAGCACTATTTACCTTTGTGGCATTTTTCTGCATGAAAAACTCAGAATCATTAATGCTCGAACTGCTGTCCAATGCGAAGACAATATCAAGAGCAGGATTATTGCAGTCGGTTTCCTCGGTGGTACAGGGAGACACAATATTCCGTAAGATGTCCGACAGGTCACTTCCCGTCGTTGATGTCCCTTGTTGATAGAATAATTGATATATAATATAATTGATGTTAAATAAATAAGCATGAGACATGTGTGAACCCCAACTCTGAGTTTCACGGTCATACCCATAAGGAGTTCGAGTGCCAACGTGCAAAAAAAGCTTGTAATCACGTAATTGTCAATGTGAGAAACCACGGTGTCTATTTTAAAGTTTCCATAATTTAGGAAACACAGTAAATCCGGGAAAGGCACCATTGGCTACAACTAAGTAAATGGCTTACAGTGATACCAAATGCATGGGTATTCCCGTGCCAGTCATTTTCAAGAAGCTTTTTTGATGTTCAGTAAACTAGTTTATACCATGAAGTTATTTTCTGTTGAATTTATCACGTATTGTAACGTATATGTTATTGTATTTTTATGAAAATGTACTGATTTAAACCTCAAAAAATATCTGTATTGCTGAAAAATACTGCAAAGCTTGGATATAGATATGATAGTTAAGGTACACGGTTTATCATATTGTACATTGTCCTATTCACCG
This sequence comes from Lingula anatina, assembly GCF_051362555.1. Classification (NCBI taxonomy): domain Eukaryota; kingdom Metazoa; phylum Brachiopoda; class Lingulata; order Lingulida; family Lingulidae; genus Lingula; species Lingula anatina. Next base: position 4,347,450 of record NC_141774.1, on the reverse strand, counting down.
ACAGTTTATGGAATACAATAATCAGTAACTTACCACTACTCTGGAGAAGAGAGTTAACCACACACCACTCGTTCATCAACAGAGCAGCAGCCAGAATGAGTGCACAGAATCGCTTCATTTCGGTTCCAGTGTTGGAATAACGTAACTAGTAACTGCGCTGTCTTAAATAACACTAAGGAAGGATGCGCTGAGCTGGCACACCTATTGTGTTGTTATTGCCAATGGCCAATGTAATCGCCAAAGACGAATTTGATAGCAGTCTACCTGTAGTACAAGATACATGTGACATTTGTCTTAATTAAGGGGAAATATGTAGCCTAACCGGCCGCGTTCAAACACCGCTTCCTAAAGATTGTCATTGCTCTCCAAATAAAAAAGTCAATAACTTACCCGTATCAAAGAAATTGTAAAGCGCGGAACAGTTGGAACCAAACTCTGAAATTGCTTTATTTTAAGCTGGAATGCATGAAATATCTGAACAAAAGTCCTAAGGAACACAGGAATCTCAATGTAGACTTGAATGAAATAGCTGTCTGTTGTAATGATAGTCTAAGTGCAGCCATTGTCAACCATACATTGTAATGCCTCAACGTGCGCTCGTTAAATATTTAATTTCTGTCAAGAACATGTTCTTTGAGACAACAAGGTTTTTATAAAACTAATATAGGGAAGTGCTTTAAAGGGATAATAACTCTTCGTATGAGGTCTATATTTCACAATTAAAACATTGTGAATAAGTCATAGAAATATAATATATTCTGTTTTACGACAAAAACAGCAGTTACAGCTATTATTCTGATATCTGAGCTTGTCTTCAAACCACTTGACCTCCATTGATGGCTATACTCTGTTAAAATCTCTTAAGAGATTTTAGCAAAAAAAAAAAAATAGAAAAAAAAAAAAACAGGGACTAACTTTGAATGTAAAAATGGATTCATTAACCATTGGTCAGCATGGGAAAATTGTTGTTTACTCCGGTAAAATTCATTTTTTGGCCAAAACTGAGAGTTATTATCCCTTTAATGGTTGTTTTATAAGTGAGAATAATTAAGCCAGTTAAGTATTATTAATTTTTTAAGCATTACATCTCATAAGAACCAAGGTGACATTGTACTAAAGGTGTTTTTGGGAATCCAAAGCAATTACAACGCACAAGTTAAGGAACATAAATACGAGATAAATTACACCCCGATGACAAAGGTGATGACATTTATTGCAGATTATCAGCATTCTTCTAGTTTTTAACAGTGGCAATTTTTTTCCTCGCTATTGTCCATTTCAATGACTTATATAATACGTGCAAACACTCTTTTGTATTGAACGGATCTCGAACATTTATTGGTATTGCGATTCCAAAAGACACGAAGAATTAACCCAAAATATCAATTTGGGGTTGGCCCAGAGCCATTCTTGCGACATTTGCGTACTCTGTAAAACTTCCAAATTTGACAACACATCCCGGAGATGCTATGTCGTCGATTCCATCTAAGTCCTCATGGTTACCAATAGAAACCACGCAGATAGTCCATCCTGGAAATAAATATAGATAAGGATTTAACAAAAAAATAGTGACGGAAACTATGATTTATCAAAAAAAAAAAAACATATACGTCTCTTTCATTTATTTCATTCATTCATTTCATTTTCAGATGGTAAAGACGAATAAGAACTGTTTCAAGGATCACATCAATTATGGTCTGATCAGATAAGAGGATTGATATTTATATACAGACTTGACATTTAATATGGATTTTTTTTTTTCAAATCATGTTGACCTGTGAGATTATCACAATAACGTTTTAAGGCTTTATGAAGATCGCTAAAATAAGGTACAGAAAAAATCAACTACAAAATTGGCCACAGGGACTTTCTAGAACGATTGGCCCTCGACATTTCACATTATTTACATTATTTTCAGTCAACTTAGAGTAGCGGAAGTCTTTACTTGGACTGAATATTGATTAGATAGTTTTCACCATATACACGCTCCATTGATATACTAACCGTGATTTTTAATACTTGTTGCTCTTGGTATCGGATCGCCCATATTAAACACCCCGTCAGTGTGTAGCCATATTAGCTTCGGGCTTTCTTCCAAGAAAACATCTTCAAACATGAGCTGTGCGGTCTCTAAAGCCAGTTCTATGTTCGTGTCTCCCACTAAAAAGAGACAAAAAATGATTTTGTATAATAATGTATGTGTGTGTGTGTGTTTGTTTGAGAGAGAGAGAGAGAGAGAGAGAGAGAGAGAGAGAGATCATGTGTGCGTTTGTATGTTTATGAGAGAGAAAGAGAGTTAGGAAAGAGGTAGAGAAAGAGATTGACTTACTTCTATTGTTAATCTCGTAAATATGACCTAGAACAGCTTCCAAATCAGTGTGTTCATTCAGCTCGAACTCTCTCACCACATCAGTGGCAAACGTCAATGCACCAACCCGGGTTCCATTGGGGGCAATGGGAGTATGCTTATCGATGAAGTCAGCAATCGCCTGAGAAATAAGGGCCAGCATGGCTTCAATACATTCAATACATACACAATGCTAAGATGATGGAAATTTTATCATATATGAAACCAAATATGTTGGTGTCAAACCAAAAATATTCATTTTGACAGATTGTGACTCTATCACGTTTTGTAAACTGTGCATTATAACGCACACAGAGAATAAGACTGGGTTCTCATACCTAGATGGATCTGACTGGATCAATCCATCTCCAAGAAGTTTCTCTAAAACCGTTTAAGCCTACTGCAATTTAGCGAGAATCCCCTTGAAGATAGACCAATCCACAGTTAGTACGAAAGGGCCTGGGGATGGTCCCTAAGCCTGTCTAAGACCGCATTCACATCAAGAAGAGCCGTAGATAGCCGATTCATTGCTGCTTTAAGGGCCAATTCATTCCTTTTTCGTCTCTGTTTTGAAAGATAATAGAACAGAAGAGCTTTTTCCTGTGATCGCCTCCAGTCGCCATGCTTTCTTCACCTCGAGTTAAACTGATCGACATGCGCACTTAATTTTTCTCAGGTAGCTTCCGGGAGAATGGAACCGAGATTTAATGACTGCACCACCGCAGGGACGAGGCGTGTGAGAGGCGGAGAGACCAATAAAGGATTAGGCGGTTTTCCTTTCATGTACATCCGCCATATTTAGATCTTGGCCTTGTTGAGCCTCGGCTCTTCTCGATGTGAATGCGATCTAAGAAGAAACATTGTAATCTCATATAACTGCGTAAAATATGGTTACAATTAAACCACGCTGTATCAGATCAAAATAAAAATGCTCACCAGATATATTTCTTTTATACCGTATAAAAATAAGTAAACACATTAGAAATAGCCCATGGTAAGATCACTGACGTGTAGAAGCAAGAGTTGAATACATATATCAGTAAAACTTCTTTAGATGTTATTTACATTTTGAATTCAAAGTAAAACTAAGTTTCTTTGACATACTTTTTTTTTTGTTTTTTTTTTTTTGTTTTTTTTTTTTTTTTTGATTCAAGGTTATCAAAGCACTTTTTACCTTTGTGGCATTTTTCTGCATCTTAAACTCAATATCATTAATGCTCGAACTGCTGTCCAATGCCAAGACAATATCAAGAGCAGGGTTCTTACAGTTGGCTTGCTCAGTGGTACAGGGAGACACAATCTTCTTTAAAATGTCCGAGAGCTCATTTGCCGTCGTTGATATGCCTTGTTGGTAGTATAATTGATAATATTGATTATATATATATATATATATATATATATATATATATATATATATATATGACCTTTTAGTCCCCATTTTAGGAGTTCGAGTGTCTACATGCAAAATAACCTTATTATCACGTAATTGTCATCATACAGGAAGATGAAATCACGGAAGAAATCATACCAAGAAATCACGGAGTCCATTTTGTCATTATTTAGGAACTCAGTTGATCCGGAAAAGGCAACATTGGCTACAACTAAGTAAATGACTTACAGTAATCGAATGCATGGATATGCCCATGCCAGTCATTTTCAAGAAGCTTGTGTGATGTTCAGTAAACCTGTATATAACATGAAGTTATTTTACTTTTGACTTTATCTCGTATTGTAATGTCTGTTATTGTTTTTATGACAATGTACTAAGTTGAACCTCAAAAAAGATATGTTATATTGAAAAATACTGCAAAGCTTGGATAGAGATATGATAGTCAAAGTTTGTCATGTTGAACGTTGTCCTTTTCATCGACAGTTTATGGAATACAATTATACAATTATCAATAGCTTACCATTACCCTCGTTCAGCAACAGAGTAGCAGTCAGAATGAGTGCACAGAATCGCTTCATTTCGGTTCCAGTGTTGGATCTGTATGACGTTACTAGTAACCGCGCTGCTTTATATAATACTAAGAACGGATGCGCTGCTGGCACACCTATTGTGTTGTTATTGCCAATGGCCAATGTAACCGCCAAAGACGAATTTAATGGCTGTCTAGTACAAGATTCATGTGACATTTGTCTGAATTGAGGTGAAATATGTAACCTCACCAGCAGCGTTAAAACCCCGCTTCCTAAAGACTGTCCTTGCTCTCCAAATGAAAAAGTCAATAACTTACCTGTATCAAAGAAATTGCAAAGCGCGGAACAATCGGAACCAAATTCTGCAATTGCTTTGTTTCAAAATAAGCTGGAATGTATGAAATTGGAACAAAAATCTTAATGAACACAGGAACCTCAACGCAGTCTTGAAAGAAATAGCTGTCTGTTGTAATGGCAGTCTAAGTGCAGCCATGGTGGACCATACTGCCTTAACCTGCGCTCGTTAAATATTTTATTTCTGTCAAGAACATGTTTTTCGAGACAACAAGGTTTTTATAAAACTAGAACTGAGCACTAAAATTTGGACAATTATTGCGCCTGGCGCCTCATCAGAAAATAAACATACATTGCTTTGAGGGATGTACAGAGGATGACAAGAGCATTACGTCTTGTTACTATATAAGTTTAATTGTTGAGTTTTACATTTTGAAATGTGACCATGCCAACTGAATACTAAGTGCATGTTTACAGAGCAGGCCCCCGATTCACAAAGAACCTTAAATCCGTAGTTGACTGGCTCGGGCTGAATGACCTAGCTAGGGCGACTACGCTGCAGTCAACTAGGAGTGTTTCAAAAAGAATCTAAAGCCCTGGCATTGTTTGCTAACGGTAGGCGACGCGAACGAGAAACTCTTCAGGAAAGGATGTGTAAAAAACCCTAAAGTTTCAGAAGACATGAGTTACACGGCCTATTTCGGCCGAGACCGATCGGTTATCAACAATAAAATCAGCCAAAACATGCAAACAGTTTGTTTTTGAACGTACTTGATTAGTTTACCATCAACACAACTTCAAAGTAACAGTAAAAAATTAGCTTGTCTTGGAACGCTGCCTTCGGACATCTAGCGGTCAAAAATATGAACAAACTCGCAATCGGCTGGGTGAAGTTGCATTTTATTTTTTATTTAAATATTAAAAATTCAGGACTAGTTAAGGATATTATAACACAATATGTTGCAGGAGGAATGTTCTTTCCTACCATGGCCCATAGGAGCCTGTATGTGCGTCCTATAGATGCCCCTTGACATTTGAAAGCGACATGCACCGTGTTTATTTCGTATGTTTTTAGCCCTATACGCAGCGAAATTAACGAGGCCCATGCTGCATACGTTTTAAGTCCTGAAAATGGCATGGCTGTGTCTGTTTCGCCATTTACTGAACTCCATAGAAGCGAGATTGACACGATCCATGTCGCATTCATATCTTACTGTGGATTTTTGAGCTTCAAATGGCTATGTTATAAATCTCGAAATTGACATTTATTGAAATGTATAAGACGCAGAGTATAAGACAAACGCAGCGCTGGTCTGGACAATTTCGCATCTATGGGTCTCAGTGAATGACGAACAAGACATGCCCATGTGAATTTCGAGTAATATAGCCATTGAAGCTCAAAAACCCACAGTAAGAGACGAGCTCTGTAGGTTACAAACCACTATTAAAAATCCCATTCACTTCCATTGTAACGTTTAATTCTCTTAAAAATACTTTCTATGCTTTAACAAACACAACACTAAGGTTTGAAGACTTCTACTCAAGGCCTAAACAATATTAAAAAATCAGGATACATTAATGGCATAGCCTTCCAGTGACATGACTTGACCCGTAAGGTGCTGCCGCCAGTCAGCCAAAATAAGCACTAAAATGCAGCAGGGGGAAGGCATGTAAAACTGGCCCCAGGCAGTAAAATTTCACCCTGATATGAAAAATAACACATCAAATTAGAGGTTAATGAACAAATTTATTTCTAAAATTTATTTTAAAATTTTCAAATGATTCAAAATTAAAAAATAAACTCATTTTCATTTTTCTCTTATATGCAAATCTTCTTGCTTCAAACTTACTAAACAAGGAAGGCCGGAAGTGACGTATAACCTGTAGTAAAAGATTAATGCGCCATGGTCCTTGTCAAATCCGATACTATAGTGCTTATTACCATACGGAATAGATACGGTGCATGTCGTTTTCGCATATTAAGGGGAGTCTAAAAGACCCATGCGTAGACTCCTTTGGCCCATGGAACTATGGCAGTGGCGACTTGACTAACTGTCTGGCTATAAATACTCGTGCATACATGTATATGCGAAATTCAACTAGAACTCCAATGAAGAACATACATTGTAAATAATATAATAACAGATTTGGATTGGTGTTAACAGGACTTTGGTTTTATTTATTTTTATTGGTTTTATTATTTATTTATTTATTTATTTATTTATTATTATTATTATTATTATTATTATTATTATTATTATTATTATTATTATTTTATTATTTTTATTTATTTATTTCTTTATTTATTTATTTATTTATTTATTTTTTTTTTTTTTTTTTGTGTGTGTGTGTGTGTTATTCTTTTGTCTATTGATACTATTCATTATTTTTAAAACCAGCATATAGGACCGTGACGCAATAGATAATCCATACACTTTGAAAGAAAGGTAATGCAGAAAAGAACTCAGTATACAGCTAACTACAATTGCAATCCCCCCTCATATACAGTGTAGTAATTAATCTGTTTGTATGTTCACTTTCGAGTAGTTCTATCTGTTGAAAAAATTTAAGTGATACATTTTGATCACTGTATTATCCTTGTGTTATCTGTGTAAAATTGACCCTGTCTTATCATGAGCGAGAGAGCCAATACACTGCATTTGTTTTTCTTATACCCACTTTACTTTGGACGGCGTCCTTGTCCGGAACAGCGCAGATTTTTAGATATGAATGTAATCTAGAAATGGGCTCGAAATACGGACACCGTTGGAAACTTTTAGTTCGGATAACGCATTAATATTACCTACCAGGTTCGTGGTCAAAATAGTTACGTGTAGATCGCTATGAGGAAATCCAACGCTGACAACAATAACCAGTTTCAATCATTTAATGTTACTCCTTCATTGTTTACGACGTGCGTCTTGGACCACGCACGATTCACTTGCATACTTCTCGTGAATTCTTTGCGAGTGGAGCAAGTTACGTTTGCGGCCTCGCTTTTCGCAGATTATTCGTAGAATCTTTTGGACATGTCCAACATCCTCCGTGCGTGCTTATGGGCTGTCTGCGAACTCCCTATTTCGCAAGAAGAACTTGAGACGCACGTGAGATTCTGCGCAAAATTTGGACGCAAACAGGCCGTAAGAGCCTGTGCGGCAGGTTCTGACCGAGGCTTAGTAAGTAATATTGCTTTAGTTGATATTGATTTGCATTTCTTTCGTTATATGTCTCTATATGTTAATTGCAGGCCAGTGTCCTGGTTTGATTCTCTTTCCTAAAGCTTGCATGATCTATCCCGACTGGTTACCAAGTACACATAGCTGAACATGTATATAAGGGGACTGCCCCAAATAAATCACACTTTTTCTTTGCTGCTAAACTCTATGGGGTCTTAGGAAATCTGCAATCAGATTGATAGATTGACATTCCTCCTCTTGTTTCCAACATGGCCTTTTTTGTATTCTACTCAACACCGGGTCAGGGGCCGGTTTCACAAAGCAGTAGTTAACTTATCGCTAAGTTCAGTCGTAAAGTTCGGTCGTTAGTTCTCTCGTTATATACTCACCGTAGTCTCGAAACCGTCTGCCGGAAGTGGAACTCTTGCGTAAAAGTGTCACGAAAGCACTAACTCTCCAGTTTTTGGTGGCTGGAAATGCATAAGAACGTCTGCTTTGAGGTCGTCGTAAAGGATCTCCACCACCTTTTTGCCGCTCTTTTTGTCACAGCTAGGCGCAACCTCTCGTAAATTGCATCATCGTGTGTATATTCTAATAGATTCTGCCTTTCATGAAAACGTCGTAGTCTACGTTGCCGTCTGGCGGTACGGTTAGCAAGAAAGGTAGCCGCCATATTGGATACAAAGACAAACGACAGACAACGGTAACTAAGCAACCTTTTTATTTCACTCATTACGCATGCGTACGATGAAACTCTAGAGTTAGCGACTGGTCTGACCAGTCGTTAAATATCCAAGGTAACAACGAGACAATAACGAGCGAGAGAACTAGCGATTGCTTCGTGAAACGGCACTCATAACTAGCTAGAGGCTAACTACCGATCGCTAACTAACTAATGCTTTGTGAAACCGGCCCCAGGGAAGTTTATTTGTTCAATTGATAGCATTCAGTGAGGGTTCTAGTGCAGGTGGATCGATTTATAAGAAAAGAGCCCTTAGAGTGAGAGCGTTTTTGTTCTTTCTATTACTGATATTGTGTAAGGCACTGCGTCACATTGCACATTGCAAGGCGGCCGTGGGAAGGAACAGATATATATATATATATATATATATATATATATATATATATATATATAATGTATTAAACTATCAACAAGGGACATCAACGACGGCAAGCGAGCTCTCGGGCATTTTAAAGAAAATTGTGTCTCCCTGTACCGCCGAGCACACTAACTGTAACAAGCCTGTTCTTGATATTGTCTTCGCAATGGACAGCAGTTCGAGCATTAATGATACTGAATTTAAGATGCAGAAATATGTAACAAAGGTAAACAGTGCTTTGTTAACCCTGATTCCAAGATGTTAAAAACATCAAAAGAAACTTAGTTTTACTTTATCGGGTGTTGATGTAGGTATTCATCTTTAGTTTCCACTCGTCAGTGACCTTACCTTGGGATATTTCTAATGCATTTTTATTATACGTACGTTATAAAATGAATATATCTGGCGAGTAGAGTATGCGTGGTGAGGCATGTTAGAGGCGGAGAGACCATTACAGGATTAAGCGGTTTGCCTTTCATGTAAGTCCGCCATAATTAGGTCGCGGCCTTACTAACACTCGGCTCTTCTCAATCTGAATTGTCCCTATGGCATCTTTTCTTTATTGAGAGCTTGTTAAGTTTGGAGAATATAATTAAATAGTAATCTTTATCCATAAGATAAATAGTAATCTTTATCCCGCGCGCACTGAAAAAAAACTCTCCCAACGAAGTCTGTTGTCGCAAACGTCCTTATTGAATTTGCCGTAAAATGAACTATCTGCGCATGCCTATTATCGCCACATGGAAATAAGCCGGCTTTGCCGTGAAATTCATCACTAGGATGGACGTCGGCCATCGTTTTGGATTGGTATGCCATTGATATTGGGCATAGAGATATCATCTTTCTACAATTATACGAAAGGCTGGCGGCAGCCAGCGGTTATCGAAGGCAAAATTTCTGTGACATTCTGTCCAAAGCAGCACATACCAGGATTTTTGTAACGAAAAGCGGGTCGACAAGAGCGTCGAGGTGGGTTGAAGGTCGGACAGACCGCCGGGCAGTTTGGCTGCTTCGTGCGTGTCAAAGTAGACAAAACGGCATCGACAGAGGCAGGCAGTCCCCCGCCGAAGTCGGCTTTTCAGGTATTTAATGTTGTATAACTATTGTGTGGGAAGGCATGTGGCCACGTACAGTGCAGAACGTGGTTGAACATTATCATGCACATATTATTGCCATCATTCCTTTTAAATATAACGTTGCACTTATTGGTGTTATTTTTTACGTATTCTTGGTTGATGAATCTTTTTTTTTTTCTCTCATTTTTTTTTTTTTTTTTTTTTTTGTAGCTGATAAATGAAATAAATACATATACTGTTTTAATTTTATTTTCAGTGCCATTGTGACATAGGTTATTATATTGACTTCAGTCTTCAATGAACAAAGATGCATGGTTTAATTACTCTCACTCATAAAACAACCATTAAAGCACTTTTGTAAAAATTATGTTAAAATTACGCGACCAACAAAGAGAACTCATATCAGTGTCTATAGTCACAGAAACAATCACTGATACTTCCAGCCTCTTCTTCCTGCTCCCAGGGCACTCGATTCTGTTATTGTGTTAGTTGATATTGCTTTGCAATTCTACCGATAGATGTCTCTATAAACAAAGTGCAGCCCAGCGTGCTAGTTTGAATCTTGAATATATATATATATATATATATATATATATATATATATATATATATATATATATATATATATATATATAAGAATAAAGAACAGCAGTTATTTTGCCCCGACCGGTTTCATTGCATCTTCAGGGGGTTTGTTTATTTAGGTTGCTAAGTGAAGTCATAAAGACTCAATGTGGTGTCGCTGACAATGGGTATTTGATTGTTGCTTTTACCAATGCTTTAGGATCAGTTATTACCTGTTTAATGTAGGTTGAAACTTAATAATAAGCTATTATTATAAATATATTTATATTTATACAAACAGATCGATACATTTTTTTTCTTATATTTATTTTCAAAGTACGAGGCTTCTTTTATTTGCAAAAAGCACGGGCGTTTAATAGAAGTTGGATGGAGTACGACACCATATTTTGACTTAAAATATTGTTTCAATTGCATGCATAACGTAGACCTCACAAAGGGAGGTACAGTATAAATAAAGCCTCCATTTACATTGGACGGCAACCTCTCTGCGGTCCCGTTTGAGAGTGAAAAAATAATAATTCCCTACGTGCACACAACTGACCGAACATTGAGCAATTATTCTACGACCATTTTTTTTTTTTTTTTTTTTTTTTTTTGAGCATTGCATTTAAAAGAACCAAGGTGACATGGTACTAAAGGTGTTCTTTTCCTGAATACAAAGCAATTACAAAGTACAAGTTAAGGAACATATATACGTGATAAATTACACCCCGATGACCAAGGTGATGACATTTATTGCAGATAATCAGCATTCTTCATGCTTTTGACAGTTCTGCTTCTGTCCTTGTTGTTGTTCTATACCAATGACTTATATAATGCACAATCACATTTTTGTACTGAACGGATCTCGTACATATATTGCCATTGCGATTCCAAAAGACACGAAGAATTAACCAAAAATTTCAATTTGGGGTTGGCCAAGAGCCATTCTTGCGACATTTGCGTACTCTGTAAAACTTCCAAATTTGACAACACATCCCGGAGATGCTATGTCGTCGATTCCATCTACATTCTCATGGTTACCAATAGAAACCACGCAGATAAACCATCCTGGAAATAAATAGAGATAAGGAATTAATAAAAAAAATGGTGACAGAAACTATGAATAATCCAAACAAACAAACAAAAAAATATACATATAGGTCCCTTTCATTTATCCATTCTTTTCAGATGGTAAAGATGAATAAGAACTGTTTCAAGGATCACATCAATTATGGTCTGATCATTTAAAAGGATTTATATTTTTTTCAAATCATGTTTACTGGTGACATGATCACAATAACGTTTTAAGGTTTTGTGAAGATAACTAAAATCGGGTACGGAAAAAGTCAACTACAAAATTTGTCACAGAGCCTTTCCAGAACGATTGGCCCTCGACATTTCAAATTATTTACGAAACAATAATCAGTCAACTTAGAGTAGCGGAAGTCTTTACTTGGACTGAATATTGATTAGATAGTTTTCACAATATACACGCTTCAGGGATATACGAACCTTGATTTTTAATCCTTGTTGCTCTTGGTCGCGGATCCCCCAGGTTAGACACCCCGTCAGTATGTAGCCATATTAGCTTCAGGCTTTCTTCCAAGAAAACATCTTCAAACATGAGCTGTGCGGTCTCTAAAGCCAGTTCTATGTTCGTGTCTCCCCCTAAAAAGAGACAAAAAAATGTTTGTGCATAATAATGTATGTGTGTGTTTGTGTGTGTGTGTGTGTGTGTGTTTGTGAGAGAGAGAGAGAGAGAGAGAGAGAGAGAGAGAGATCATGTGTGCGTTTGTATGTTTATGAGAGAGAAAGAGAGAGTTGGGAAAGAGGTAGAGAAAGAGATTGACTTACTTCTATTGTTAATCTCGTAAATATGACCTAGAACAGCTTCCAAACCAGTGTGTTCATTCAGCTCGAACTCTCTCACCACATCAGTGGCAAACGTCAAAGCACCAATCCGGGTTCCATCGGGGGCAATGGGACTATGCTTATCGATGAAGTCAGCAATCGCCTGAGAAATAAAGGGAAGCGTGGCTTCAACACATTCAATACATATATACACAATGCTAAGATGATGGCATATTAATCATACATAAAACCAAATATGTTGGTGTCAAACCAAACATATTCATTTTGACAGATTGTGCCTCTATCACGCTTTGTAAACTGTGCATCATAACGAGCGCAGAGAACAAGAGTGGGTTCTCATACCTAGATCGATCTAACTGGATCAATCCATCTCCAAGTAGTTTCTCTAAAACCGTTTAAGTCTACTGTAATTTAGAGAGAATCCCCTTGGAGATAGATCAATCCACAGTTAGTACGATAGGGCCTGGGAATGGTCCCTAAGCCAGCCTAAGACCGCATTCACATCGAGAAGAGCCGTAGATAGCCAATTCATTGCTGCTTTACGGGCTAATTCATTCCTGTTTCGTCTCTGTTTTGAAAGATAATAGAACAGAAGAGCTTTTTTCTGTGATCGCCTCCACCGCCATGCTTTCTTCACCTCGAGTTAAACTGATCGACATGCGCACTTAATTTTTCTCTGGTAGCTTCCGGGCGAATGGAGCCAATATTTAATGACTGTACCCCCGCAGGGACGACGCGTGGGGAGGCGTGTTAGAGGCGGAGATACCATTAAAGGATTAGGCGGTTTTCCTTTCATGTACGTCCGCCATATTTAGGTCTCGGCCTTGCTGAGCCTCGGATCTTCTCGATGTGAATGCGGTCTAAGAAGAACCGTTGTAATCTCATATAACTGCCCACAATATGGTTACTATTAAACCACGCTGTATCAGATAAAAATAAAAATGCTCGTCAGATATATTTCTTTTTTTAAGTATAATAATAATGATAATAATAATAATAATAATAATAATAATAATAATAATAAAAAAACACATTAGAAATAGCCCATGGTAAGATCACTGACACGAAGAAGCGAGAGTTGAATACCTATATCAGTAAAACTTCTTCAGATGTTATTTACATTTTGAATTCAAAGTAAAACTAAGTTTCTTTGATAAACGTTTTTTCTACATTTTGGATTCAGGAACATCAAAGCACTAATTACCTTTGTGGCATTTTTCTGCATCTTAAACTCGGTATCATTAATGCTCGAACTGCTGTCCAATGCCAAGACAATATCAAGAGCAGGGTTTTTACAGTTGTTTTGCTCGGTGGTACAGGGAGACACAATCTTCTTTAAAATGTCCGAGAAATCACTTGCCGTCGTTGATATCCCTTGTTGATAGAATAATTGATTATATATATACAGACTTGACATTTAATATGGAATATTTCAGTTTTAAAGGTATACCTAGGTAAAAATGCGTTCTTTTTTCATAAAATTTAGATTTCATATAAGACATCTGACTGGATAAGTGTGAAGTCAGGTGTGTCGCTGCCAATTAACTGACTACCAAGTCTGTTGCACTGCTGCCTTGTGTAATATGCAGTGATTTAATTGGGCAGTGCTCCTTTGGGCTAGTCAAAGCTTGGCTTTGGCGAAGCATGGTTCTGTCAAAAAAGTATCCATATGTCGGCAAATACTGCATAGAAGAATTTGAAATTTTGCATGCAAGCGGTCGGTTTTGCAGTGCGTAAAATGAGTTAAGCAGCGTTTTACAAAAGTGTTAAGCTGTGCCAGAATGGCGCGAAAAACACAGACATTGCCAGACAGATTATTGTGTCGAACGGAACGGTCTACACAGTTATATAGAGTTATGCCCAGTTTGAGGCACTACACAGAGACCAAGCCCAATGCATCGACGTCTTACCACCAGGGTATAGGACTCACTGTCCTTCAGGATATGCTGCTGCAATTAAACCAAAACCACCCAGTCCGTTTTGAATGAGGGACAAATTGTCACCAAAACTTGTTTTTCAAGGCTCTTAGCGAACACCAAACTGATATCAGCAGGTTAGGATTCCAGACGACCTCTGAGGAAGCCTCTGTAAACAGCAAAGCAGCCTAGTCTGTTTCTCTAATGAATTGGGGACCATGACAGTTTCTGGGTAAAACACTGAAACGCGTGGATTTCTTTATTGAGGTCACATTTAACCTGTACCGCTAAACTGGTCAAAACAGAGTTTACAGACGTCCTGAAGAGGCCTACGACGAAGCGTGTGCCACTTCTTAAGTGACTAGGGTCATTGACAGTGTCAGTATTTGGAGTGGATACCACATTGGTGCCAAAACACCAATGGCAGTCATCGATGAAAACCTGAACCAGATCAAATAAAGGAATAATCTGGGAACCACTTGACTATCATTTGATAGGAGACACCTAAGGAACAATTTTAGGTTGCAGGGTGAGGTTGCCGGTTCACACAGAGCACTTTTAATAGCAGATAACTTACAGAACCAAGGGAATGAGTAGCTACCGTGGTCATCAAAATTGCCATATTTGAACCACATAGACAATATGTGAGTAGGCCATTACTCGCCGAATAAACGGCCTGCATGTCCTACATCAAAACTGAGCCAAATTGGACAACTTTTCACCGTATTCTGGAATTTTATTCCTGATTAAACTCTAAAAAGTCTATCATAAGAAATGCCTTGCGGCTTGAAAGCTCTGGTAGCAGCAAGATGAGGTCAAGCGTAACAGCGACTGTTGCTGTGACTAGACACTGACATGGGGGGCCTTTGTGGGGCGTGTAACTCTTTTAAAGACAATAATTATGAAAATATGGAGATCCAAATTATCGCTTTCAATGGTTGTCGTATGACTTAAAATAGGCAATGTATTTTTGTTTGCTTCACTGACGAATTCAATCAATGAACTGATGTCACAATGACATCGAAGAGATTATCAAAGGTTATTAAAACACGATTTGTATCCTTATTTTCATTTATCAGTCAGCAAAATAAGAAAAAAACTGATGAATTATGTTTTGGAAAAAATATTCCATATTAAATGTCAAGTCTATATATATACAGACTTGACATTTAATATGGAATATTTTTTTCGAAATAATTTTTTATCATTTTTTACCTATTTTGCTGACTGATAAATGAAAATAAGGATTAAAATAGTGTTTTAATAACTTTATATTATCTCTTTGATGTCATTGTGACATCAGTTCATTAATGGAATTCGCCAGAGAAGCAAACAAAAACACATTGCCTATTCTATGTCATACGACTACCATTAAAAGAGATATTTTGGATCTCTATATTTTCCAAATTATCGTCTGTAAAAGGGTAATACGCTCCACAAAAGACCCTCATGTCAGTTGCTGGTCACAGTAATGGTCGTTGTCACGCCTGGCCTCTTCGTGGCTGTTGCCAGCGCTCTCAAGCGGCAAGGCATTTCTTGGGGGTAGGTTTTTAGAGTTCAATCTGGAATAGCATTCCAGGCATCGGTCTAAAATTGTCCAATCTGGTCCAGTTTTGTTGTAGGACATGTAGGCAGTTGATTAGTGAGTAATGGTCTACCGAAATATATATATATATATATATATATTGGATATGACCTTTTAGTCCCCATTTTAGGGGTTCGAGTGTCTACATGCAAAAAAAAACTTGTAATCACGTAATTGTCATCATACATGTACCAAGAAATCACGGAGTCCATTTTGCCATTATTCAGGAACTCTGATCCGGAAAAGGCATCATTGGCTACAACTAAGTAAATGACTAACTGTGATACCGAATGCATGAATATTCCCATGCCAGTCTTTTTCAAGAAGCTTGTGTGATGTTTAGTAAACATGCATATACTATGAAGTTATTTTTCTGTTGAATCTATCTCGCATTTTAATGTATATGTTATTGTTTTTTATGAAAATGTGCTGATTTAAACCTCAAAAAAGATATGTTAAATTGAAAAATACTGCAAATCTTGGATAAGGATAAGATAGTCGAAGTTTGTCATATTGAACGTTGTCCTATTAATCGACAGTTTATGGAATACAATTATACAATTATCAATAGCTTACCGTTACCCTCGTTCAGCAACAGAGCAGCAGTCACAATGAGTGCAAAGAATCGCTTCATTTCGGTTCCAGCGTTGGATCTGTATGACGTTATTAGTAACCGCGCTGTTATATATAATACTACGAACGGATGCGCTGCTGGCACACCTGTTGTGTTGTTATTGCCAATGGCAAATGTATCCGCCAAAGACGAATTTAATGGCTGTCTAGTACAAGATTCTTGTGACATTTGTCTGAATTGAGGTGAAATATGTAGCCTCACCGGCCGCGTTAAAACATCTCTTCCTAAAGACTGTCCTTGCTCTCCAAAAAAAGTCAATAACTTACCAGTATCAAAGAAATTTCAAAGCACGGAACAATCGGAGGCAAATCCTGCAATTGCTTTGTTTCAAAATAAGCAGGAATGTATGAAATTGGAACAAAAATCTTAATGAACACAGGAACCTCAACGCAGACTTGAAGGAAATAGCTGTCTGTTGTAATGACAGTCTTAAGTGCAGCCATGATGGACCATAATCACCTGCGCTCGTTAAATATTTTATTTCTGTCAAGGACATGTTTTTAGAGACAACAAGGTTTTATAATACTAGAACTGTGCACTAAAATGGGACAATTATTTCGCCTGGCGCCTAATCAGAAAAAAAAAACATACATAGCTTTGAGGGATGTACAGAGGATGACAAGCGCATTACGCCTTGTTGCTATAACTTTAATTGCGGTGCAATATGTTGAGTTTTACATTTTGAAACGTGACCATGCCAACTGAATACTAAGTGCATGTTTACAGAGCAGGCCCCCGTTTCACGAAGAACCTTA
This sequence comes from Lingula anatina, assembly GCF_051362555.1. Lineage (NCBI taxonomy): Eukaryota > Metazoa > Brachiopoda > Lingulata > Lingulida > Lingulidae > Lingula > Lingula anatina. The sequence continues at coordinate 4,330,208 of NC_141774.1, read as the reverse complement.
AAACCGTAGTTGACTGGCTCGAGCTGAATGACCAAGCTAGGTCGACTACGCTGCAGTCGACTAGGAGTGTTTCACAAAGAATCTAAAGCCCTGGCATTGTTTGCTTGCCGTAGTCGACGCGAACGAGAAACTCTTTAGGAAAAGGATGTGTAAAAATCCCTAAAGTGTCACAATACATGAGTTCTATTTCTATTTCGGCCGAAGACGATCGTTTATCAACAATGAAATCAGTCAAATACACACATACACACAGTTTGTTTTTTAAATTTATTGATTAGTTTATCATCAATACAACTTCAAAGTAACAGTAAAACATTAGCTTGTCTTGGAATGCTGTCTTCGGACATCTAGCGGTCAACATATATACCAAACCTGCGATCGGCTGGGTGAAGTCGCATTTTATTTTTTATCTTAATATTAAAAAATCCAGGACTAGCCAAGGATATTATAACACAATATGTTGAAGGATGTGTCCTTTCCTACCATGGCCCATAGGAGCCTGCTCGCGCGTCTTTAGTCGCCCCTTTAACATTCTAAAACGACATGAACCATTTCTATTTCGTATGTTATTAAGCCCTATATAGCCAGCGAAAATAACAAGGCACATGCAGAATACGTCTTTTACCACAGAGCTTTAAGCCCCAAAAATGACATGGCTTTGTCTGTTTCGCCATTTACTGAACTCCATAGATGCGAGATTGACGCGACCCATCTTGCATTCATCTCTTACTGTAGATTTTTGAGCTTCAAATGGCTATGTTATAAAACTCGAAATTCGAAATTGACTTTTATTGAAATTTATGAGACGCAGAGTATAAGACAAACGCAGGGCGGATCTGGTCAATTTCTCATTCTTGGGTCTCAGTGAATGACGAACAAGAGATGACCATGTCAATTCCGCTACTTATTAACGTACGAAAAAGATACGGTGCATGTCGTTTTTGCATATTAAGGGGCGAATAAAAGACCCATGCATAGGCTCCTTTGGGCCATGGTACTATGGTAGTGGCAACTTGACTAACTGTCTGTCTATAAATACTCGTGCATATATATGAAACTGAACTAGAACTCCCATGAAGAACACACATTGTAATTAATATAATAATAGATTTAGTTTGGTTTAGTTTGATTTTATTTATTTATTTATTTATTTATTTATTTATTTATTATTATTATTATTATTATTATTATTATTATTATTATTATTATTATTATGTGTGTGTTATTCTTTTGTCTATTGATACCATTCATTATTTTTAAAACCAGAAAATAAGACTGTAACGCAACAGATAATCCATACACTTTGAAAGAAAGCTAATGCAGAAAAGAACTCAGTATACAGCCAACTACAGTTTCAATCCGCCCGGAAATACAGTGTAGTAATCTGTTTCTATGTTCACTTTCAAGTAGTACTTTATGTTTATTATTCCTAAGTGTTACATTTTGATCGCTATATTATCCTTGTGTTATCTGTGTAAAATTAACCGTGGCTTATCATGAGTGCGAGAGTATTTGTATTTTCTTTCCATTCCTGATACCCCCTTTACTTTGGACGGCGTTCTTTCTGCGTCCTTTGTGCGACCATCAAACTGACATCGCTGTTGTCGTCGATAGGAGGCAAAAGCATCGCTTTCGTTGCAGAATGAATGCTCAATGATCGGTCAGTTGTCGGCACGGATATTATTATTATTATTATTATTATTATTATTATTATTATTATACTCTCAACGGGGCCGTACATGTACTACGGGACGCAGAAAGGACGCCGTCCAGTGTAAAGAGGACTAAATCAAGCGATTTAACGCAGGACAGACGTGCCTGATTAACGCCACAGACTCCTGGCGATAAATAAGCGGAGCCATCGTTGACCGCGGGATTCAGCGTTATCGGGATAAGCAATGTTACCATAGGTTTTAACAGGACTTAACAACCCATGAAATCGTTTGAAATTCCTTCATTAACATAGAACATTATTAACCAACCAGCAGCAATGCTGCATCTACACCCCCAAGGATAAGTGAGTGAAACTCCGCGCCACGTTGTGAGACTATGTACTCATTCCCAATGAAATACGTTGCTCGATCCCATTCCGCTGGAACTCTTGCTGATTGCAATAAGGCTAACAATCTCATTATCATGCAGCTCTATTATAAACTTTTAGCTCGTCCACACGAATGTCGATATTCAGTTCCACTGATAAACGTGCAACATTTGCATATTTTGGTCAATATACAATACGCTTGTGCATATTGTATAAATGCACTACACATATAGGGAAGAATTTTTTTAATGAACTGATGATGGGACGAGGGCGCTGTCTAAGTAACCAGTGACAATCACTGTTCCACTTTCTATTCATTTTGCCATAACACTTTTAACTCATAGCCCCAGGCTTATACTTTTATTCAACCAAACCCCAGGTTTCGATACAAATCCAACGCTTTTATGTTAGAGTGTGTTAGGTGAGTCAACTTGGAATGCACGGCATTCGGAACATCTACTACAATGGTTTTCTACCGTCCTTTCAGACGTTTCAATTGAGTGTAACGCAAAGCGTCTGCATAAGTGTGTTTGTGTTACAGTGATGTTTACAGGTAGAGTTCAATAGAAGATGTGTCAAATATTAAATCTACATTGAAAAAGCTATAAGAAAAATACAAGGACACCCGTACGGTCATACACGCTCTTAAACACACTCACACACACACACACACACACACACACAGACATAGCCTTGTATGTCTCTGCTTTTAATACGTCTTTTAAATAACAATGGTTATGGATTCTTGCTTAAAATATCACTCTCTTCAGCTTTATTAATGAAATCAACTTTAATAATAAATGTGCACGTAACAGTATTCGCACGGGGATAGGCACGCACACACATAAACACACACACACACACACACACGCAAACACACACACATACACACAGACACACGCACACACACACACACACACACACGCAAACACACACAGACACAGACACACAGACACACACACGCACACACACACAGACACACACACACACACACACAGACACACACACACACACGCACACACACACAGACACACACACACACACACACACACACACGCAAACACACACAGACACAGACACAGACACACACACACACACGCACACACACACACACACGCAAACACACACACACTCACACACACACAGACACACACACACACACACACACACACACACGCAAACACACACACACACACACACACACACACACACACAGACACACACACACACGCACTAGAGCCACACCCCAGTGATATGGTTATGCTTGCAGTATATCAAGAAAGAAGCTATGGTCATAGAGTCTTGCATATAAATGTTAGTCTACTAAGGTTCATTGTAAACGGCCTTGGTCAATTTGCTTTAGGAAAATACTACCTGCCTGACCGACCAGAAGAGTGATCCACTCCATTACATTATGCAGAGCGTAAAGCGCATATCTAAAAGCAGAAACGGGCTTACTGACAATCAGCATGATTTGAGTGCTCGACCCCTCCTTCTCCGTCAATGTAATAAGATTACCACTGTTGAGACTTGTCGGGGCAAATCAACGGCGGTCAATATCAAAAGGGACGATGCTAATGACAGCGGCTATAAAGCTCGGGTGTTCCTTTCATATTCGATGAGTTGAACAAACATCTTGAGGGATTATGTAACAGATTAGAGAAAAATGTAATGAATAGGTAGATTGAGAGAGGAAGTGATTTAGGCACGTTTTGGGTACTTAGCACTTCCTTGAAGACACCCATCTTTCTCTCGGTTTGAGTTATTATCAGCTAATATTTTGAATGCACTCGCAAAATAATTCTTCTTCTCTTTATTATTATTATTTTTTTTTTTTTTTTATTAAGAACGTGAAATATGTCCAAAAATTCTCTCCTTCCATTCTCTCAACTTTTCTTGCGTTAAATTACATTCTCTCTCTCCCTTCTCTCTCTCTCTCTCTCTCTCTCTCTCTCTCTCTCTCTCTCTCACACACACACACACACACACACACACACACACACACACACAAACTCACACACACACACACACAAACACGCACAACTGAACCGTCCTCTCCTAATCCTTTCAAATATTCAAAAGGTTGCCATAAAAACGCATAGCAAACTGAACGTCACTTAAAATAGCCTGCCTTTCATCGTGCAGTTGTTTAGATACAGTGAACTTTATCGGCAGCTATTCAAACAAAAACATTGACTATTTTCATACGCTGTCTTTCTTTTTACTGACCATTTGTACAAACCTGTACAAATAAGCTAATGTTCAGTAAAAAAGAATTTTAGAAAAAAAATTACTTAAACAAATAGGAAAACACCAACAAGACAAGTGAAGGGGGTGTATGTCATCACGTTACATAGTCGGTATTTGTAAATGGACAAAAATGAAAGAACATTTTTGTACTTGTAAAAGCAAGAAACTGCAAATTAAGGCATCTGTTGTATTTCTATTTGTTCATGAAAGTCACCCTTTTTACGCTTTGTATATAGTGACTACAAGTACTAGTACGCACTAGTAATGATTTATATACTGAACACTATTTGTATATAGTACTCAATTTATCTATTATTAGTAGTAGTTTTAAGTAAAGAAGATCCGTTGGCACGAGCGAAAGAGTACCCCGTGACCCTACGTTAACATCCAGTACAGTGCAAGTCCCTTTGAGAATTAACTTCACAAGCCAATTAATTTAGTCCTGCATTTCAATTAAAAGTCATCCAAGTGGCGGACGGTGGTGGTGGTGGGGTGACGTCATGAAATTAAATTGACCAATGAGACTTCACAGAGAACGCAATATCGGGTCTGGCCCGGGGAAAGGCCCCTTGCACGTGCAAGGCAATTACAAACAACAACTTGTTGATGGATTAATGGCATTACGCAGATTCCTCCCCATGTAGAACAAGCAAAACAATAAGCGAGCAGACGACAAGCGTTTCATCGGCAGGGAAGACGAAATCTGGAGAGTTTCAGTGAAATCTTAAGGTAAGAGAGTGAACGCGTTGTTAAATAGGTTGTATTTATTTTCAGACCGATTGAATGTTCGACTGTTGATCATTGTTGAATGACATTGAATCGAAAAAATGTGAGTCAGTTAGCTGGCGGTTAGTAGAATAGCACCATTAGCCGTGAGAGTGAATTCATCTGTAGAGTCATGAGCTTGCAACTCCATTGCTTATTAACTACTTTGAAAAGTGTTTTAAAACACTGTTAATTGTATAGCCTGGACAACGTACGGCACTGATTATTTTTGGGACTTCTATGAACTTAAGGTTTATGTTTTTGTCTTTTTTTAATTTAACACGCAACGTTTTTATTTTGTACTTGATGTCCTTTTTCTCATTTTTTTTTCAATTTTCTAAAGTTGTCAGTTTTTTTAGGCAAAAGCATATGTATTCTCATAATTACAATGACAGCAGGAAATCTTTATTGTGTACAATGTGAATGTGTGAAGATAATAACAAATATCAGGTTTCAATGCCAGGTTAAGTACGCTTCCTAAACATGATCGTTTTGAGTTCAGCTTTCTAATGATATAGAATACAAGCTGCGAAAACGCGGTCAGTATTTTTAGACCGTCTAAGTAAACATTTACACCAAAACCAGTCAAAGGCGAAAGGACTGAGGATATTGCCGTTTTTACAAAATGATTTCAGATCGAAACTCGAGCCTATCTTTAAACGAAACTAAACATTTTTTTTTTTAATTTTCACCCAAGATAAATCAGCAAAAATCACAGATAATTTAGAGAAATCACTAAACCAAGGGTTAATGTGTTTTACAAGACTGAAACAAATTTATCCCGAATAGAAGAGGTTCAAACTGGTGTAAAAGTCGGGACCAATTTTCAGTCTTGATTCCTGGCGTGAAACCGCACCTGATTCTGAGACCCCCGTTTATTCCGCTTCATTCGAATTTAACTTCAGCATTGCATCATTCTTCATTTTCAACTTTCGGTTTGGTCAGTCACTAATACGTCAAGATAGAGACGAAGAATTCGAATAGATAAAGTCCCGTAAATCACCGCATATAGCTCATGTAATATTTACAACTTAGTTTCATATTTATTTTTTTTTTAAGTTTATGTTTTGTCTTTGGGTTATGATCGTATGTTATTCACGTTCATGCGAAGTGTAAAGCATCTCTTAATGTGAAATCTAAACACATACTGGCGGGTATTTAATCCGTCAGTTATAACGAAACGCCACGTTCACCACTACTGTTGGCATTCCCTGGCATGCGAACTTTATTTAGAAAAATTAAAATAGGTCATTATTTGACATTTAAAATGTTCTCTCTCGCTTTTATTGGGTAAGGCAATAACTGGCTCTATTATAAATGCAGCTACACGCATTTAGCGTTAATTGAACAATCTACGCATACATACATGAACAATTTTAACGTCACGTAAACACACCACTTTTATTTTAAAAAAAAAGGATCACTCGCACATCATAAAATGCGCTGGAAATATTTTTCACATGACGGACATGATTTGGTATGTGAATATAAGAAACCGATACTAACACGCGCAAAAAGGGAAGAATCAAAATATTTACAAATGTGAAAAATAATGTAATCTTTAGGCACTGACACCAACAATGTTTCACGGTTCTTTTGCTGTGGCGATAACAATGAGTCAATGCATGAACATTTGCGACATTTTTTGTCATCAAAGATCATTTAAAATGCCTGTTTGCACCGAGACTCGCATTTGTATTACAGTCATAGGCAGCCACACTAACCAATGTTTTGCCAGTCCTGAACTGGACCGGTTTCGTTCTCCGCTTAAGCACAATGGCCAGACCTTGTTGCTGGCATTTTATGTTGCTTGGTCTTCAGCACTGAGTCATCCAAACTCCATTGTTAACACCCTGTCGATCCTCTATCGCCTATGATGCACCGAATACATCCAAAGATTCACTTTAAATGCTGATCTTGAAAATGAAAATGTTTTACATGTCTTTTTAAATCAATTTTTGAAAATGTTTAAATGTCTGAAATGTTTTTTTCTTAGAATTACCATTTTACTATAGTCAAAAACGTACCATCCAGCTTGCAGTTGCAAATGAATGTTATTATGAATAAGTCAAACCTATAAAGACCGGTTCAGGAACGCCACAAAAATATCATCTCCGGTGTAAACGAACCCAGTCAAAAGATGTAAATGATGACATCGGCAAGTTGAACTTAATCGATTCGTTTTTAAGTTGAAAAAGATGAAGGGGCAGTAGCCTTCGGCCGCCTGGAGATTTTGAACGGGTTGACCACCCACAATCTTCACTCAGCTGCCTGTCAGGGCTATTAGCTGGTCGGTATCGTATTCCGGGCCGGGTGTCTCGGACTATTGTTTTTGACATGTTAACCATTGTTGGTTCTGCCACGACTAATAACAAGATGTACGACTGCAATTAAGATCTACGGCAGGACTGGGAAGCGAGTGAAGTTCATTGCTCGCTTTAGTTGCACGATCTTCATGACATATTTGATTTCTTTTACTTTAAAAATATTGCAAAAGTTAACTAAAGTGATCTGCTAATTTTAATTCGAAGTGATCTGCAAGCTTGAAATTTTACCGTTGATACAGTGTATAAGGGAAGAGTTTGTTTCAGCGATTGCAATAGATGCAGTGATATATTGCAGTAAATACCCAGAAACATAATATAACTTCACAAGGTTCGCTAATCATTAAGTTAAAATAACATTGAAAAATACATATGCATGTATATATGCTTGATTATCAGTCTACAAAAAGATAATATATTCAAGAACTACCTTTTCACTTTTAATTTTATTTCAAACTTGCAGTTTGATGTTTTAGGGATGGGGCGTTTGTTATTGATAAGCGTATGCATGAAAAACACAAAACGATAATGAAATATTGAAAAAAAAATGATGAAACAATAAAGAAAACAACATTCAAAGCGCAGATTATTTAGTGATTATCAGTGCCACTATTGTCAAAGCAAACGGGTACTGTTCTGTATGGAAAATTTCTTAATTTCTTATGCTGTTGGAAATTTTACATTTAACGGAAAACTTCACTGAATAATGAATAGCACAATATTTTTTCCATACAAAAGTGTAAAGCAATCATGCTTTACTGCAGTTTCCTTTAAATTATGAGGTTGACAAATTCCGGACGCTCGTCTACGCCATTATGGAAAGAATTCTAAAAGCAATGGCAGTGAACCTCGGCGACGTCCACACTTAGCCGCAGCACCCTGGGTAAAGAAGCTTACAGGGGATGAAGAAAAAAATTAACCACCCTGGTTTTTATTTCTTAATTTCTAGGAAAGTTGGAGTTTTGTTCTTTTTATTTCTTCTTTTCTTTCTGTCTTTTTTCTTTCTTTCTTTATTTATCTATCAACTCAAGACAAAAAAATTCAATCATATTCCTACGAGCGTTTTTCTTAACATATTCGGTCAAGACCCATGGTAGTTTGTCTTTGAAGTGATGAGACGTGAAAATTTAAATGAAGGTTTATAATCTGACTTTAGTGAACTGAAAATAACACTGCTGTGGTACAACGACCTGGGATGGGATGCATCTGAGTTTTATCAGTCCTTTTTGGTTTTTCATTAATGTGTGTTATATATTTGTAACTTTCCATTAACCTTTGATCAAGTTTTTATTGCAAGCGATCTCAACCGTGCCTTAAATTTTGGCACCCCCTGTAAACTAACAGTTTGGCTGAACGGTAGCTTAACCAACACCAACCTTTAATTAAAATCTCAGCGTTGCCAGGGAGGCCCGCAGCGCGCGCCCGACTAATAAGTGATAATGTTTTGTTTTGGCGAAAACCCCACGCGGATCAATTAGCGCTTTTAAAACAATGGCGAGCTACCGAAATTCCTCTCTGGCAAGAAGCGGCAAAACATCACGTTTTGCGGCGTTATCTTCTGAAGGGGTGAGTACGTTTTCCACCTCGAGGGTCCTCTTAAGTTGAAAGTATTACATCTTGTAAATTGTAGAACTGTCATGTTTTATTTTGCACGGGTGTTATGCTTGTTTATATAGAGGGTGTTGAGATAGAACGGCTCTTACGCATTTGCCTTCGTGCGTTTCGGGCATCTGACCGTTAGCTGTGGTTGTTTTGACGGCTGACCATCGGACAGTGTGTTGGGCTCCTCCGCCACCCCCCTCCCCCCCTCCCATTTGTCAATATGCAGCTCTATGGGTACAGAATTCCTATAGATAATCTATACCATCCGGCCATGGGAATTATTTACGCAAGATGGTCTAGTTCTATGAGTAACAGTAAATTGATGAGCTGGATTGTTTAATTACATATATTTATTTATGTATTCATTTTTATATTATAAGACCCTTTGTTAGACAACATTAAAATTTAATACAAGTCATACGTAAAACAAAAAAATGTTTTCTGTTCTATTTATTTAATTATTAAATTTGGTTATTTGTTTTTATTTTACATCTATGGCATATTTTACATGTACATGTTGGTTGGAAAGCATACAGCAGGTATATATGAACTTACGAAGTGGTACATGTATGCACATCGCGTGATCAACATATTTGATCTGTTGTTCGGGTTAATTTGTCTTCAGACTGGCTGTGAGAATGTGAGAATATATGCATTCTCTTTGCTTTGAACATTTTACCAGCAAAACGGGCCCATTGTTAGAGAAAGGAACGCGCGCTGCATAAATTTAGTTTGATAACTGAACTCTTCAACGTACATCCAGAGCATGAAGGGTTAAACAGTAACGAGCGGGATAAGAATTTGAGAAAACCTGTTTTGTTCAATGGTAGTGATAAAGGACTTTTATCGAAAAGACATTCCGTGAATGAAAAATAATCATTCAGAATTGGATGTGTAAAATACGAACAGAAAAGGAATTTTTTCTGGATAAAGATTCATATAAGAAAGACTTGTACAAATTCATTAGTGTTTAACTAAATAAGGCCATTTTAGGGAATTAATTTGAAAAAGGTTGATTCAAGGGAACATTACCCTTTACCACTATAAGGGGGGGGGATATCATAGTAAGGGGGGTCATCATAGACACTATGTACATCAATTATGAACTCACAGACGTCGCGTGACGTGACGTGGAGGTCGAGGTCGCGCGTGCCACTGACTCCTTGACGGCATCAGTCCCGCAGATGACAAGTCGTCACGCAGCCGACGCTGGCGACAAGACTGAATTAACGAAGTAACTGGAGGGTCGCGGAAAACAATTTGTGCGTCTCTTTTTTTTCCAAAGGCCTTTGATGTTGGGCTTGTAATAAGTCTGCAAGGAGTTGTCCGGTGCATTTTCCACAAAATAGCCACTGTACTAAGTTGAGATCCTGACCATAGATAATAGCCTACCAGTACGTATTGCAGGGGCGGATCCAGGATTATTTGAAGGGGGTCTTTGAATGCAAAGCCGACCCCCCCCCCCCCCCTTGGCGTGGGTTGAAAGTCCCCGAAAATAGGCCTATTTGGTATTTTCGAGGGCGAACGGTGCAATTTTGGTACGGTTTAGAACTATGATTCAGCTAGTTAAAATTCTAATTTTAACAGGGGACCATTGGTGTGATTTTTTGTTTCAGAAATCGAAGGGGGGAGTCAGGACCCCAATCCCCCCATCCCCCTAAATCCGCCACTGTATTGGTTGATCCACCCGTTTTGTCGGTTTAAAGAGTGTCCTCGATTTCTCGATTAAAACCGTACCTTGCTTGTTTTTTTTTTTTTTTTTTTTTTCAATGCGCTATTGGTTGTAAAGTTAGTTGCAGAAGGCTAGATGTCCTGCCGCTGTTATTACTGTAGTTAGTACAATTATCCCCAATAATTCAAAACCTAAACCGGTATACATTTCACAGCTAAATCATTTTATCTAAAACAGTTCTGTTCAAGATAAATTCCGTTTGATAGCGATTGGTGAAGTTATAGATAGATAACGATGATAATGCATAGGTCCGAATGACTGTGTGCTTTATACAATGATGTAAACAGAATATGATGTCTCTCTCTTTGGAAAGAGAGGTCTATTTTTACTTAACAGGTAATGTTTATTAAACTAAATTTATTATTTTTTCTTTGGTGAAACGCCTTTTTTTCTATGCGTTTCCTTTTCCAGTGTTTGTCGTGTACTGGTGTAGAATGAACAGTTATTTATTGCACTTCCGCTTCAATACATTAACTTTGTTACTCCATTTAACAGCGTGTTGCTTGAAAAGAATAAGCGTTCAAAAATTTCAGAAGTCATCATGACTTAACACATCCTTGGTAACAGTGTAAGATTTATAAATATATATTTACACAGCACTTAAGCAAAATATTTTAATAACAATGTCAATTTATTGAAATGTTAGGTTTTCCGTTGTTAAACGCAGTGAGGCAGACGATACACGACTCACGGCATACGATTCCCACGGTCGACCATTCAAAAAAACAAATAGTCTCAAACACCTTTACAACGGTTAAAACTAGCCCCACTCAAGCTATATCGAGCTAACGGAGAAACGCGTTGTTAAAGTTTGTCCAAAACAGCTCAAATGGCGGCTTTATAACTTAACGACTTCCAAATATTAGCTTCAGAGATAAGGTAAGTTGACGGAGGAACGATAAACTCCCGATTTAACGTCAGCTCTTGCGTTCTCCAAGATACTCTTGAGGGGCCCGTAAGTGGCATATTTACGCGGCGCCTCTTTGAGTAGATCATAAAGGGATAAATTAGATAACGAATGTGATGAATATTAGGCGCTACCGTGTTAACGAAGCCTCTTACACGAACCTCGGCAATGTCCGGATATTTTCGACGGGTCTCGCTATGCAATGCATATCATTTATGAAGTCTTGCCTACTGATTTTTTCTAACTTAAAGTTAAGGTCTATAAATGTTTTCTACTTGACTTTCGCAGGGCAAATATTATTTGTTATAAAGTCCCGCCTTATAAATTTTGGAAAAACGAAAACTTATAACCCATCATCCAAATAACCCATTCACTCCACACACATGGAAACCTTTAAAGGTCTAAAAATACAAACTTTTATTTGATGATGATGAAAAAATAAATAAATAAAAAGTTAGATAAATCGTAGCAAAACGACTTGAATTACACTGCCAAATTGATATGGTCGAAAAGTTCTGTTGTTAAGGTTGTTAAAACAGGGTCATTTGTACCAAGATAAGACGGCTTTAATTCATCAACCGAGAGCGGTGTTCGTGGGAAAAGCTTAATTCCCTAAAATAGAAAAACAGGACAAATGATAGTAGAGGCAGGAACAGAAACCGTAACATTTGTCTTTTGTTAATGTTGATGATCTTAAAATACCAAGTTATACAAGTACCATTTCATGCACTGAGAGACATTCATGAAATAATTTGGTAAAGGCCAGTCCTAAGTTAGAGAAATTATCACATTATTACAGATGACATCGAACACAGAAGTCTCAAAGACACATTCGACAAAATTCCTTGAAATGTAACACTAGCAATGCCACAGTTCTTTGATCGTCTGCGCCCAAAGATGTCGTCTGCTCGAGAGGCTCCGTCGCTCTCACAGTAGTGTGTACTATCGTATTAGACAAGAGCTCGCGGCCACGGCCCATCTTTATGGCGTCTTGATTCATGACGAAGTTCCCGTCGCTGTGACATTTCTTGACTACCCCTTTTATTTACCTCGGCGCGAGCTCACAGTTCACCCTGTTCACTGTTGTGTCGTCTGCCGATTTTTTTCCCTCTGTCCCATTCTCTCCTGAACTACTGAACGCCATGTTGGGTTCAGAATATTGGTGAAGATTATTGTATTTCAAGAGTGGGAGAAATTTTGATTTTGATGACTGCCTGGTCTGTGGGAACGCTTTGAGGTTACATTTTTTTTCTTTTGGAGTTAATTTTCCAATCGATGGACATTAAGCTTCATTGCCGCTTAATTCATTTCACTGGGGCATTGTACAACATAACAACGGACACTTGCCCTCCATTGAGAACAAATTTGCTATCAGGTAAATTTCTGCATTCTGAATTTTTCCCCAAGCAATCAAACTCTGGATAAAGGAGCCTGATTTTGAATGACAAACCATAGGGTACGACAAGACACTGTCGTCCATTGACTACCGAGTACAGAGACTCAGCTTCGTTTTTTTTAGAAGAAAAAGCTTATCGGGGTGGATAGCGTAACTGTGCGTCCCCCGATTATTCGGCATCGACTTCGCAACAGGTTCAAATACAGTATGACGGCATTCTCTGACGATTTTCTTACAAGGTAGGCGCGCTATTTCACTGTTCAATTTTTCTAAACTCATTCAAGTACAGTTACAATGTGATATTCGCCTCTTGGTAAAATGTTCTTATTTGGTCGAAAAAAATTAAGAAATTTTTATCGCCGCATTTGATCAGTTGTTATATACATGTGCACAAGTTTTTAATTGATAGAAAAAATCTTGAACGTTTCTAAAGCGATTAAGCGTGTTTTTACCTTGATGGCATGAGGAGTTTACCCTTCATCACATAACTGGTACATTGATGTAAGCACGTTGATGCCCGTTAGAACCGATTTATTTTTATCATCATTACAAAACATGTATAAACAGTACTAACCCCATTTCAGCAAAATTTGAAAATTTCTAGTTATTGGATTGAAAGAATTTATAAAATATTATTCTTCCCTATCCGGGTCGTTTGCTTCTCTTCGTCTATCTGTGTCTTACGTGAATTCTGCTTAAGAGGAACAAGGTGTTCTTTGCACTGGAAAAAAAACTAAGATAAAACTACAGAAAAAGAAAGCATAATTAAATACACGGTAGAACGTAATGCATTCGAGTAAAAAATCAAGTAGTATTTCTTTATTACTGTGACATGCGAGTAAATATAAGTTTATAAATCAACTGGCCTCATGGGCGAACAAGTCACCAGATATTGTACTTACATAAACATAAGTTTAAGGGTATAAGTTATAACAATGAAGAGCAAACACGATTAGATAAATAATGATACAGTATAGTGTGAGTACGACGACTGACCTTGACAATATGGTGTGAAAAAAATCACTCTCACAAAAAAAATATAGCTCATAGTAGAGACACCTACATATTTGGTTGGCATTAAGACACATGACTAACTGTCTTTGTTTTAACCACTGCAGACGTAAAATTTAGACTTCGCTTGTATTTGATGTTCAGTAAAGCTGCTCTGTTAAGCAAGAAAAAAAGAAAGAGAAAAAAAAAAAAAAAACAGGTAGTATAGGAGCCGCCTTGATTGTGCACAAAATAAAAAATATGTTTTGCTACTTCCCCTTGAGGATTGAAAAGCGTCACATGCATGTAAGGACATAAAAACGTACATAGATTTGCGTATTACGAAAAAACATTATAACAATATGAATAAAAAAGTGCATAGAACTGCGTATTACGATGAATGCTTATAATAATATGAATATGATGCTTGCATTTTGATTTATCAATCTGTCTCTATGATTAGTTGATCTTGATAATTTATCATCTATGAATTCCTACTTTATTAACCTTTTTCAATTATTTAATTATGTAAATAAGCTAAAATGTGGGTTTCTTTCTACCATTATTCTCTGTACAATTACCAAAACTAATATGTTCTTCTCTTAATATGTACACGTGCTTTTTGGAGTAACACATCAAGAATCTGCCTGCAGATGGTGTCTTTTATCATTGTGTTTTATTCATTTGGTTATTTCATGTTATTTGTTGGTTAAATGGTATATTTCGAAATATTTTTCTATTGGACTGCATGCGTCGTTGATTACAGCATTCGGACCTTAAATTGTCCAACAACGTTGCAAGAATGTCACATATATGCACGTAACAATACAAGAATGTTCCTGTTTATATACGAAGGTTATACACGTAGGCCTACTTCTCACTCCTTAAACCGCGTCCCACGTTTCTTGTTCACACACATACAAACACACACACACACACACACACACACACACACACACACACACATTAATTTCTATGTACTTAAACAGCAGTTAATTATGTCCATTCCCATTCCATGTCTTTTCTCATCTACCAACTTATCGCGCTCTGCGTTACGCCGTTTGATCTTCCTAATGCGCCCATTATGCCATTACGCGTAACATCTCTCGCCAGTATGCACCCATTTCAACTTCAAAGCGGGACCACCGGAAAGTCAACGGTGAATCATGCGTGCGTGAAATGGGAATTCTCGGGAATTTAAATTTGAACCTGTTGCCTATCTCGTGTCATCACTCTATGAGCAAGGCTGGGGGTATTGCTGAAGAATTACAATGAATCACGAGTACTAGGTGACCAGCTGGCCCGCAAGAAAACGCAGTAGATACTCCAGCGCAGTAGACTACTGCAATCATAATGCAAACATGCTTCAAATCTGCTTCGATTTGGGAGCTAATTAGCATATTTGAAAAATGCTTCTATCATGCTGTTAATCTACTGCATTAATGCTCCTTTTTGTACAAACCTATGTACTTTTTGGAGTAGAATTGCAGTAGGCTATGCTGCATTTCTACTGCAAATATGCTCCACACCACTACTGCGTTAATGCTTTTTTGCTACTTCGATAGCCTACTACTGCATTTTCGTGCGGGGGTGCTTGGGGTGGTTACAGTATTCCATTGATAGACCCACTGTAGGGCTATATATTTCTCTTTTAGCGATGTTTGCTGATGCACAATGTTTCAACCCCGTTTTATCATTGATAAATCTGATATAAATTAATATTTTAATAAATGAATAAAATTATGACTTCAAATACCAATAATCAACCGGTGCCAGTAGGTACATTGCAATTCCCATGATGTAGCCTATGTAAAAAACTGCGTTTAAAATCAAACGATTAACACACAGAAAAGATCTGAACATAGCATGTAAAAAACCACAAAATGCCACTACTTAGGTTTATATTAATTTTACTAGTTAATAGAAGCTATTTTTAGCTGTTGGTGCTCAGAGAAGAGAAAAATAACACTGCGCTTGAAGCTCACAAAACATTTTTCTAATACCGAGTACGCAGTGCTGCATTACACCAATTCCTTTTTTTTTTTTTTTTTTTTTTTTTTTTGGGGGGGGGGGGGTTAAAATATTATTGCCTCCCTCTTCTTAAATATCTGGATATCTGCCATCGGGTATGGGCTAATTTTCATCTTTGAGACGCCTTAAGTATCCCTCAGTCTGGATAAAGCTGTGCTCTCGATAGATCAATTATAAAAAGGAAAAAAAAAGACAAACGGAGAGAGAAAAGTTGCCATAGTTACACACGCTCCGTGCTGCCTTTCCATCTTAATACGCATGCGCAAAATAATCGTCCCCAGGTGTTTTGCCATTAGCGGGTTTAATATAGTCTCCCGTTTGACAGAATGCCATTTAAAGAAAATGAAGTGGGCTGACGCAGGGGCAGAGCCTTTGACATTTCAACACAGCCTTCTTAAGAATCCCCTTTAAACGTTCTTTTAAGTATATGCGGTGATTAATTGTGACTTGGAATTAAAACGGTGTTTTCTCTGGTTTTACAAGCAGTCAGAACAAGGTTCCACATGCACCTGCGGTACTTGAACTTTAATTGCCTTATTTCATTTGTAACGACCATTAAAAGAACAGAGGAATATAACAATGGAGAAAATACATAAAGATTTCAACATTAGAATGCCGTAGCTTTCATCGTTGGGATTAATTACGCATGCGCCGTGCGTGCTAGAGACATCTCGTCTGTGCCGAATTTGCATTCTGAGGATAATTTGGTTTGGTAGTATTTCAATCCATTTAAGGTCTGAAAAAAATTAGGATTTTTTGCTTTATTGTTGATAAAGAATTATGCTGTTTCTTGTAGCCTAGTGAGTATGAGAAAGAAAAGATGAATGTGGGGGCCCGTCGTTAATTTTTATTATCATTAACTTGTATTCCTGAGAACAAATTTCAAAAAAGAAAAAAAAGAGCATGAGGAAATTTAATGCGTGCCTTTACTAGGGTAAATGTGGATAATCTGGAGTTGACTGAGAAGTTAGAAACTGGAATAAAACTTCAATCGAAGGGATAGGATCATTGCAGTGTTAATAAATATGTTTTTTCGGTCGTTTTATCGATATATTTCCTTTAAGCACAATATATTTCTCCTCATTCATCAATTCAAAATATCGGACAAGAACCTGTATAATGTATGTATTATCAGTAAAGTTTATTTAATTTCTGTAAGTTTAAGGGGATTGACAGTCAAAAGGTCCAATATGAACTTTACTCTACTTATGTACTCTAAATATGTACTCTACTTGTATCTCAACACGGCTGTGTAGGGGCGGACCACACGAAACATTGTCAAATAGAAAGCGGTAGCAAGTGGAATTCAAATTCTTATCAGTACTGCGAATCGACATATCACTTTTCAAACACGTGTTTTTAACAGGGTTATCTGATGGAAAGGGTAAAACGGGGAAAAAAGCCCTGTTATTGAGAGATGATTTTTCACACCACGTTATTGTTAACATGTGTCTGTTCGCTTTACTGCGGTATTGTTTTTATTAGCGTTTATTGAAAAAAAGCGAGAAAATGCATACCAAGTCATAAACACTGTTAGTGTATAGAAAAACCACAGTTAATATTTTTTGGTAAGCGTGTACACACTTTTATCAGTTTATATAGTAAAAGATATCTACTGGCTTACAATAGTATAGCGTTCTTGTTGCATGTATTTAATGAGATATCTAAATAGTTCTTGTATTTTATCTTACTACTGCAGGTATATTGCATCTTGTTAAGGTGAAAACGATTTTTCATAGTACGGCTTTGCTTAAAATTCCATTTTTACTCGATGTGAAAATCTTAAGATGTCATTCAATCGTTTTCTTTTATTAAGTCAACTGTAGAGAAAAACCTTGAGAGCATTTATCTATTGCGTACTGTTGAACACGCATATCAGTTACTCTTCGGTTTTACATGTGTTGTAAGTACATTGTACATTTAGTAGGCATGTCAAGCCATGCTCGGGGCATTTTTTTTTTTATTTATCTATTTATTTATTTACTTTTGTCACGACATTATCCGTTAAACACTAACGTCTTTAACCTAAAAATACAAATTATAAAATTTAAGCAAAATACCCCGATTATCCACGTTAAACAACTTAATTCACTCCCAAGTCTTACTACGGGTATAAAGTGAAAACGCGAAGCACACCGGCCCAGCTGGAGACTCCATTTATACGAGAGCTCCGCTGCCGTAAATCATGTCTGCTTGCTCACGACACTGATGGAGAGCGACATACCCACCACGGTATTTCGGACACAGTAACGACATTAAATCTTGCTCGAAGGTGGGAGCCTTTTGAAACGGTTAGATAAGTCATAAATAACTGCTAACCAAAGTAAGCTGTGTTTATTTTTTTTCTTGACGCACAATTTAAACGGAGAGAGATAGAAACTATAGGAAGGTGAATTTTGGTTTGTTGCAATTGCATGTCTTAAGCTTTTAGTTTGTAAAAAGATGGGGAAAATTTAAGGAAAACATCTCGGTTGTGGAATGAATAAAAAGAAAGCCAATGGAAGAGGGCAGAGAGACATAAGAAAAAAAGAATCAATAAACACTAAGTCTGTGTTCTAGATAAAATATAAGTTAAAAACTAAGTCTGTCACATAGAGACAATAGTAGCTGAATTTTTTAATTGTATATTTCTGCATAATTCATAATTATAAACCCTACAATATCTAAAAAGGGCATAAAAAATTTAAGAAAAAGTTTGGACTTCGAGAACGAAAAAAGCGGCTTTTTTTTTCTTTTGTGTATTTTAATGCCTTTGATATCCCTGCATAAGGCTGTCATTATCAATAAACCTGTATCACATATGTGGTTTTTATTCAAAATTACGATGGAAGAAACTGCAATTTAATTTGAACCGAACGGAAGAAACACGTGTTGTGGCTATTTTTTCTACTTTTTATATTCCATTTTCAGTTATTCTTTATGTATTTCTTTCAAAATAATACCCTTTTTTTCTTCGAAAAAACAGACTTCAAAACGGAACACGAGCCTGCGTGGATAGTATTTATATTTCAAAGTTTTTCCAGGGGCGTGAAAAGGACGTCATTATTCTTATCCACCGGACATGTTATAACGATAAACGCCTTAGGTTGAAACGCATTTCATAAGACACGCGCATCGCGTTATTCAAACCCCGGCCACTTGTAAAATCATACGCGGCCCCGGAGCGAGCATTCCGTTAACCCATTCGTTAGCGTTTATGATTCTGATCATATGCGACGCGCAGCTTTGGTTGTAAATGCTACCGGGCCATTGCGGCTGTGAAAGCTGTCGTTTTCAAGTGTTTTCATCGCAGCTTTTTGCTACTTTCTACACGTGGCGGCAATTTAGAACGCTCGTCTTTGGGACTTCGCGCGAACAACTGTGCTCTCTCTTGACCATATACTGCAGGTCTCAGACGATTGATACAGATATATGAAAAAAAAACGTTTGTGTCTATTATGAATTTTGTGATATCCGTGGTTTCTGAAATTTGAATAAGACAAGTAGTTTATAATTATTTGATGTATAAAATGGTTTATTGATTCCGTGTGAGTGACATAAAATGTTCCATGTTTTAGCAAGATGCCTAATTTCATAAATTTTAGTTGAAAAAAATGCAATTTTACAATCGCTAATCCCGACATTTCAACTGCAGAGCGTGAAATAGTAAAACAGAAAAAAAAATGATAATGAAGCAAGGGAATCCAATGATTTGTCGGATACACCTAAAAAACAGCTACACGCCAATTAGGCAGAGCACGAGACAAATATGCGTGACAATCAAAGGCAGTCATTGTCTTAATTGTGAAACACTTTTACATGTAATTTGTTTAAAACAACGAGTCTTTTGTCTAGTCACTTGCGTATGTTAAGCTTTATTCGAGAATGTTTCATTGATAAATACACTGTAATTTGAAGTTGAGGAAAATCAAAAGTAATCACCAGTTTCTTCTTAATTTACTAGCAATCTCTCTTTTGAATGAATCGCATGTTAAAGTTGCATAAAGGGTGTCATCATATATTTCATACACTGGGATTACCTTTTATACACTACATCATATTAATATGAATCATTCATGTCGGACCTGCGGTTAGCTGATCTTTCTCGGCTCTCAGCGGTAGGGGCAGGCGATGAATGCTTGAGGAACTCTAACGAGACATAAATAGTGTAAATGTACGGCTCAATTACGCGAGAAGAGACAAAGTACGGTGTTCTTTATTACGGCGATATTTAGTAAATCAGGAACCGTGGGCTGTCGTTATATACTGTACCAACAGCTGTTGTGGGTTCAGAGTTTTTACCAGACGCTCTGTGCTCTGGTTTCCACCAAGGTGAGAACATCAAATTGCAGGTAAATTTGATTTTGTAGACTTTGAAAGTTGATACTTTAATTTTGAAGTCGTTTGTTTTTTTGCCATTCATTTATTTCGCTTTCAAAATCGCATAATTCATTGACTGTTACTAAGTAGTGGCGTTATTTTATTTAAAAAAGTCAAGCTTGAAACCTAATTTAGTCGTGAAGGAAGTTTATTGTTACTTGTGCATAAAAATTGCTTTAAGAAGGAGAAATTCCTTTTCATTCATTAATTCATTTTGATTGGAGTAGTGTGAAGATGTCAGGTTACATTGTTTTGTGCACGTTTTTCCAAAATGCTTTTGAGTTTCCTGATTAGTCATACGACAATAACCTTATTGTTTTAATAAGAGATTTGAAATATGTTGTTTTTTATTTGACTTTACTGTTGAGATATTGTTATAATGTTCATTTGTGTATCTTCTGAAGATTAGAGAAAAATACTATTTATTCTAGGTACAATAAAATGATTTATTTACCAGTTTCTTTGTTTTGTTTGTTCCTTATTTTCATTTCATTTTAAATGTTTTGATCAATACGTGCTCAACTATATGTATTAGGATTATTACTGATAATAAATTTGTTTTTGTTCTGATTTTTACCACGTGTGTGTCAACCGTGTGAACAAACTGGAAGTAGTTCAAATACAGGTGTACGAAATAGACATAAGTGTAAAAACAATATATAGTATATAAAAGCATTCTACTGTGTATGAATGCCAGGATAGGCGCAGCAGGTCTTATGACATAATGACTATTTCTACAGACTATACGGCTACAGAATTGTCATATAATTGAAACCCATAGTGATTGATAAAGGATATTGGTTTTGATCACTATATTGCTGAATTTCAGTGGCAATGATTATCACTTGAAGTCTGCTAGGTGTGGACTAAAGATAAACTTAAGGCACTAGAAAATATGAAACTTAAGGCACTAGAAAACATGAAACTTGAGGCACTAGAAAATATGAAACTTAAGGCAATAGGAAATTTGAAAGTTGTTGCAGCTTTTAGTCTTGGTTCCACTTTATGATTATTGGGTGCATTTGGCTTTATTTGGTTTGGTTACTTTCGTTCAGTGGCATTTTATTGTTTCTTCTGAATTCTATGTTAATTCTGAATATTTTCCAAATAAATACAAGTGAGTCGAAATTCATGTTACAAGAATTTCTCATTTTTCTTTCAGGTTTTAACTTCAAAAACACGGACTTACAACGGAATATACCAAATTAAGAGATGGCTACAGCAGAAATCACCCATAAGGGAGTGCCGCCCGTCCTCCTGCACCCACGCTCAGTTTTACCCGCACCCATCCCCGTGTACCCAACAACCCTGGGTGGGCAGCAGGCCAGACCGCCTGTTCCACGCCCCGGTTGTCCGTTCCCTAATTTCGCTGCCTCCATCAATAGCGTCACGTTCAGCACGTGGACCACACATCCACTGGAGTGCGTGCTGTCCAACCAGTTCCTCCCAGGCCATTTCCCGCTGACCAGCGCAGTGACCGCGGTCAGTCAAGGACAAGAGGGAAGAAGTGGACCTGCGGCCCACGTCTTGGAGAGGCGTTTCACGAAAGGTAAGAAAGTTTTTCACACGTTTTGTACGGTCCTCTTAGCCGTTTGTTTACTCTTACGCTGTATTGATATAAGTTGGTGACGCTGACAAACGCAATTTCAGTGCATTTCACTTAAAACACAACACCCCTTATCATTATCTTCATGAATTGGAAATCTATTATATACATTGCTCTATTATCCGTTATTGTTCATAGAATTGCGCTGCTCCTTTGCGTTGTCCACGTTTATGGGTTGAATGTTGTAAAAAAAAAGCACTACCAAAAGCCCAGTATCTACACCTAAATAGGTTACAGCCGTTGCAGGCTATACCCTGTGGTTTCTACTCTTTCATATTTTAATTCCTGAACAAAGTTTTCACACTGAAGACAAGTATAGGAAGTGGCACTTAGTCCCAGACCTGGTGAGCATGCAATGATCGCGCAGTTCAAATACCTCGGCTGTAATTGTACAACTGTGTCGCGACTTCTGGAAACATTTCAGCTGTGTTGGCACTATTCTATTTAACTTCTGGGTTGAATATAGCGTATATGAGTAAGCATGTGTTTTTTGTACGTGTGTGAGTGTGTGTTTTTGCGTGTGCGTGTGTTTTTGAGAGCATAATATGTGTTCAAGTGTGTATTCCGCTTTTCATATTATTGCCTATTGTAACTTGTTGAAGTGGTCAGAATAATCACAATGATAAGTGTTTAATGTAATTCTCAAATTAAAAAAAAACTGATTAAAATATAGTGAATTATATTTTAACAAAGAAGCTATATCTTCATTTTTTTTTTTCTTTTTGAGGAAACCCCCACATAACTGATCTAGACAATTGCAAACAAATTAAACTTCCACATTTGTCATGACATTTGATTATGTTTCGGGGTGCTTTCTCCAAATTGAAATAAATGATGTGGAAAATTATCTCGGAATTATCTTGGAGATTTTTTGAAAAGGGGAGGTTTATGTAGACCCACACATAGGATGGAAATATTCTGTGAAAAATGGTTCAACTTAAAAACCTATTTTCTGTAGTATGAAAAAAGTACATGTTCCAAAACACGTGTTCCAGAATACAAATTTACTTAAATTAGCGTTGAATATTAGCGTTTTATCATATCATCTTGTACTCGATATATCAATATCAGTTTTTGCTGTGGTCTTACGTGGATCACATAAACTGAGATATTTAAAAAATGCGGAAAAGATAGAAATCAATTAAACACCCTTTTCCTGTTTTTGTGGTTAAAGTTCTTTTAATTTCAAGGTACTTTAGAACATCTGCACGTAAGTTTTTTGTCTCGGTTTTTTTTTTTTTTTTTTTTTTTTTTTCGAAACACTCCGGCACGTTTTTCTGGTTTGTACTTATCAATGAGAAGATCGATTCAGTTAATGTCCCCTTTTATGGTTTCAGTGTAACGTATGTACATACTAGTATACACGTATATATATCAAAAAGCCTTCTCTGCTTCCACAGCCTGTCTCGCAATCTCAAACGATTCTTGCGTTTCATTATTGTCCACTCATTCATACATGTATATTTATTCATTTCATGACAACTCAGATACCTTACCCAATCAACGGACACGTAAAACTCCAATTTTAATTTAACATCATGCATATATTACCGTGTAAGGGGGAAATAAATTCACGGCGTAGATTTAGCACATAGAATCTACTAGTAAAAACGGCCCCCTATAGCTTTCATTGCCACAACAATGGATGCAGTGACTCTGTCCTCTGTCAGCGAACCGTTACCCTCTACCAGGGCCGCAGTTATTGTTGTGGACATTTTTTGGCTGTCTATTTATCTAGAGACATATCTATGAATATCTGTGAAAAATCAATCTGTCGCCCTGGTAGAGGGTAACGAAGCGTCAGCTTGGAACGACTTCGCGTTCCTGTATCTGTGTGTGATTTACGCCAGGACACTCCGTTTGAGTGCTTGGTCAACCCCGGGTGTTCTAAACGTGTTGGTTTGCGGTTAGATAGCTTTATTGTTGACCACAATGGCATCTCACTTTTTAATGCAAGACATATCACCACATTTCTGTTTTTCTTTTCTGTTAAATGTACTGTATATTTTGTGCGTTGTAAATTTTGATACATGTTTTGTTCTCCTAAAGTGTTCAAATGTCAATTTGATATATCAAAGGAGTGCGGTCGTAAATTTGCCCTAAACGTTTGGTGGCGTAGGAACTTGCTGTCAATCATTTGACTCAGTTGATCAGACTATTCTTTCTCTATGGATTTCTGTGTACAGCTGAATGTACACAATAATGTACACCTAAATAGTCGCCTTTAGGTGGATTTATCATTATTTTGTAGAAATTCAAGACAAGCCTCGTCCAAAGTTTGACTTTGCGCACCTTGCTGAGGCCGCAACCCAAGAATACGACAAAATCAAGAATGATGACAGCGAGAGTGAAAGTGAAACTGACCGAAACCAAGATGCGAAGATTATTAGTCATGCTATGTCACAGTTCTTCACTGGGTATAGGTAAGTTATTTTTTATGTTCGAGTCTGTGTCTGGAAGCAACAAGGTCCTAGGACGTATATTTGGAGAGAGAGAAAGAGAGGGGGTGAAAGAGGGAGACAGCATTGAACAAAGAAGAAAGACCGTATCCTCAGGTTAAGACCAAAAATCCACAAAAATTGTATGACTTTCATGACTCAGAAACGGAGGTGCGGAGGTGCAAATTTTCCACTGAATAAAAAACAATTCACAGAAAACGATACATAAACGTTCCCGAAGGAAATAAGTGGTAGCTACAATCAAATTCAAAAATGTGAACCCCGGTACCAAGTTGGTCTCTTTGTTGTGAGTTTGCATTGACAGTGGGCCAGGTTGTATGCGCCGGCACACGCTTCTTGCTTCCATTCGGCAGCCACATTGTAATTGGCAACATGACGTCTCAAACGATCGCTTCATTATCGGAACTTACTCAGCCAGCGCCGTCAGCTGGGGCGCACATGGGGAAAGTCTCAGCTGACAGAGCTTCTGTAGGGTTCGTCTTGGTTTATGTGTTCAGTATGTTCAGTAAAGACAGAGGTGTAGAGCTCGGAACCCTGGGCGCTTCTTAAAGGGGACGCCACTGCGAAATTGGTTTCCAATTATTTATTACAGTTAAAGTATGGGAATCTTATTTCCGATTTTCGTGAAATTGTCATTGTCATAACGTCAGAATTGTAAAATGTTTAGATTTATGAAGTTAACTGGCATCTTTGTGCTGATTTTACATGTGTGATGAAGTTATCCAAAGATCCGTGTCGTATAATTTGGCAGGGGCGCAATTTCATTTATTACTTCATATACTATGATCAATAGATACGCATGCCCCTCTATTGGGTTGGGGTTCGCTGTTTCTTTCATTTGGACCTCAGACGGTCTCTGCTAATGACCATGGAATAAGAACTCAAAAACCACAAAAACATTCCCAGCTGCAAGCCAAGTTATACAGAACCTCATGGGTCAACCCAGTTACAACCCATATGGAACCCACTGAATCCCCAAACTGGGAGGCAGTCAGCGACCCACACTGAACCCATAGGAACCCCCGTCTGGGCGTGCTGATGTGGTAGCGACTGAATTGTAGCAACTTCATGACAGGTTTTGGTTACCAAATTTACATAAAATTCAAATGGGGAAGATTGTTGAATTAACCAAGTGTAAGGGCACGGAGTGTGTGTTCAACGAGTGAGGTGGGGGTTATTCTGAAAATATTTGCTTTCCCATTAATAACAAAATATGTTGTTTTTTTTTTTTTTTTGGACGTGTTATTGTGAAATGTTAAAAGCTTTGGTCATCTTTTTTTTTTTTTTTTTTTTTTTTTTTTTTTTTTAACTTTAGGGGACCCCTTAGATCTTTTCAAAAACCTCATTTTAAAGTACGGTCATTTTGAGAAAGAATAAGAGGGGTTTCCGTTGACATGAGAGGTTTTTCCTAACCGTATGAATTCGTGCTCAGCTTTAAGCGACCAGTGTGCGCAGCGATCTCTCCCCATCGTGTGTGTGCGTGAGCGCCACTTATTCAAGCAATTTAAAGGTTAAAAGAAAAGTCGTTGCGGGTCACGATTTGATGCGTCGAAGAGTAGCAGCATACATCATCTGCAGAGTACCGTAGCGCGGATAAAACAGCCAACTGTTTACCGTCTTGGGGGCAATAGCATGGGGGGATCTCCTCGGGTGAAATATTGTTGTAAACACCGTTTTGTGAGTCACGGGCGAAAGGTAGTCTCTTTGGCGGCCATAGAAGGGTATGCTTTCTTTTAAAAGGTT
The DNA here is from genome assembly GCF_051362555.1 of Lingula anatina. Taxonomy (NCBI): domain Eukaryota; kingdom Metazoa; phylum Brachiopoda; class Lingulata; order Lingulida; family Lingulidae; genus Lingula; species Lingula anatina. The sequence goes on along the minus strand of NC_141774.1, from coordinate 4,304,003 downwards.
CACTCTTACAATCACTGACTGTTTATTTATTTATTTAATTGTTTGTTTTTATCCGTCTTTAATTTTTCACAAATTCTGTCATGGCGGCCGTGGTCTGTTGGTTCTAGAAATTCTTTCTTTGAGCTACCAGTGTTTCTCGACTATGGGTAGAATTCTGGATTTACAATACTTTGGCAAATCTGGCATTGGAATTGTATGTTGGCAATGGCAGTTTTTATCAAGCTCTGCTATATTAGAGACCACGAAATACCTCTTTAATAGTATGTAATAATGTTTGCATTATTTTTAGCTTTCCCAGATCTTAGTAACGATAAAGTTGAACAAGCCCCGAAAGAAATGGGCAGATATAAATGAATGATTAATCTGTTAGATAAGTTAAAATATGTTGGAATTAAACAAAAAAAAATGTGTCTCATTTTTTGTGTTGCCTAAAAAAGTTATATGCTTTGGAAGGATAAAAAAGTTTGCGTTGAATGAATGATTATTTATCCACTGCTTACAGAAAATGCGTTTTATTCTTTTTGCATGATTAATAATTTTATAATCAATTTTACTGTATATGTGAATGTCAATTTTTCAGTCTATCGAAATTTTTTGAGATTGGGTTTTAGACTGTTAATATTATTATTATTATTATTATTATTATTATTATTATTATTATAAATTAGTTACGCAAATAATAGGTGTAGGTGACCTCAGCGTAAAGAGAGTAAAAGTGAGATGTGGAAATAACTTCAAATCTTCACTATGCCACTTTTTGTGGTTCATTTGAAAGAGCAGTGACTCGATAGTTAGAAATTTGTTCCACTTTATTTGTACTTTGCTCCATTTTTGACAGCTTGAAATGTCTTAAGGGGTATCAGTGTTGCAGATTTCGCGGTAATTCGTTTCGGAGCGTTGTCTTGATTCGGTGAGGAAAGCGATACCTTAATTGGCGTTCACTTTAATGTCAACAGGACGAGGGCGTTTACTGGGGTCTCTCAAAAGATGTGGATCGATCCACAAATTATAACATAAACAGCCACTTTTATTGCAATACGTAATTTTGGGAATATTTTAAAGCAGCTTATCGACAATTTAAGTGCTCAGGTACACTTCCCCAGCAGAAGTTTGATTTAGAATGTTAACTATTACCCTGCAAGATAAATTGAATAACCTAACACATTAACAAATATTGAAAAATATTTAACAAAAACAGAAACATTAATTGTACTGAAAATGCTACAAGGAAGAAGAGAATAAAGGTAGATATGATTGCACATTTCCATTTTTTCCAGTAGTTTAAGAGTATGGACCCAGATTTTGATTTAAATGTTCTTTATGACTCAATGCATTTAGAGATGTACCTTGTTCTTCCAGTTACCATACAACATACGGGAGAGGGTTAAACGTTTATCCTTCAATGCATCCGCGGTTGGAAAAAACGGAGAAGAAAAGAGGCCGTGGCATGACGAGGTAAACATTGTCCTTCCGCTGAAAAAATGTTGACAAAAACATAGATAAAAAATTATAAGCTTAAAGAAAGTCAAACTGTGAAATACTATATTGTTACTTTGAAATAATGATTCAATTAAAAAAATTAAAAAGGGCAATTATATATTTTTTTTCTGCAGAAGGAAAGATTTAGATAAAAAAAATAGATAATGTGGTATGTAACTGAATTGGTTTGAGTTTAACGAATTTGATACACTCTTCCTCCAGAAGCTATTTTTTAAATAAATTCAATTTTGTCTTTGATGTTAAATATTTAACTTATTTACAGGGCGAAGAAAGAGTTTATTTGTCGGTTCTGCCAGCGCCATTTTACGAAGTCCTACAATCTTTTGATTCACGAACGCACGCACACAGACGAACGTCCTTATCCGTGTGACATCTGCGGCAAAGCTTTCAGGAGACAAGATCATCTTAGAGATCACAGGTAATGTAACGTGATATAATGATAAAACAGTTTCCTCAGAAAAAGGAGAAAGAGAGGGGGGAGAGGAAAGGTAGTAATGGAAAATATACATTTACGAAACTAATAGAAATGTCTATTTTGCTCACAGCTTACATCTCAATGAATCACTAAGTGATTCATGCAAACATCATATTTCTTTCAGCTTTTAACCGACTCATCAAGGAACACTTACATCAGTTATTACTACAAAACTTTCATCTGCTCCCGTTCCAGGTACATCCACTCCAAAGAGAAGCCGTTCAAATGCAGCGAGTGCGGCAAGGGCTTCTGTCAGTCGAGGACTTTAGCGGTGCACAAAACGCTCCATATGCAGGTAATGGGCCGTGGTAGTGTTTAAAAACATTTTTAACGGTGATTTATTCTCACTTGAATTAAGTGCACGCTACATGTGTCGCCATCTATTGGTGAGTTAGCTTTGTTGAAAGAAACGTCTCGGTGAAATTAACAGAATTAAGAGAAACTGAGAATCTAGTTTCTAGGCAATTGCAGTTTTGATATAAAGTTCGCCGATCTAAAAGTCATCGATACATTCATTTTGATTATCAAAACAAGCTAAGGTAGTTCAGATCAGTTCAGTGTCTTATTTGATAAGAATGTTGGTTTAATAATAGTTATTATTGATTATTTACAGTGCTAGCGATAAAAATATCTTAAAACTTCATAAGTATATTTAATGGTCAATAAAGAAATATTATACGTGATTTCAGGACTCTCCTCACAAATGCAACACGTGCGGGAAAAGCTTCAACCAAAGATCCAATTTGAAAACCCATCTCCTCACCCACACCGACATCAAACCTCACTGCTGCGGAGACTGCGGGAAGGAGTTCCGCAGAAACTGCGATCTCAGACGACACGTGCTCACGCACACGATGCCTGTCACGGAGTGAATCATTTGCTGTAATTTCGTTGGGAGATTAAATGTTAATTAAATTGTTTCTGTCAGGATTGTCCATACAGACATTTTTTTCTGCTCAATGTGGTCACAGTAGTGCACATTGCACCAGGCTTGGGTAGAACTGACGACGTCTCATTGGAGTTAATGGCCGACCATGAATTATTCAGAATTATCCTCGAAGTACCACCCGCTGTGATTAAGTGCTTCCTTGACAAGGTGGAATGCTAGAAACTTGCCAATGGATTTTTTTTTCATCAGAAATATTTTAAGTTCTCAAATTGTTATTTACTAAAAGGGGCAGCATACCAGTGCGACTCTTGGTTATAGGTGCCAATTGGATAATTGGATAAAAGTGCCAAATTGCAGTGGTAAAACTGTTTGGAAAAATCTACTTGTAAAAAGTAGAAAGTGAACGCCCCCAATGTGTCCATTGTGAGACAGAAATATCAAAATCGGGTAGGAGTACATGTACATAGGTCAAATTTTTGTTCTACCTCCTTAAATTGAGTTGTTTGAAGAACTATTATTGTCACTTTGTTTCAGTACATAACGCAGCTAATGCAATTATTTGTCGGATCAAGAGAGTATGATAATAAAGGCTCAAGCATGCAATAAGGTCAACAAATGTACTTATATGTCAGCGCCACCCTTGCCAAAGTTTAACCTGTGTACGTCGCTCGTTGACTTGACGTTTAACTTACCTTTGCAGGCCCGTAGCCAGGGGGGTCGGGGGTTCGAAAGAACCACCCTTTTGTTTGGAAAAGGTCCACTCTGGGTAAAATTTGATCTATATACTTGAGGATTTTATGGTAAAAGGTCTCTTTTTTCAGAAAACGAACCCTCCTTCTGAAATTGCTGGCTACGGGCCTGCTTTTCTTTGGCATAATTTGTGAGAAAAACTGTGTGTGAGAAGTCTCCAGTTTATGCCAAATACTTATACTAAATTTGGATCACGTATACGTTTGTTAGATATCACAGGTGCGTTAATTTGAGGAACTAATGAGCATGTCAGTTGTTGCTCATTCAATTCACATTTAGACAAGGCAATACGTAATGAAGATACAGGGTGAATGAATAGACATCTTGGCAGAGTTAAGTGTATTGCTTTGCAAAACAACAACAGGACGATTTGCTTCGCATTTAAATTCTGTATTTGGGCAAGCAAAGGTGTCTCAGACTTTTGTATCGAATTGTGTTTGTAAATTTGTTATGACAATGGCGGATTTCGCTTTGCAATATCACGTTCTTGTAGCTTGACGCTGTGTTCAAGTCTGTACACATAGTTAATGTATTGGAAAGACAATTATTTAATTAGTAGCACACTTTATTTATTTATTTGTTTGTCTGGTTATTTGTTGTTTTTTTCATCTATTATTTAATTGTCGACGTCGCCAATGTTACCGACTGACCTCAACGTCAGAGTATTGTATAATTCTTATCTTTCATTTTGAGGTTCTTTTATAATTCAAAATTGTGCAAAAAGCATATCATGTTGAAATTTAAGTTTTTAACACGATTTAGTCTGAATAGATTAGAGAAATGATGAAGACTTTGGTGCAAGAGCCACAACAACGTTTTTCTTTTATTTGAAATATTTATAAACTTAAAACTTTTTTATGTTGTTTAATAATAAATGAGTGACATTTTATACCCTAGGCGTTCGCTATTTGTTATTGAAAGCAACTTATCTAATTATCCCTGCTGGAGTGACAATACTTGTTTTAGTACATTTTGTGAAGTTTCTGGTGACAATCAAAAGTGAATTGCGATCAATATTCCAATAATTGATATTCAGTACATTTGATTACTTTGGCCATTACTGGGCGTATTTTTTTTTTTTTTTTTCATTTTTTTTTTCACCTCAGCACATTATTTTCATGTTTATACAGTTAATTTCTCTTTGGTCAAAATTTTGTTTTGCAATTTTTTCTGTGCGCAAGATAATTAACTCCATGATTATTTAAGCCGCAATTGCATAAGAAAAAAGCCTTCACCAAAAAATGAGATATACCTGTAATATTTCTTATCCTGTTTTGTGAAAACACGTTCAAATATTTGAAAACTTCATGTGGGGCATCGACAGATTATTATATTAAATGTACATGTATGTACCGTTATGACAATTGAAACAAAGTCTATTTGAAACTAGAAATCGTCTGCTCAATATCTGTAGAATGGTTTTTGAATCGAGTGAAGAGAAAAAAACAGTCATCCCAGAAAGCGTGCCTTCCTCTATAATAAACTCTCGAGTAAATAAAATAACACATAATATAGAATAAGTACATTGGCATCAACATAACGGGAGGTTAGGTACATGCATGGGCCCCGATATATACCGAATCACACTGATTGCAATGACGTCGTGAGACGACTGGGTTTTTTACCTTAAGGTATTCCCTGTCAGTTTCTCCTGTCTTAAATGTGCTTTTTTGCCTTTTTGTACTCCTGTTGAGTGCGCTCACACAAATCACCAGTGACATATAGAATAGCACTGTGTCTTGTAGGGCACTGGGGTTTAGAAAGGACAAACAAGAATATTTGGTATTTTAATCTTCAATAAGGTACTCTTCTAACATAAAACACTTGCAGGGTACACGTACACAAAATGTGTGAAAGGCGCCTTTAACGTTTAATAGAAATACTACTATTCGAGGTATTTTGTGAGAACTTCTTTCTATGAAAACATGTATGATGTACGAATTGTTTCATAGAAAAAGACATGAATTGTCTCAATGGCATATTCGAGCCAAGCATTGTGTGCAGTCAATCTCAGTTAAGTTAAACAGTTAAATGTTCCAACTTTTAATAAAATATTTCGTTAATACGTTCCCTGTGACAACATACGTATCCCTCCCTCCTGTTTTCGTCATTTCTCTGCCACTGAAGAAATTACCAACTATAAAACAACGTGCTATCATTTCGTTGAACTTTTGGGAATATTCAAATCTTTTAAACTTCCTCCACTGTATTGGTGAAAGGGTCAGAGAGCATGATTTTGTATTTGAAAACCCAATAGTACTACAATTAGATCAGTGAAAGAGATTTTACTTAAACCTTCGTCAGGTACAAAAATGGCCTTTTATTTCAGAAAGAAAATCAAAACGTATGACATTGAAATATTCCAAGAGGTAAGTTCGTCTTGGAACGGAATGCAATACCGTAAAACTTTCACAGGGATCCCATTGATGAAATTGACCTGCACCTTGGGGCAATTGTTCAATGTGTCCTCAATTCTACAATGTCTTCTTGTTCCAAAGTGTTTTACCATTGCGTGATTTGGCACATTCTTGAAATACATCAATCTTTTGGGGTGATTTGATCAATGATTATGAGTATTCAGGAAAACCGTTTGAAATAGCATGATGAACCATTTTCGGACTATTCATTTTTTTACAAAGCAGGTTATATTTGGATATTCTATTGCAAAATAATTTGACACAGATTGGAACAGAACCATATTCGATGCTTAGTACTAGGAAACTGCGGTTGTGTTCACATATTTACACACAAAAAAATCAGTTTCATGCGGTTTAAATCGTTTCCAAATGTTGTATGCCATACGCCATATTTCCAAAGTGAGTATTTTACTTTCATTGATCTTACTAGGCACACACAAAAGATGAGACAGAAAAACAGGAATAACGATCATAACTTGCATATAAAAACAATACAGTATATAGACTTACTGTATAACAAACAAGTAATAGTACTGGTATATAATGATAATTCCTTCACAGATAGCTAAATGTGACCTATGTCACTCCCTTTTACCACTACAAATTACAATGTCTCACAAGACACTTTCTTCAGGGAAAGAGTTAATACTGTAACTTTAAATGCATAACACATCTGATGCAAATTTATCAAGATCATTAATGAGAGAGTTATCCCTCCTGGTTAGATGCACGTGCGCTTATGTGTGTTTATATGCCATATTTACATGTATGCATATATGTTCTCTATGTGTAAATGAGAAAAATAAATCAATTCAATCGAATTGAATTGAATTGAATTGAAGTGGTCTGATGAGGAAGCATTCAGCACAGCACATAAAGCTTGGGTTACAAATACATAAGGATAGAAACAACCGACGGAGCATGAACAGAAACCGGCCAGCATCAAATTTGGCAAGGTAACGGCAACAAGCCACAAGATGCCAATACGTCTAGTAGCAGGCCAGACTCCATTCCTAGTATCAGCTATAGGGACCCCCTGTGTTCTAACGACCATAGAGTCCAACATCCATGCTACCATACTACCATAACGCACCTGCCTGCCGAAAAGGAACGCTCCAAGAAATTGGGAGTGACGGCCCCGAGGCCGTTAGGAGATCGACGTTCGTGAGCCGCCGGCGTCCCGTCGTGCTCGCGGGGGTTGGCTTTAAGAGCGGCTTTTCAGAGTCGATTACCAAGAGCGGTGATTACCAGGAGAGTTTCCGGGACGTCTTGCCTAGAAGCTCGAAGCCGCCTCGTGACCTTGTCATCTCTGGGTAGCCTTCTACTCCAAATGAGAGGTTTACTGGTAATGTGGGAGTTTCGTCGTACTTAATGGTGGCCCTGCGTCCCAGGAGTCTGGAGCAAATTGCAAAGCGGCTTCCTGTTTATGACAGAACGTTTCTGAAACAATTCTAATAAAAAAGCAAAAAGGCTATTTTCAGGTAAATACCAGTAGGTAGGTTAGGGAAGAGTTTGTGAGATAAATAATGGATTTACTACAGAAATAGGGTGCGTAATGACCTAAAAAGTGATTATAAATTAAGAAAAGGCTATTAAGTTATGGAATTGGATCCTCAAGGTGTGTTGTTTACTTACACTCCGGGAATCTGTCCTCGGCGGATTCTAGCATGAATAAAAAGGAATACCCGGATCAAAACTGTCAAAAGACTTAAACATAATGAATAAAAGTATTGAGAACAGTAATGCGCACGTTTGCACGCGGGAGCGCGCCTGCGTGTGTGTGTGTTTGTGGGTCAAAAATGTACCAAAAACATTGATGGGAAAGGATTTATGAAACAAAACACGTAGACGACAGCGAAGGAATGGAAAGGAAGAAAAAGATAACTAAAAATAATGATACACTTCTGAATCTACTGTTCTAAACCGCTTCATAAACCACGTTTCTACTTTACTAATATATGAATATAAGCCTTGCATGGCGGCAGCTCTGATTTGGCTTACGCTGATGTCGAATTTGATGACTACTAGGACGAGAAAAAAAAAAGAAAAAAGACAAAGAGAAATTGTTCAAAAAACGTTTGTTTCTTTGCCACAAGTGAGGATGACGGTGAAGAAGAGCAAGGAATTGACAAACAAGGATAAATGATCAAACAACTAGAGACCTACAGCTGTTGTTACTGTTATGAAATGGTCTTTTATTGAAAGCAATGCTGTGAGAAACAAGAGAATATGCGCCGAAAGAATGGGACTGTCTGAATGAAAAAAAAAAAGAAAAAAATCACCGACCTAGAACAAATGCTCCACAAAGGGCGTAAACACATTCGTCAAAGGATACAACTACTTTGTCTGTATTAGGAATTAAGCCTCTCACCACGCACGTGTACACGGGCGGTCACGGCGTTCGTTAAGTGGGCCTTCAGGTGAAAAAGAACATCAATCGTGGCACTTCATCCTCCTCACCAGGTAGCGCAACAACGTGTGACAGGCTGACATTTTCAAGGAACCAAAGCGTGATTCGAACCGAACGCTGAAAAGCGCTCCTGCTCTCAAGTAGAAAAATTGCCGCTGTTTAACACGTGTACGCTGTCACGCAGTTTCAGGAAAGATGACTTAAAGCCGATATGTCTCCGACGCTAACAGCTGGCTTAAGTGTGGACAAGCCCAAGTTCAAACGGTGGTATACAAATATATCTATTTATTGAGTGCTTTTCTCTATGAAGCGAATTGACAGTGACAACTGCAGATTCAACCTACAGCAACTTCAACTGACGGGGATCGCTTCCTGAAACGCAGTCATTATTTGTCCTGCGATTTGTTTTTTTTTTTTTTTTTTTTTTTTTTTTTTTTTTATCTCATTTATTCACTAGGTGAAGTTTCATTTATGATGAAATTAACTGAAATAAACAAATACATGTATATTAAAAGAACAACGGGTTTGCCAGACGTAAATATTCTATAGCATCCCAGTACCATATAAAACCATGAATGTTGCATGTCAGAAAAAGATAATGGAAATTTGCTTCTCAATCCCCCTTTAAACGTACTTTTGAAGTAAAACGTCCATCTCGTGTATCAGGTGAAATAGAAATAGAATATACAGTAGAAAACGACATCAATATATATAGTCTAAATCCTACACATATGCGCCGTAACAGGTATTTAATTGCACAATTTCAAGAAAAGTGCACATTTTCTTCTTTTCACCAGAAATAAAACATGGAGATCAAACAAATTGATTTACAGGAATCTGTATATAAACATATCATTTGACAGTATTTGTGATCAGCCAATTAGAGGCAAATAGAATACATCCATCGTCAAATACGAAACTCGGAAATTTAGAGCTGTATATACATGTATAGTTATATGAAAAAACTAGTGCAGCGTATGAATTATAGCATTCACATAAAATACTAGCTATAATTTTAATCACGTAAACTGATGAATGTTACACCAAACGCTTTATCAGATAAATGTAACTCCAATGTTTCTACATGTATCGAGTCCTCCGGTTTGTATATTAAGAATCTCTGTAAAAAGGACACTCGTCGCTGGTTGAAGAGGAGCGATAATTTAGAATATATTTTTGTTAAGTGTTGTAAAATTTTACAGTTGCAATGGAATTACATTATATTGTAAGTACATTACTAAGACTACAATAACGACACAAAGGATACACAAATACTGATGTAACGAAGTCCGATGGATATTTAAAAGAATCTATACAGTGGATTCTGACATACTTGTTAGCAGCCAACGAAGTTTTAACAAATTATTTCGTTTTCCCCATTATCCTATGTAATATATATAACGATATCGTATGTGGGTTAACTAGTAGACCCTATGGACCATACTGCACGTCACTATATTATATAAACAAAACTACTTGCTCATGGCTGCTCATGAACATTCTACTATAACTGTACACATATGTTATTGTTGTATGGTATCTGCTCTACCTTCTTTTCCAATTCCCAATACAGCAATCAATTGGTGTCAGTTTGGCGTAAGTGCCCTGTAATCCCACAATCAGACTAGTGCCTGTGACAGAAACATGATGTTCCACGGGGCAAAGTTAGCCGTTACAGAGGTCCGGGGTGTTGCAACGTCTGAAGCAGCGGTAGCGTGCTGCGTGAGTCTCATCTCTTATAATGTTAATGTTATAGGAAGGGTGAAACACAAGTAGACAGAACTTTTACGGTTCGACATTAAAGTGCGTCTCGACATGATACGTCATAGTGATGAAGGTTAAGGAAAATGGCTGAGAATTCTCGGAAAAAAAGCTGCCACTGTTATATATCTTGAAAATCAGTATAAGCATTTAGATATAATGAGGAAATGGTTTTTGTGTGCGAATGAATTTGGATGTGCTAAGTGTTCGTGCGTGCGCTTTCTTTTTGCCCCCCGCCCCCTCAAAAGAAAAATTTCAAAGCAACTTAATAATCATAACGATAGACATTCTGGCTTATAGAATCAACTGCAGCAAGGCGACAACTTTTCAAATCTAACCCAAACAAACAACGCAAATTACAAAAGAAGCGTCAATTACCGACATGAATTGGGAGTTTTTTTTTTTTTTAATTTACTCCCCCCCTCCCCCCCCCCCCCCCCCCCCCCACACACACACACACACACACTGCGGCAGCCATGGGCCTATACATATTACTAACCCCCCGTCACTTGTATTACCATAATCGCCCACCTGGCCACTAAATTTGGAGTATGAGCAAAATCACGTAGTCCCCTAACTGGGTTTATACGGCAAACATGCTTGTGGTAGTCACCGTGTATCCCAGCTATGGAAAGAATGATGGCGTGTTTCCACGTGGGTAATTGTTTGTCCTGACCAGGAAGAAACTGGGTACACGGTCACGAATGTCGCTTTGTCTGACTAATTTATTTATTTTTCATCTTTGTAATAGCTCAGGTGATCGCACTTATTTGTTTCCGTGGTTCTTAACTTCTTTATATTTTTGCTTATCAGTTTTGTGGATATCTCGTTTTTCATGTGTATTTCCCTTTTTTAATTTATTACAATGTTTTATTATACTGTTTCACCTGCAATGTTTGTTTTCTTTTTTTACATTTTCAAAGTACAATGTTGCAATCACTCTCGTCGTTTATCTAAAAACTTTATTCATCTAACATCAAAGGTGTATTCGATCACTTTATAAATTGATCAACCAAGTGCTAAATTAATTCAGGGAACACAAAATCACGACCCACGCTTTTTGTGCCTTCAGGTGGGAGGCATATTTAATAAGCGGCCGTCTTGTATGGAGTAATGGTAGAAGTACCGACGTCTATTTCTCAGGTAGCCGACTACAGGTCAGGCGATACACCCAAATTGGTAGTCGTCTCTCGGTGGTACTAAGCCTCTTGTGACGAGTGCGCTAACTTAAAGTGCCACCTAAATACAAGAACCATCAAAAGAGAGCGAAGTTAATACGCTCCAGTTCAAACAACGCGTTCCCTTTCACTGCACCGCCAAGTAGCAGCTTAATGAAAAGTGTCAACAATTAGCACCGATTATGCGAGGAAAGTCAACATCATCAAGAGGCGGTGGATCAAAGACGGGCAGGTGATTTCGTTTTTGTTGAAGCGACACTTGGGGATGGATTTGACATGGAGAACAGTTCAGGCTGACAGTTACAAAACAGACAAGAGGAGCTGTGCTTTTAACTCTGCTTTAATATTCATGTTTGTGAGGCATGGAAGCGTTCAGAACGCCGCTGATGACACTGAAGATTGGCGGGTGAAGGGAGAAAGGACATGAATAAACACTCCTGCATGACAACGGTGGGATAGAGACGGAACGCAGGCGGCCGACTAAGCCCAATCAAAATTCAGCTCGATTTCTTTTGTTTTCGTGTAGCCTTTTGTAGTTTCTTTGATATGACTCACGTGTTGGCGGTCCTCAGATTTTTCAAGGAATTAATTCTGTAATAATTACAGCCTTTTTTCTTCACATTTCATTTTGAGTAGAGCGTCTATTGTGATTCCCTGCATTTAATCTCATGCATTCATTTGAATACACTCTACATCACAATTACGAGTATTAGTTTTAGAATACACACATGCTCATGCTCGCATCTTTGTTCATTTAATTATCATCTACGTATTGTTTTATTTAATTCATTTATCTTTCGAACTTGAGCACAGATTCGTGTTATATATATATATAAAATCTCCACGTATCTTATTTGATCTCTCTACCAGGCTCGGATTGTCAAATATATATATATTGTTCTAATATCGAATATATTACATCCGATTTATTTGCATTTATTTTCAATTTTCGATGATTAAGAAAAAATGAAATTATTACAAAAAGTTTAGTTTCATTATATATCAATTTCTGCTGCAAAACGTGGCTAATTCATCTTTTAAGATGTTAAAACATCTTCAACGTTGTCTTAATACATTAAACAAAAATAAACACATAGATCCATTCGTTTATATTCAAATAATTTATTTTAATAACACAATCATGAGTATTCACAATGTAATTATATATAAAAAGAAAAGTGTTCAACACGCAAAAGCCTATATGCTCAAATCTTTTATACAGAAACCATTTACAATGTCATTTAAGGTGATCCCTACCAAGGTCAACGCCCCTTTGGTCATTAACCTCCTCAAACTCAAAACACTGCAGATCCTTGTTTCATAAAAGGCCTACAAACCGAAAATTGGCCTGAATTCTACAGCCGAAAATTTAAGACTATTTTTAACTAGATAATTGAATAAACATTGATTCTGGTTTTGGAATTGACCACCTATTTGGTCTAAAAGTTAAGCCAACGTTTCTTTCGTGAAACCAAACACTAATTAAAGCCGACTATGCTTTTGCTAAAAATCCACTGGAACTTTGATATCAGTAGAAACAGTATATACATAGTATCACTTCTGCAATACATTTTATACACGCGTTTTGAAAGCTATACCAATACATCAACTGAATTGATAAAATTAAATATAATATGGCACGATTTATTCACTCATTTCAAATTGCTAGCTGTGACCTATAGCGATAAATTGTCAAAATTGATCACCTATAACTCTTCAGTATCCACGTTATAATAGTAAAGTAACGCATAGCGCTTCTCAACTAATAAAATCATTAAATACTAATTACCATGCTTGATAATATATTTTTAAAAATGTTGTTTACTGACAATAATAATAATAATAATAATAATAATAATAATAATTAATCCATATCAATCTGATATGCTGAAACAGTTGAGCCAGGCGTGTAAATACTCTGTACAAATAAACCTGGCCAAATACACGTATTACTATATAACTTAACTAATAAAGGCCGACGGGTGCAGTGGGAAGTCAACAGACAAAGAGACAAATAGACAGATAAACAGACAAGTGGACAAACAGACAGACAAGCACATGGCATATTGCGAAAAAAAAGACAGACAGTCAGACAGACAGACAAAGAGACAAAGACATATGGCCTACATGAAACTACGACACATTGCGGCAAACATACATACAGAAAAACAGACATTCAGACAAACAGACAGACAGACAGACAGACATAAAGGCAGATACATGTAAGCACATGACATATTGCAACAAACATATAGACAGACATTCATCAAATCACTATAAACAAATTAGTACATTGAAATTTATGGCACCAATCAGCAAAGAGCATTAAAGCTTCAAGTTAAAACAAAATATTAAATTTAAAATTAATTTCCATTATCATAATTACTTAAAGCACCATTCAATCATCAAGTAATCATTGGTATAATTGTCGCTAGCCCTGAGAATTTCGGTTTCTTCTTTTCTAATTGGCATGTAGCAAAATGATTAACAAATTAATATTGACATTTTCTAAAATATCAGCAAAAACTTAAAAATAAAGTAGTCTATGTACAGCTAATATATCTATATGGTTTGCAAATTCAGATCATTTTCCATGCTGTTTTCTTGCCGAATTGCTCGGCAAAGGTGACGTATATACAAGAAAATAAATATCCATATATATATTTACAAATCGATAGTGATAATAATAAAATCATAGTTTGGTCACCACGAGACCCTGAAAAATATTTTTTTCGAGTTTTGTTTTAGTGATCTTCTTTTCAATCAAATGGTGAATGGAATTATATATGTATTTTCACTGTGTAAGTCAGTAGATTTTGCTAACGAAGTTCCATAAATGAACAAAAAATGTCAATTCACTCAAACAACTATTATTTAAACTTCGACATAACTTTGATCCGGAAGTTCACTATCACTGGTTGCCATGGAGACATCGGCCAGCGCGCCGTCGGGATTCAGGAGCGGCGAGTGCGTCAGCGTGTGTCGTCTGAGATCGCAATTTCTGCGGAACACCTTCCCACAATCTCCGCAGTTGTAGGGTTTGAAGTCGGTGTGAGTGAGGAGGTGTGTCTTCAGATTAGAACGCTGGTTGAACGTCTTGCCACAGGTGGCGCACTTGTGTGGAGATTCCTTTAAAAATCAGGAAAAAACAATTTAATAATTGTAAATTTATATAAAATATGTTATATAAATATATAATATGAATTATAATACTTTAACACATATAAACATATATAAAACAATTCACTTTAGCATTAATATACCAATGTTTTGACAGTTTATGCAACTAGGTAACAATATTTGTTGATATTTTAGTGATTGGAATTTGGTGATTCAACAATATTTTTCAGCAGAAGTGAGAATGTTAAGACAGAGGCAAATGCTTAAATAATCCCTTTGAATACAGGTACAACGGTGACGATATCACAGAAACTAATGATAAAAGTTTCATCGTTCCAAATGAAAAATCTTTAAAAATCACTAAATGTTTAAAAAGAAAATGTGACATTAAAATAGTAAAAATAAAAAACAACCAAATATCTAACAAAAAAAAGATAAACATAATAAGCAAAAAGAAGACTGGAATTCTATACTATGAACGTTAATTATCTTATCAGTCTAAAACTAATGCATGTTGGCATTCTAAACCCTTACCTTACCTGCATGTGAAGTGTTTTATGAACTGCTAAAGTCCTCGACTGACAGAAGCCCTTGCCGCATTCGCTGCATTTAAACGGCTTCTCTTTGGAGTGGATATATCTGGAAAAAATAACAAATTAATTGAATTAATTTTATGAAGAAAACGAATTTGATGTTCACTGTGTGTGTGTGTGAGAGAGAGAGAGAGAGAGAAAGA
The DNA here is from genome assembly GCF_051362555.1 of Lingula anatina. Lineage (NCBI taxonomy): Eukaryota > Metazoa > Brachiopoda > Lingulata > Lingulida > Lingulidae > Lingula > Lingula anatina. Next base: position 4,288,767 of record NC_141774.1, on the reverse strand, counting down.
GAGAGAGAAGAGAGAGAGAGAGAGAGAAGTTGTGTGTGCACGCCTGAGAGAGAGACAGAGAGAGACAGAGAGAGAGAGAGGGAGAGGTGGAAATTAAGCTTACCTGTGATCTCTAAGATGATCTTGTCTTCTGAACGCTTTCCCGCAGATGTCACAAGGATAAGGACGTTCGTCTGTGTGCGTGCGTTCATGGATCAAAAGATTGTAGGACTTCGTAAAATGACGCTGGCAAAACCGGCAAATAAACTCTTTCTTTGGTCTGCAAATTTAATTGAATAATCTACCATAAGTATAAAAACCAACTGTATAAACATTTGATACACAGCGCATTGCTAAAGTATTAAACATGTTAATATGTAAATGGAAGTAGTAAAACCTCAAAATTATCCTCTGATTTGCCTCCTCACGTGAAATTGATACATGGAAACAACTATTTATCATGAGGTTGTTGCCGCATCAAAAGAAAAATAAAACCATTATCTCGTCTAATAATACATTAATGAAGGAACCGCAATAAATTGTAGGCAAAGACATTATCTTTTGTTTCTCTGACAAAATGACACCATGCAATGAAACCCTTATTTGAATAAATAAATAAATAAATAAATAAATAAATAAATAAATAATTAGAACTATAAAAAGCATGGAATCCTGCTCGACATCTATCGCTATTCAATTATTTAATATTCCAATTGTATCCCAGAAAATAACACCACAAAAATTTAAAAAGACAAATAAGGGTATAAAAATCAAATCTCTTCACACAGACGCTACTCACCTACTAGCGCGTCCTCTCTTCTTAGGCTCAAACATCCCGGTCACTGGTGGATACATGCTGGCCAGCGCGGGGTCATACCTGGACCAATAATAATAATAATAATAATAATAATAATAATAATAATAATGGGATATACAGATATGATTGCTTATATGCAGATATACGTGTGTGTGTGTGTGTGTTTAAGAGAAAAGGAGGGAGGAGAGAGGGGGGAGGGGGGAATGGATGGAGGGACGGAAGAAAAGAGAGGATGGATAGATGAAAGAAGAAGGAGAAAGAGAGCGGGTTCCTGTCTTATTAATATTCTATATTACAATGTAAATTGTAGATTTGCCAAATTAAATTATTATTGCAATAGCAAGTATTGTTTAATCCATCAATCAATTAACTAATTAATTAATTCTCACCTGAGCCCCGCTAACACCTGCGCCATGGCATGGCTGACAATCTGAGCGTCTTTGTTGGGTGTCTCCTCCGTGCTGTCTTTTTTCAGTCTATCGTACTCATGTGTCGCTGCCTCGGCCAGATGGGCAAAATCAAACTTCGGCGCTGGCTTCTCTTCTGTAAGAATGCCAAAATATTTATCCAATTGTTTTTGACAAAGTAGCACTGGCATTTATATATACACGTATAAAACTGGATTTTCTAAGAAATTATCATTGTTTTTAATTTGCTGTTCCCAAAATGTTTAGCGTACAATTAAGAAGTTTTTTTTTCGCTTTCCTTTCTTCTAAAATTGTTTTTATTCAGTTTGTTGTTAACCTTGTCATAGCTTAACAATCACGTGTAAAAACAGCGATCAAATTTAATGCAGTCTGATTTCCGAATGACATGATCTAAAATTGGAACAACAATCAAGAAATGAAATTCCAAACATAGTGAAATTGCAAGAGGATGACAGACCACGCACAAACAAAATAATACAAAATTTGTATTATTATTTAGCTATTTAAAATAAAGAATTGTGATTTAGTACAGAAATGTTTTTCTTTTTCCTATAACGAAAATCACCACAAAATCACGTTTTAAAACACAAGGAGAAATTCGAAAAAAATAGGGTAAAAAAATAATAAAATAAATAAATAAATAAAAACAGCGCCCTACCTTTCCTTCCGTTCAAAAGTCCAGCACCAATGGAAGACCGGGACAGGTCAATGGGCAGATCGCGTTCCTTGGTCACCTCACTGACCACTGGCCGACCTCTCGGGACATCAGGGACGCTGACCACGGGGTGAGGATGACCATGAAGGGAGCGCAAGAGGGACTGCGATGACCAGGTACTCATGGTCAATCCGCCGTGATAGAGGGGAAGCCCGGCGTGGACAGCGTACTGCCAGGCGTGAGCAGCGGCGGCGGCGGCGGCGTTGAACATCGACGGCGGGTAGACCGGGATGGGTGCCGGTAAATAAGAGCGTGGCCTCAGCGGTGACGGAACGGTCAAGTGCGGCTGAGGGAGGTGATCGGAAGATCTGGCGGCGGCGGCGGCAGCGGCGGCGGCGACCATTCTCATAGGTGACGAGCTCCTCCGCATTTGGGCTTCTGGAAAACACAAACAGAGAGTTTGGCTTTAAATATGCATTCGCCAAGGCATGTTTTTTTTAGTTTTCTTTTCCACGTGTGACTTGTGAGAAGTCAGGACATGCCACGTATCCGGGCATACCCCTCAACGCACAGAGCTTTAGCGCCGTGAAACCGGATGCAGCATGATTTAAAGAAGCGTCAGACGCGCCGGTGACATTTCTGCCGTGAAAACCGACCCGAAATAATCGCCGGGCGCACTTGATCGAACACGCGGGATTTCCTTTCGTTCCTTCAGCTTGGGTTTCGGTTAACAACTCCTTGATGTTCTGGGAAGCGACTTGGTACGGTACGTACTGCCGGCGACTTGGAGAGAACGCTGTGCCGAGAGGAAGCGACTCTGGTGGCCTCAGTATACTTTGGACTTCTTTAACTGTTGGCTTTCGTTTCACCTGAACTATTGCGGTAACTTGAATGCAGTATTATGACTTCCACGTGCGATTTTTTAAGGTTTTATTCCAGCCGGTTTTATTCTTGTAACAGGAAAGCAGCTTCCATGTGATATTAATTAAAATATCGGCTTTCAAACGTGGTCGGTGAACGAACGCGTGCATTTTCAATACCGAAGCTGTTCAGATAAGTTTCCACTACCACCTTCTACCAAAAATAATTTTAAGATATATTTATACTATATCATGAGTATGTACAGTACGTACCTTTGATCCAAAGAAAAATATTGGTGTTAAGGCAGGTGAAAAACTGAAGCTTGATCTAAAAGGTACATTTCATTGCTCCGCAAGCTTTCGTCATTTTATTACACGCTCTTTAATTTCATAAAAAGAAAAAAACCGACACCGTATACGTCCTTGAAAATGTACTTTATGAAATAATTCCTTTGGACATTTCATAAAATAATTTGATATTTTCACCAGACTCGTACATTCGATCAGGAACAAAATCTTCATATAGAGTTGAATGCCTTTCTCTGAGAGCGTTTTTTTTTTTTTTTTTTTTTTTTTTTTTTTAATGTCACACTCTATTTCAAGTTGACTACTCGACGGGAATAGCAATAAATAGAAGCTGAATTTAGATTCCCACGTTTGAAAATGAATAAACATTTGAAGTAAAATACGCAGTTATTGAAAACTGAATCCTTATTTCCTTTCAAGTAAAAATTCAAACTGAACATAAAAATCAGATTGGATAGTTCGCATCCGCATGAAAATAGTAACCCCTAAAAATAATTTAATCCATGCGTCTCTATAGTTAACAGATTTATTTTATTCAACATAATCAATATATACATATATATTTTTTCTATTCAAGCTCTTTTTCTTTTACAATTCTGAATTACATTCACAAATCCATTTATTACCCCTGACCCTGAAATGTGTAAACAAAGTGGTTCAATGATTCACAGCAGGTTCTTAAGGGCAACTCTAACTGTCACGTAAGTGAGTAAGTTTAAAAAAAAAAGAAAGTCGCAAGTAAGTACGTGTAATATTTTTTTTTTTTATAAAATCATCGTCGACAAAACGCCCTCTTTATACACATCTGTGTTAACAAGTTGAGTTATTTCTTCGAAGACCCTCTGCTGTTTACGAAAAAAAATTCACTTTTGAATAGTAAAACGGTAGTAAAACCGTAGGAAAGTGAAATGAAAGCAAAGTAAAATAATCTGTCAATTTTTTTTTTTTTTTTTCATTTAAACGTCATTGTTATTATTTAACAAAACAACGCTTTTATAATATATTTTATAAGCCCAGGTGACTATTTTTAACTTTTTTCTTTAATCTGTTTGTTTGCTCATGGAACAAGTATAGAATGAAAGAATTTGATAAAATTCTGTTTAGTTTACAAATAAAAAAGCGGACATTAATTGTTATGCCTAGTGAGATACAACGCGCTCTAAGGCCATCAGGACGAAGCTATATGTACAGTTTTTAATTGTAAAATATATCATAGGAACCAGTTTCATTTTATTTGTCTTTTTTATATATTTATCTAAAATTCTATTTCAGTACCAAATAATAAAACTTTAATCTCCACATATTCGCTCATAGTAAGGGAATGAATTAAACTTGGTTAATTACGCATTATAATGAAAAAAGGAGTTTAAGTCAATTTGACATAATTTTTTTCGCTATATTTCTTGCAAGTTTATCTTGTATCTGTACATTATCTGCATATCCCAATGATTCATATATTCCTAACAAATACAACGACAAAAAACTGTAGTATTTTGGTTTATATTCTTACAGTGAAGGAAGCTGGGGAGAAACCATATTCAGAATTGAGAGAGTCCTATTCAGACGATCCTAAAACTAAATATTTAATCCTATTAGCGTAAAACGTTGAATTCAGTTAATCAGATCTATTTCATAAAGGTAGACATTACAATAAAATGTGACATCCATTTATCTAAAACAGCCAGATATATTAAAATAGACAAGAAGGAAAATTCAGTTAGCTTAATTTGAAATGGAATAAGTCAGCGTCTCAGAGCCAATGTGTCGACAAGGAAAACGTATTGGAAAACCTTCAGATATTAAGGTGGACCTGAATCTCTAAGTCTCTGTGTTGTGACTGCCATCTGGTAAAGTTTCAGACGTTGAGACGTGATTAAAATACTATAATTTAAACAAAGTGCTTGCTGAAATAAGCACATAATCAATACGCCGTCATAAAATAGACCGATCTAGTGAACAATGAAGGTAGAGATTCTCACAAGCAGCTCGGCAACTACCGAATTGACTTTCAAGTTTAAGTTAAATCAGCTCTTGGTCGTAAAAAGGGAAGCCTGTTTGTATCATTACTGCCTCAGTTATCAATGTAGTTGTAAGCTTACAGGACTTATAAATGGGTAGTATTTCGAAATAATTCAGTTCGTTCAAAATTTGGCTTTATAATAACTGAATAAGAACACGGGTATATCAAAGTACATTAGTGTTACCTAAAATCTTTTGCACCTTGGACGAATAAAACGTTTCACAAGTAGACACGAAGCCAGCCGTATAAACATATTTATGTGATTGCCCTCATACTAGGATACCAATTGGCTTTCCTTAACACCCGGCAAATAATTTCTTGTTCAAATATGGCTTTTTAAATTTAAGCCCCCTGCGACTAATTGAATCACGAATGCGCGATGATGTGGATTAAAACAGTAGAGGTGATTTTTTATATATTACTTACCTTCAACTATGCTCTCGTGCATCACGACCATGGTGACAAACTCAGGTAAATCCTTAATGACAATCTTGTTTTAACCCCGTGTTTTATAAAATCAAAGTCCAGTTCCTGTTGTTATCAAAGATATATCTTCCAAGCTTAGTGGCGACTACACAACGCTGCCCTAACAACACTTAAGCCTACTTTTCTGTGTGTTCTGTCTATCGAAACAATGGCAGCATCTCTAAATGGGAAGAGGGTCTCTCCTGCGATGGAATCGTGACGCGAATGAGGGACCAGCCCGTCTTGTTCGTCTATTTATCACCGACCGTCGCAAAGTTGACAGACAGCTTTATGGGACCGAAGGAGCTGGCGCGAGCTCATTTGCATACTTCATGGACAGGTCCAAGGAGTATTATGATTATTAATCAAGTAATTATCGCCTCACGCCACACTGTGCTGTAGGTTGGGCAAAGGGGGGTGAGGAATTTATTGGAGGGGGGGGGGGGGGGGGCAAGGGGAGGGATTTTTGATCAGGTGTAGAAATGTGTGTTCGTGTGTGTCCAAGAAACAAGGGAGGTTTACAACAGGTAAACAGAGTATTTCTTCCTCTCTCTCTCTCTCTCTCTCTCTCTCTCTCTCTCTCTCAAATCTTAAAAAACTATTGCGGATGTCCTACACGAAAAATGTGCACGGTGCTTTTCATTTATTTCTAACAAAATGATTCTTACCATAATAGTTGGAACCATCGAGACATCTAGTCATCGATGAATGGACATAGTTGAACTGACCAGGTGGGAAGGTGGCTCAGTCTGAAGTTACGTTCCCCAAGAAAATTTAATTCAAGTTCATATAACCGCTGAAAAGGCCCAGTTCATTCATCGTATATGTATAAAATATGTTAGAATCATACGTGGGGACCGTTATCCCAGAAAAAATAAAAAACATATATTTCTCCTTAAACTTAATTCATGAGCGTAAATTATAAGGGGGCAAAGTCCGAAAAAGAGAGGTGAAAATTTTCCAAAAATTTAGGCGGGCACGATCTCTAAACACAAAGCTCCGTCGGGCTTCCTTCAAAGGCTTCTCTCGTCATTTTTGATTGTAGAAAGCTGAACGCCGACACAGGTTATCTTCAATGTCCACAGGATACAACCCCAGCTCTGAAGCAGTGGGTAAACAATCCTCTTTGCTCACTCTCGAGTGTTGACATACAAACGATTATAAATTATAGGCGAAATTTAATATGGGAACAAGAAGCTTACAACTGTGACTGAATGGGCGGTGATTTAAAATGACATAAGCAAGGGTTGTTGGTGGATGTGGAGAAAATAGATTAAATAAAGTTACGCGGCTGATGTGTTCTATTTCTTTTATATTAAATGTGATTATATGATTTTGAATTTAAGTCGTTACTTTTGAGCTGATTACTTCATATATAATATAAGTTACGTCAACCTTTGTATGCTGTGCATTAGTATGTTTAAAAATAGGGCAATTTTGTTGATACTAAAAAACGCGACTGAACGACCGTTTAAGAGATTAAAAACTTATGAACGATAAATCCACCAAAAAGACAAATATTGACCAAAGAAACGGACTGATGTTTCAATACAATGTGAACGGCGTTCCCTATAGTAACTCTCCAATCACGACAAATTTTAAAAGTATGTTTTTTTTCTGCAGGTGCATTCTTTAATATGCAAACTGTCCAATGGATATAATAATTGGAGAACTTTTTTCTTTATCCACTTTGGACATTTGCATTTTTAACTTCAAAAATGGCTTGGCCATTCTCTACACGCAATGCGCAGCTGATGATTTTCTGTTACGACGTTGTTTTTTTACTGAGTGACGTAAAAAGTAAACGTAAACAATAAATAAAAGGTATAAGAAGTGCACCTGCAATTAGAGGTGACCACGTGTATAGTCGCTGTTAATTGAAGAGTGTTAGTGGTCAGGTCATTCGGACAACTCCCTTTGCCTTTATGTCCTAATTTATGTCCTTTTGGAGATTCGAGGTACGCCTTGAAGGAACCGTCGAAGGAACTGGTCAAGTTTTTTTTTTTTTTTATTATCGTCTTTGTTAAAATATTCATCAAAAACCTTATAATGTTTAATAATCACACGATGAGCAACTTTGAATAAGATGGTAGATTTGATATTCTGTAAAATGGTAGCAATGAAATACGATAAGGATGCGCGTACGGTTGTGATAAATAAAATAACAGTTGATATTTTACTGTAGTCTAAGTATTTTACTGCAAGCCGTTTGTTCGATGAAAAATATATTTTTGAATGAAAAAGTGGGACGCAAAAACAAAGTTTTAATTACAGCTCTTTCTTAATATGTTTGAAACCTTACCATAGGGATATTTCGGAATGAGGAGTAAATAAATGAAGCTAAATTATACCTTTTCTTATTAAAATTAACGCGCCTACGTCAAAAACAATTGTAACCCATAAACACTCGACAGATAAGTTTTGCAAACCAAGCACATCCTCAGCACGTGAATACGAGCAGCAGTTGATAGAGTTAATTTCAAAACGAAAACCTTCATTTTGTGAAAAATTTTAAAGTACTAACAGCATACACGAAATATTCGGAAAATAACTGGTGGCAGTTTTCCCATGGAATTTACATTAACCATCTTAACACTATCCCAATCACTCCAAATGCGCACTTCATTTTGCAAAAGTGTCGCAGCGTCCCCGTCATATCTTTCAGTGAGCTACTCATTGACGCTGCCGAGAACGCGAACGACAGCGCACGGTGAGAAAGACACCCTCTGTGGCAGCTCCAAGCCTGGTAGCGTGAGTCTTATTAGGCCACGGAGCGTCAAACGCGCGGTTGACGCCCTATTTCAGTCATTTCTATAATATAATCCCCAAAATACAAGGTAAGAGGTAAGGGTCAATTCAGCAAACCTGATCATTACTTTCGATTTAAATTAATTTTCTCCATGTTGTTATCTTTGTATTCACTTTTCCCTCGTGTGTTTTATAACAGTTTATGAAGCTTTTGATGTTTCGCCTTCGTCCCGCTCTAATTCTGTGATGGTACATGGCGATCATCTTTCTTACTTCATTCTATTTTATTTTATTCTGTTCAATATTATATTGTTACATATTCAATTTTTCAAATTTATTTCTTTTCTTTTAATTTAAATATTTATTTTCATTCGATATTATTTCAACGTATACATTTTATCAATTAAGATCGTGTGTGTGTCTGTGTGTGTGTGTGTGTGTGTGCTTTATATCATTATATCATCGTCTACGAGAGAGAGAGAGAGAGAGAGAGAGAGAGAGAGGAGTGTGGAGACCAAGTTACATGAGAAACCCGCATGAGCAAAAGACACTTGACAAGCCCCGCGTCCTCTGCTGAGTAAACGATCCGACGCTCTCAGTGCAACGCACGACAAGCAAATTGTTTTAAGGCCGGCTAATCTATACTTCAAGTAGCGGACAACTAGACACTTGTTTCCTGTGGCGATACCCTTGTTCAAATACATGTTCCTGGCCACCTTGATTAGGATAAGGGCCCAGAGAACTGGATGGACAATAAAGGGTGTTGTTTAGACTGGTTCCCGGCCGGATCAGGTTTTGTTGATGGGACCGCGGGTGTGTTTTTGGCAACGTCTGTGGCTTCTCTTCCCTGATTTCTGTACAAATATAATCTATTAAAAGACCCGCTCTGTCCCCACTAAATCTGTTGTATTTACACGTATCTAGAATCCGTTTTATTTGTTGAGTTTCGGGATCAGGGCGGTGGCAAAATGAATTAAGGCGTTTGCTTTTCGTGTTGTGGTTTTCTGTGCTTTTCGTCTTTTTGAGAGCAAAGGGAGCGCTAATATTACAAGTTTTTAGTGTCCGTGTGCGAGAGAGAGAGAGAGAGAGAGAGAGAGAGAGAGAGAGCGAAAGTGAGAGAGAGAGAGAGAGAGGAACTAGAATCCTCAAGACTCTTCCAGGCCCTTCGATATTCGCCGCTATTAATAAAATAGTTCTCTGCGTGCGTAAATTCATCGGAAGAAAAGTTCTTCCGGCTTGTCAAACGATCCGGCCAATCAGTCCAAGAAACTGGGAGATGCTTAGTGTCCACTGTCCAGTCATACTGACCCACGCGCTGACCGATCCCTGGGACTGAATTCGGTGGCTGGCACCGCCCAGTGCAAAGCGGTGGTGAAGACGTGATTAGTAAGCGGTACGTTTTTGTACAGTGCCAAGTGCTGGTTTTCACGAGGAATTTCAGACCGAACGTCGGTCGTAAGGCTCAAACTTGATTTTTTCTTACATGAATTAAGGGAAAATACGTAGTCATCCACTATAATAAAGTAACTACTGGTTGTAAGTACTAGCCGTGCTAATCCTGTTTTAAAACAGGCGCAATATTAAAGATCTAGTGGGCTCCTGATTTCTACTAAAATTTTGGTTTGAAAGTGTAGACTCATTTGTTCTTTGAGTTACTACAACCAGATGTAAAAAGTCATGACAAAGACAACTAAGAGAAAATAAAACACGTGAGGAGGGGGGTCTGTAAACTTCTGGATAGCTACATGTACGTCCAAAACACATATAAAAGTCAACTTGATTAGCAGAAGCGACTGTCACTTCAGCCATTAAAGAAAAATCCCAAGAAGTCGCATGGTGACAATACAAAATATACAATACAATACAATACAATACAATACCTTTGGAGGTTAAAAAACAAGTATTGAAACTAGTTCCGTCAAGTCAGCGAACATTCAAATAATTAATCGTATAAACCAATTCATTTATTAATCAACACAAAGGAAGCGTTGTCTTAATTTGATTAGAGTACTTCATCTAGTTATATGTCTTAAGACCATCTGGAAAACTTAAAAACGGTGGTTGGAGATCAGTGAGTTTCGAATCACAGGTATTTAATCGTGTAATGCTATGTTCTGTTTATTTAAATCATCATGCGATTCCATTTCCGCTTCCGTCTCGTTAGCAATGACTTAATACCACCAAAGAGCTTCAATTCTGCGAATACCAATTAGCAATAGTTCCTAATTGTATTCACACGAAGAACAAATTGAAATAAATTCGTAGTAAATTACATAAATTAAACAGATTTCAGATCCAAGTAAATTATGTTGCTAATTAAGTGAGTGGCAAGGGACAAAAAATGTTTAACTTGGGTTCAATCTCAAGACATTCCCCCAGTCTTGCAACACACGAAATCAAAAATCCATGGTGGTCGCTTAAACCGAATAAAGGCGTCTTCCATAGCGCTTAGTCACGCAAAAATTTGTGTGTCAATCCCAAATTACCCTGTACCTTTGTAATACTGTTAATAACACGTCATTTATATACAAGTAGTTAAATTCGGGTAAATCACAAAATAAACGATAGGGATCAGAAGAGAGCGATTTTATGGTTAATTTTCTTTTACGCGTCTCTGTTTATTATAAAACTGATGACAAGTCAATTGTACACGAGTACAATTAATTTTGAGTATATCACGAAATAAACGGCGGCTTTCTGAAGAGAGCGATTTTATGATTAACGCGCCTCAATGAACGCGGAAGAATGTTTCTTAATAAGCCTGTTAGTCACCCTAGTAAATTTATCTTTAATTTATCTCCCTCTAGTTTATACCTCAGTATAATTGGAAGCTTCGGTCAGACTATTAAATAGTATAATAAAACTTCTGCCTATGTCAACTACCTTTAAGGGATATTTTTACGTAATATCTACCTCGCATATTGACTTGAATGGACGACCAGTTCGTAGTTTGATTAAGGTCGACCATTATTTTCTTGTAGAATGTTCCCATTCCATATTTGATATCACACTTCCTAGAGACTAAAATACTTATATCGAAACCAACTAAACGTGAGTTAGATGAAGGGAAAAGTCAAGGAAATTAACCAATTAATTAATTAATTCATACAAGAAAAACAGAATAAAATGATATAATAAAAGACAAGATTTTTTTTAGAATTTAAACAAAAAGAATAAGACAGAAACAGAATTAAATAAAACAAAGAAATGAAATGAAATATCAAAGCAGCCCCAACTTCTCCGGACAGTCCAGATGTGATCTACGTAATGACCGATATTCTTTGTGACGGACGCGGTTAAAGCGTTTACCTGAGCAATAATTTCAAAGTCAGTTAACTCCAGGTGTGGAAAGTCCTCCCGTCACAGTGTGTCACCAAACCTGTCAAAATAGCGCTAAACGGTCGTTCACACCTTGGTATCACAAACTTTTGTGGGATTTGCGGTATACACGTGTAAAAATTACTGATAACGTCGGAGCACAGAAGTTACTGCTTAAAGCGAGAGCCCCCCTTTACTACAGTGTTTACCAATCAGATATAGTTAAAGCAGTTGTAGTCTTTTGTTTTTCTGTCCAGTTTTGCACATATTTTTTTCCTAACACAGTTTGGTTGACCTGACAGGAATGTGATATCGAATTAATAAAATTTATGAAATTAATTGATGAAAGCGCTTGTAAAAAGTGATGATAATAATATCGCTACGGTGTAGTGCCTGTCTGGAACCATTCATACTCAATATGATAGTGCAAAAACGGATTTTTTTTTTCATTTAATTAAAGGCTTATTCTCTGTTTATAAATATTCATCTTTTTATAATGTCAAAACAATGCTATCAATCTACCAGTATTACAGGCCCGTAGCCAGCAATTTCAAAAGGGGGGTTCTTTTTCTGAAAAAGTGGACTATTTCCCATAAAAACTTCATGTATCAGATCAAATTTTACCCAGAGTGGACCTTTTCCCAGCAAAAGGAGCGGTTCTTTCGAACCCCCCCTGGCTACGGGTCTGAGTAAGGTGTGGTGAATACGAAGTGAAGAAGGATAATTAGAAATTAATCAATAAAATGAATAATTAAAAATAAATAAAAAGAACAGCTTTGAACAGTTTTTTATCTGTTCACATAGTTGAAAAAACAGTGGAAATAAATATAGAACGACTTTTACTGGAAAATGTCAAAATAAAATGCTTGGCAACATAACGAAAAAAGAAAATTAATATAATGAAATAAGCAAAAAGTTAATATGAAATATTTTTTATTAAAATATCTACAGGAATATTTTCAGAAAGTACTATCAAATTTTTGTCATACAGCATTCAAAAGGCTTGCAGCGATATTCAATCTTAGCTGCTAACCCCCAAAACAAATGCAAATTCAAAACATCTAAAGATATAACCACGGATTACATTTGATAATTGTAGAATTGTCGTCAATGTCGCGAATACAACTGGGCGTTCCCCAGTTTGACGACTTGGTAATATCATTTGTTGGTAGCAACAAGGTCTTCAGATCCACGCACGAAGCTCTGTAAAAACTGAATACTAATTCTATTAAGATACACGGTCGATGAACAATTAATACTATTTATTTGTTTCACTTATTTCAGTCGCTATGAAAGGGAAATAATTGGCATTCGTTATCGGGAGGGATTTGGCAGACGACATCGCGGCCGGTTGGTTGACCGGGTTCCGAAAGGAGGCGGTATTTACTGTCAAATACGCACTGTTTATTTCACCGGTTTGAGTCCCTTTGTTCCACCTGTAATTGGCATTAAAGAAGAAATGGCATTTTCCAGACACTTATTTGCTCCCCGAGTCATAGAAGTCATAATTAACTGTTTCACAGGTTTATCAAAAGATGCGACATTCTCAGATTTTTCACTGCCGCCATGGTATTATTCTAGTCATCTGATCAACCCAAACGCGCGTCGTAAGCAATTAACAACCGCGCGCTTTGTGACAGGGAAACCGCCCATCTCTGTCTATGTTCGAGCTCTTTGTTTCAAAAAGCTCAAAGGTTGTTAGGTAAACAGCGTAATTAGGTTAGTTGGTTAGCGAATAACTAATTAGTATGCAAAGAATGCGAAGACGGGCAATAAAGCCACGCCGCACACGTAGCGAGGAAGTGACGAGCGGAATTACTGAATAAATGAATAAATTATCACGAACTGTAAGTGAATCTCAGCACGTAGGTTAGGTCGAACACTGACAGAGAGGAGAAATATGCCTGATTGGTAAATTGATCCCGTTACGGGGTGGTGACCATCTTGAATATTTCTCGCCAACAACACGACACGGATGCATGGAATGCCAATATCAAATCGTCAGCTTTTAGAGCAGCTTTTCTCTTCTTCCGGAACAAGTATTTCATCATTGGATTTACATATATCTACGTTCATCTACATTTAAAATTCAAATTATTCTAAAGATGATAAAATTAAGATGTAAAAAAAGCGTCAAAAGGACAATAAAATGAAAAAATCAAAGAAATACTTTAGGGTGAGACGAGTGAAATATTGAACAGGGAATACATTTTCATGCAAGCACGTCCAGTTTCTCCCACTCACTTTTGTGTTCATTAAGAAAACACTCATTTCTCCTGTCAGCCATCGTTTGTCAAGAAAAGCTCACCCCGAAATACTGCTGCCAGTATCATCTCAAAAACAACATCAATTTAAACACCTTTCATAAACAATGTCGTCTTTCTCTCAAATAATAGAATACACGACTGAATTGCTCAATTTAAAAAGAAACAGGAGTATATTAATTTACAAGGTGCTGACACTGCGAAATGATTACATAAAACGGACAAAAAACGATAAAAATATATATTTAGACTATTTTTCTCTTTAGGGAGAGCCTTCCGTAAGTTTGATGACGAGTTTTAAAGATAAAAGTGCAATCGCCTCACCCCTAATTCGATCAATCATATCGACCGCAGACGACCCTCAACATCCTTGATTAAGCGACAGCATAAATAGACTTCCAAACCCTACGGTCCTCAATGATAATGGCACCCCCCCCCCTCCTCCCCAGCCCCTATCTCGCTTTTTTCCATAAGTCATGCCAGCGTCTCGGTGATCTATTACGGGCGCTACTGTCTCTTCCACGAAGACAAAAACTTCACCGAGCTCGTCTTCCACTTAGGAGCAGACGACACCCGACTTTCGGCTTCATTAACGTAGTTAAGTTGACAAATGACGGGAAATGATACAATGTTTTTAACCACCCTCTCTTAACTACTGTGTCTGTGGTAGTGGTATAGTGGGGTTAAGTTAAGAAGTTAAGGATGGCGTTAGCGTTTCAAGTTGAGCTACAGTGCCTTCTCTGAGGCAAAAATACGACTGCTTGGAAGGGCGACTATTTGTCATTGTCAATATTCAAACTAGGTGTTTTTGTTTTTACTTAATTTTTGTTTACCAGTTTGTAGTTGGCTTTGTAATTTTCTGTAAGATCTTTGTTATTTAAGCAAGGAATATGCTTGCTAATTCATTAACTTTGATTCCTTCTGATGTGTAATTATTCACATCGTCATCATTCGTGGATGATAACTATATAACTGTTTCATATGTATTTGGTTGTAATGAAGTATTAATAATTCTGTGATATTTCTTACATAATGGTACTCACTTCAAATTATGTGCTGTTCTTTAATTGTGGTGAGAGAGAGAGAGAGAGAGAGAGAGAGAGAGAGAGAGAGAGACTTAATCAAAGAACAAAGGGAACCAACAGTACCACGGGAAGTGGTCCAAGGGCACCCCTCCTTAATTAATCTCATCAAAACATAACACAAACACATGTTCGCACCTTGCCTGATTAATGACCGTTCAAGTGGCCGTAGTTAATGAGTACTGGTCAGCTACTCGATTGACCCCTGTAAATGGGCGCAGGTGCGTCCACTGGACATCAACGTAATGCATCTGTTTGAGGAAACAACTGGACTCTTTGGTTTGCACCTGGGACCTGCTCCACGATGGTCGAAAAAATGGGAAGGGGGGGGGGGGGGAGGAGGTTAGACTGCTAATCTTAGAAAGCCCATGACAGAAAGTCGACTATGTGATATTAGTCGGAAATACGGAGTTGCAAGAACGATTTGTCCTAAAAAATGTAGTTAACATAATCACAAAAATAAATGTCACTGCCAGGAGAAAAAATATCGCCATTCGCCTAATTTGGCACAGTTAAAAAACGAGAAAATGAGCCACGCGGCCTTTTAAATAAAATTTTTGTAAAACTTTACTTAGTCGGCTAAGGTCAAAAGTTGTCTTTGGTAGCACTGATCCTCGACTTAAGTCGATTTGTGAAACAAGAACAAGATATTTATAATAATAATAATAATAATAATAATAATAATAATAATAATAATATATGATGGACTAGTCTATTTGTTGGCTCCATTAATTATTAATATTAACAAATCTATCAGTTTTTTCCATTCGTCCCAACATTAGCAATAAGAGGTTACTTTTCGCAGTTTTTTAAACATGCATTTGACCTTGTAGAAACAATATTTACACTTCAGAGCGAGCGCGGTCACGTCTTTTCCTTTTTAAGTCAAATGTACATATGTTATCGTACACATCATATCTACAAATAACAAACTTTATTTATCAAAAGTAAATTGAATAGTAATGTAATGCGCCAGCACGCTTTTTCTCACTAAAATAGGATCCGGATTTAAAGTGTCTTGAAATTCTTATCAGAACAGCTTCTATGTAATCTCCTTTTATTTGCTCGCTTTCAAACAGATTTTTTTTAAACCTTGGCGTATTTTTTAAAGGGAATGAACTTATCCTGTTTGTTCTTGGTGACCCTTCTATCATAAAATTAAGCTTTCTATGATGTTGTTATCTACTAATAAAAGTGACTACCGTTTCAAGACCCCACAAATGTTGAACGTTTTTCCCCTCCCAAAAGCGCCATCATCTGTGAAATCACCAAAATCGTGTTCTTAATTACGACATTAGCTGATCAAAGGAGCAGCCCAGGAAGACACAGGTAGGTTAGGTAACTTGTAAACGATATACCCCATCTATCAACATTTGAAACGCCTAATCAGGGCCTTATAACATTACACAAAGCCCTGGATACAACGCGCGCGGCCTGCTGCTAGATATTCATAGCTGTGGCCGTAAAGTTAATCGCGGGGCCCGCGCTATGCCAGTGACGGAATTTGTTGAGAGCGGTTCACGAACTCACGAGGAGGGAGAGAGCGTTTAGGTTGACTTGGTTGTAAATTCTACCGTTGTGCGGCAAATGAAATGCCCAAGAATTTGATTTAGTTAATTGTAATTGGAAACGAATATTCCCCCTACCGGTAAATTAAAAATCCCAACCACCGGCTGCTGGGGGTCAGTAAGTTCGATTTAGTACAGAAATTTGCAGTATTTTTTTTTTTTTTCTTGCGGAGAAGGAAATTTATGTAAGTATAAGAAACCTGCAATCCCAATTTCTAATAACTTCTAAAATTAAGAAATAATGTTTTGTACAAACCGAGTCTTTTCTTCATATTTATTTCTTCTTAAGACCTTCATAAACCTAAACTAACGGAGCTACATGTACAAATGCACACCACACAGCTTATATGCTTATTCCGAAGTTGCTGATAATTTAGTATATCTTTCAGGCCTTCTTGAAAATTCAGATTTCTTCAGTCTTTAACGTTTAAGTTTTTTCAGTCTGTTTTTATGGGTAAATTATAGAATCTCGTACGATGTCTTCAATATCATTAGACTATAGTCCACAAATTCTATCAGTCCACATGAGAACAAGGAAAAAAAGTTTTGCGAGCCGACCTCACGGGGTCACAATTTCCTAGTCATAATAATCCTGATTATTTTGAAAAAAATATGTCAAAATAATAAAATGCCAGTCATGATTTCCACGCCAGCACCTGTGTGTAAGAGAAAAATATTTGCAGAAATTCGAATGACAACAACTTACTGCTATTCCCAAATAAACTAACGCTGACAGAAGAAGTTGAGGTTTTATTGGCCTCCGGTTGGTGTGCCCTCTTAAACAGAGCTTTTTTAATCAAAGTGGAAAATCTTATTTTGTTTTAGTAAAGGTTGTTTCATTAAATGGATTTTTTTCTTGAAACCAGAATCCTGTAGTGATAGAAAAATAGTGAAATAGTATAAGATATCGGTGATGCTTAATACCATCGTTTTGCGCTATACAAAATTTCCTAGCTACTTATTATTTTTACTAAAAAGATCTTGTCGTTAAAAGGCCTGGTTAAAAGCCCCGATCTCCTGCAAATGTTAATGAACCTAATTCATTACAATCATCATCATCATTATCATTATTATTATTATTTGTATATCTATTGTTTTATTTTACAAAAAGAATGCCATGAGCCTTTATAATTCATGGTATTTATTCATAGATCTAAATATCGATTTCAACGAGCAAGCGTCCTATTAAACGTTAACAATAAATTGACAATTGACTTGTTAAAGAGAGCAACCAGGACCCCCCCCCCCCCTCCAACCCCCCGGACAAGTGAAACAATTCAAGTGACTCGTAAGATATTCTGCTACAAAAGATGACTAATATTAGGCAAAGCGTTTTCCAGTAACCCAGAAGAAAAACATTTACTGAACTAGCAACCATGTTTCCATATATATTTTTTACATAAAGGCACGTGAAAATTGCTCGTCCTTGCACTAAACGACACAAAAAAAAAAAAAAAAACGGCAGTCGGATTCCAAATTAACAGACAGGCAAAGTTCGATTGTTTTTGCCAACTGTTCGTCTTTCTGGACTTCTGTGTCTGTAGGAGTAGAAAAAGCCACTGGTGTTTGACTGACATATGACATACGTGATGAGAGAGAGAGAGAGAGAGAGAGAGAGAACTAGGGAGAGAGAAAGGACTTGGTAAGAGAGAGAGTACTCGGTGAGAGAGAGAGAGAGAGAGATGTACCCTGTATCTAATGGACGATATTATCTACTGTATCGCCTTGCACATGAAAACCTTACAGAAAACCTTATAGATATCCCACCTTTAAATTTGCTAATTATCAAGACTCGCCATTGCAAGCAGTTATCGCTATGTCCGCGTGACAGGTTATAATAGTGCAACGTTTGCTTTTCGTGGGAATCAAATACGTGATTATTTCTCATCTATGTTTTCGTTTTTGGCATTTTGTTTAAAATGACAACGACTCCCGTTGTACAGTAGAATGTATGAAACCAAAACATGATCATTTTATTACAAAGGGAGATATTCAAAATCAAAATTAATTTATGACAAATGTCATAATTTGATAAAAACAAACTGAAAATACTTGGAAAAGTGAGACATAATTGCGACTGAGAAAACAATAAAAAAGCGATACAGCGAACACAAAAATTTCGAAATGGTTAACGTTCTTCTCTGTGGGTAGAATTGTCACAGCGGTTTTATGGAAAATGAGAATTGGGATTTTCCAAAATAAAATCATGTACAAATCGTAGCACCAGGCATATAAGTTTCAACTCATAATGGACCAAATTTCTCGTAATAACAGGCGTTCGTTAAAATAAAATAAAAAAAACAGACACATAATATTGATAGACGACAAGATGATTTTAAAGTGAATTTCATATAGAAAGTTAAAACAATTATGTTAAAATATTATGGCATTGAAAATTAAGTTTCTATGCGTGTAATGTAGATGGAATTCGGAATGTTTTGCAATCAGAGTTCAAAAGACGTGACAATCAAATATTCTATAAGGAAAAAAAAAGAACCAGCGAATCTGCGTGCGCAAAATAAACAACGCGTTATCAGTATAACATGCGTGGAAAGGAAAACAATATACGGTAAATATAACATTGAAAATTAATATCCACAAAGCAATAAGTTATTGAAATACTAGAAAAGTGTTCTTTCTACTCCCCTTTAAAATTGTTTGTATCAGAAAATATATTAGAAAATATTGCTATTGTAGATGTATAAACAAACTTGTTGTTGAAACTGAGGCAAAATCATTGTAATTAAAGCAGCCCTAATTTCAAACCTGGTGATAGTTTGAACAAGCGTTTCTCTGCGATGTCTGACATCAATTTAACAGAATACAAAATACGAGTAAAACAAATATTACTTACGCTCAAACGGTAGTATTTCGCTGTGATCACCCTCAACAATAATGTCTTCACTACTACTGACGCTGTTGTTACTGTTACTGCCCGTTGTGTTACTGTTATTGTCACCAATGATGCTGCTATCGTCAGGAGGCGGAAGATGCCAACCCTTCACTAAAAACGACCTTGGCATTTTCAGTGTGAGACTTGTGAGTAAAAATTTGTGCTTGATAATACTTATTGCTGCTCAGTTCCAATTGCAATCAGATTCAAGAGCACAGACGGACTCAAGTAATTAATGCGACACAACGAACGGCGTCACAGAAGCTTGCTGATCGGAGAATAATTCGGAAGTTTGATCGTCACAATTGGATTCACAACGAAAAGTGATTGCAAATAAAAAAGTTTTTCTGTATCCGACAAAATCCCCGGCCAAAGATGGAACTGGGTGATAGTGCACACTTGAAGTCTTCTGTGGCAGCCTGTCGTCGCTTCTTTTCAGATAAGGTTGACACTCTAGCTCTGCCAAAGTGGACTGTCGTGTCGTCGACGGTCACAAGCGTTTATAAATGACTTAACTTTAATTTGATGATCGCTACGACATGACTCACGCTTGCTGTATCAATTCACCCACCCGACAAACGCTGTCACTGTTGCAATACGTCCCTTACAAATCCCTCGAGATTTCTTTGATGAACTGAGGGTGAGATTGTATTGGCGGTGACGTCATAATATTGACATCGCGGATTCCGATGGTCGTCTGCTGTTACTGCGGAGGCTTCGCTCCTCGCATAACTTTGCTCTTTTATGATCTTGCTTTCATCGACCCTCTGAAGTGCGCCGATTAATTGTCTGTCCTTCTCGCCGACCGCGAGTTTATTCGCGGATCAGTCGAGGTTTACGATCAGAAATGTATAGGATGCAGAATTTGATGGAATGAAACGCGACGAGGAAGCACTTTTGGTTAATCGAAAGAGTGGGATTGAAAAATTACCGTTTTGTACCTTTGATCTTCTCCTGATGAGCTCATCGCGATTTCATTTTTATTTCTTATGAAAAACTTTTTACAAAAATCTATAATAAAACTTGATGTCATCAACCGTCCCCCTCACATACACGCTAACTGAGATATTAGGTGGACAAGAGTTTTTTTTTTTTTTTTGTTTTTTGTTTTTTTTTTTCTCCCGACAAAGCAAGAGTCAGTTTTGCATGTTAGAATATATGATCCCCAACAATGAACTTTTTTCTCTTTGAACTCCGCAAAAAAACAGGCCTTGTGGTTTGGTCAACTAGGTGGTAGTATTAATTAATATTTGAATATTTTTTATAGGCCTATATGATGACATGCAGTTTTCGAAAATTTAGCTAAAGATATCTATTGCTTTATAATTTTATTTTACTCCAAAAATTTTGGCCTTAGAATATCTATTACATTATAACTATTATATTATTATAACTATGCTACATTTTTATTAAACTTGTGGGCAGTAAGTTTTAATAAAAATGATTAACCCTCTTCTTCTTCTTCGTCTTATTATTATTATTATCATCCACTGAAAAAAACATCAAGCATTTTAGGCGGGAGAGGGGGCGGGTGAAGTATCTCAATATTTTCTCTTTCACAAAGCGGCGGCTTCATGCCACATAGCTCTGATCCGTTTTTGCGTGGGACGTCAACATAACACGTCACCTCCCAATCTTCAAAGACGTCCTTCCGACAGAGAGGGGCGATTTCGGAGAAGGCACCTCCATTAAACGCGGGTGCCTGCACGACCTCTTATTTCGCTCGCAAGGCGATATCTCTGCCCTGCCTCGAACGCGCGAAGATTTTCCGAGTCATTAGCCGTTATGACTTTTTTTCCTGAGCGAAAGTGAAACTTGTCTTAGATTGCGCAGTCAGAAAATGGGAATTTGCAATTTCATTTTCAAAAATCCCTTTCTATATCGCTCATTCAATTTGCACGGCATTACGTGATGGCTTGCCTTTTATTCAATTATTTACTTTTATTTATTTACTCATTTATTCATTCATTCATCCATTTATACATTTATTAGCTATAAAGCAAACGCAATAAAATTATTCCTATATTTGAGATATCTTTATCCTTAAGTATTAACTTATCAGTTACATTATTTACAGGTACACATGGTGAAAAATAAGGTGCGGGGAGTTTTTATCAATGAGTAGTCAAAACGTGTCGAAGCAGAGATAGAAAGAAAACTTGGATACACGAGTAAATTTTCATGCTCATTATCATTTTTGCCTTTTTACTATATATGTAATTTCAGTAGCTGTGGAATTTGAGGCGATAAATTGATTCTTTATATAATAAAGATAAAGCAAGTCGCCCTCTGAAATATTATACAAAAATGTAGGCCTATTATCAGCTTTTATTACAAAATGTAAGGCAACCTCGACAGGCAATTATCTCTCTCTCTCTCTCTCTCTCTCTCTCTCTCTCTCTCTCACACACACACACACACACACAGACAGACACACACATTCTTCTTTTTATTTCTCCTTTCTATCTTTATATTCTTTATTTTAATAGAGTCGTTTTTTGAATCTATTTATTCCTCTCTTTCTCTCTCTCTCTTTCTCTCTCAACCACACACTCTCGCACATGCTCGCACGCACACATGCACACTGTTTCTCTCTCTCTCTCTCTCACGCACACACACGAACACACACACACGAACACACACAATCGCACGCTCTCTCTCTCAACCACACACTCGCACACGCACGCACGCACACATGCTCTCTCTCTCTCTCTCTCTCTCTCTCTCTCTCTCTCTCTCTCTCTCTCTCAGACCGGGTCTCTCTCTCTCTCTCTCTCTCTCTCTCTCTCTCTCAGACCGGGTCTCCCTCCACCCCACCTCCATCTCCCAACCGCCACAAGTAGCACCTCTCCTGTCATTACTGTCATAATCTCCCTAAGACGACACGGACGCTTCCTTCGTCGTCTTGTTATCTCGATATAGAGACAGCACGTAGTATTTGCACTGGGAGATAGCGGGACTAAGACTATTTAGTTATCCACCACGATTGTGTGTGCATATGTCAAAACGGTTGCTGTTTTGAGAACGTGACAGCTTCTTCCTGTTGGTTTTTAGGGGGCAATGGCTTGAAGGCTGGGGTAAAGATAGGAGCTTTTTAAGTGTTATGGTGGTTACTGTATAAGAGGTACTGATATAGTTTTTCTAGCTGCCCCCCCCCCCCCCCCCCCCACCACTCCGCTCATTGATCTTCTGGATTTTTTATTTACTTCATTAATGATTTATTTTATATATTTACTGAGCTGTACCTTTCAAATTGTTATTCGCTGCAATGTGGGTAATATACATCAACGTATTTTTACAACGTATTATTACGTATATTTTGCTGTGGGTTAGATGGTCTACCGTCGATTGTAATTTTAAGTGATCTGTGAACACATTTCTGTGCAGCGTTTTTGAACGAATGGGCTAGGCCTACTTGATGTCAACGTTGGGGATTTTAAAAGAAAAAATTGTGATAAGCTACCAAAAGTCGTGTCAAGAAGTTTTGATCAAAAAACTAAAAATTATGACGAAAAAAAAAAGGGATGTCTGTAGCCTACCTTGAATAAGAAGAGGTTGTATATGGTAAGATGTTCATTTTCAGATTATTCTAGCCTGAATCAATAAATCCTTAAATGCATTGTAACATATTTTAGAATAAACCGCTTAAAATATCCACATAAAAAATCATATTGATTTAAATTTACAGCATGAAATCATTGGAAATTTTAATCAAGAAGTCGTACACCCATCATCACAAGACCCACTTGAGGCAGCTATCAATGGCGCGCAATCATGTCGTCTGCGCTAATCAGGGACCTCTGCCGAAATCAGACAACAATGAAGAGGCTGATAAAGAAAATGTAGAAGTTGAAGAGGACATCGTGTCCCGACAAACAGATAGAACGAGGAGTTTGTTGATCCATCTATAATCTGCCCGGCGACGTAGAAAAGCCTCTGATATTTTCCTTTCCCTTGGCCCACGAACCGCTCGACATCGATAACCGGCTCTTCTGCAATCTACTATGTAGGAATCACGGTGAAGTGCGAAACGTCTACCATCTCCCCCTTCAATGATACATCAAGCACTTGCACAAGGCGGTTAGGTCTCTTCCTTCATAAATAGATTGGAAACCCACGAGAAAGTTATCAAAATAAGGTCCCCGCTCATTTGTTTTACCGTGAATTATCAATTCCGCTTTCGTAGATCGCAGAATGAATGGAGGAGAGATTTTGTTTTTAATTTTTTAAATAATATTTTTGTCTGATATCTACTGGTAATAACTATATACCCGTTGAAATCAATGGCGTTTTTCTTCTTATCTTAAAATGTAATACTGGGCGCCAATCAGTCTTTAATTTTAACCATCCCGCGCACGAACTCTGTATCATATATATATTTACGCTCTACGTGTGTGGGATTTGAAAGAAAGACGAAACAAACGGTAGCCGGGTGTCGCCTCGACAGTAAACCCGCCACAAAGATTAACATTAGCCCAACACGGCAAAACATAAACAGTTTTAGTGTCACTTAACGTCGACATTGAACAATAACTAGCACCTTTTAACAGCGCGAGGTGACATCACTTATAAAACAATGGCCAACGTCTTGGCTTGGAACATGGTAGTAAAAGAATTTACGAGGATCCCGCACTCCATTGTCGAGATGTCGTAAAGCGGTAAATCGATCACGACATCAAAGGATCCGCCAGCGTTCCGCCTCCCCCGAGCCAGCGTTTATGGTTTTATGCTCCCCCTGTCAATAGGCGACTTAATTAAGATAGTGGTACTACCTGAAGCAGCGGCGTTCATTTCGATTGTGATGTTGTTTTCATATCTTTTACCCGTAATAGGTACTCGTTACAAAGAGGGGTTAGAGGGTCTGTAAATAAAGACCCGCCCCGCGTCTCTCTGCAGCTTAGTTAACTAGTCTGAGGAAATGGGAGACAAAATGTGTCATTTTCCAAACAGGTTACTCATTTTCCCCTTAATTTTTTCACAAAGGCGCGCGCGCGCGCGTGTATGTGTGTATTTGTGTGCGTGCGTATGCCCATTTCACGTGTTATCAAAAGCCATTTTATAGATCAAGTAAAATAATAAATATACACCAGGTCCTCTGGTTATAAGTTTAACAGCAGAGAAAACGGTGTAACTTGAAAAGCTTTTCGCGGTTGGCTATAAACGCCATGGGCAAAATATGGAATGCAGTATTAACGCTTATTAGTCACAAATTAATTAATATTACCGTTAATCGGTCCAATTATCATTGTTGTAGATTCGAGAGATCGCCGACCTTACCGCTGTAGTGCCGGTCTCTTTGTAGTAGTATAGTGGCTCTAAAGTGAAAAATAAACAAAACATTTGGACAGACTGCCAAAATCTGTTCAATGCAGATCTATCAATAAAAGTAGCGCCTTGTAAAATTAGTTACCAATTTGTTGAAGACAGGACAAATAGTGACGGAATTTTGGAATTTTGACACAAAACACATATCATTCACATTTTGTCTGCGGTTCTTAATATGAACCATCACTTACTAATTGTACTTTGTTATTTAGGTTCCGAACAAAAAAGAATCAAAACACGTACGCTTTACAAATAAATTTCTATCCTTGTTTTAAGCACAATGAACAGATCCATGTACATATTTATAGCAAATAACCCACATTTTATATTGACAATTACTACATGAACACATGAAATCGTTCGTCGGGGTCATAAATACCCACAGTTCTAGGGACTGCAAAAAGGTATTTTGTATCATCAACATTTTGTATAAAAATGTTCAGACACACCCTGTACCTCTGGTGCTGATTATTGGCGTCTTTCGTGAAGTTGTCTTTTCTCATAATATACAATTTATATTCTACAGCTATTTACACTTAAACAAATGGACCTTTTTTTTCCATTTCTATGAAACTTGTAATGCAGAATCATTGCCATCCTCATGTGTAAGTTGAAGTATTGAATTATCTTATTCACTGTCACTTTTCCCTATAGCTTGTCCTTGATACAGCTTGTCTTTATCTCACTATTAAATTGTTCCTATAGCTGATCCAGCTGAAAATAAGATAAAATAAAATAAAATAAATGAGAACAAATTTTAATGATAAAAGAATGATGAGATTGAATAGCATAATCCTTAACAGGGGGATAGATTATGTTTGAGCAAAACATCATTTTCAATCAGGTTATTTTTAAATTTATCCATTATGAAGGGGATTTGAAGATTAAATTATCAAAAAACAAAAAAGGAACATTTACCTGAAATCTAATGTGAGTAAATCACTTAAAATTAGAACCAACTTTATTAAAATCATTGATAAACGTTTGTCACTCCTTTCAAAAACTAGCTACAAAAGGAACCATACAACCAAGTAATGAATTAAAAATGTGTTTTACCAAGTCGTCTGCATCTTCTTCCTGCATCTCCTCTTCTTCCTTTTTCTCTTTCTTCACATCGTCTGCCATGAACTCGGCCACAGCGTCCTTGGAGTAAGTGCTCTCCTCACACTCTTCATTGTCTATCAGCCTGAGACCAGCTGGAACATGTGGAGTTCTTTTATCAATTTGTGATTCCAAATATATATTTTCATTAAAGAACACAGGACTATGCATTTAGAACAGCAGACTTACAGATCCGCAAATCAAATATGGCGACCACTAAAAAGCTTGTCGCTTAGACCCCATTCCCATAGATATTGAGATCGATCTATCCCCCTGTGGAGTCTCACTAGATTGGTGTCAGCTTAACAGGCTTAAATGTCTGTCCCGCCTACTAAAAGCTGTAAGGGGGCAATTAACTATGGTGTGTGCTCGACTGACAGCAATTTAGCGTGAACCCCCAGGGAGTTAGGTCAATCCAGATGGATCGATCTAAATTTCTGGGAATGCAGTCTTAGACACTGAATAGATTCCCCGCTGGGATAACACCACACACATTCAAGTAGGTCGGCCATATTTGATCTGCAGATCCGTTAGTCCACTGCTCTGAATGTGCCCTATGCTAAAAGACTGTGTGTGTGTGTGTGGGGGGGAGGGGGCACGCTTTTCTTGAAAACCTTACAACAGTAGATGAGAACATTTTTATGATGAAATGCAGGGGATAAGGATATAAAAAAAAGTTATAAACATACTGTTTTGGGAGAGTGGAAGAAGCAGTCACTTATTTCTTTTAAGTAAAAAAAAAATTATTTTTTTTTACTGATTTTATCATCAAATTATGTTTTAATTATTATTGTTCTACATTAATATTACATATTAATTTATTCATTAATATATCATTTTTTTTCTTTTTTTTTTTTTTGTATTGCTGCATTCATTCATTTGGGTACTCATTCATTTTCTTATTCAAGCAATTATTCTTTCTGTAAGTAGGTCACTGAACATATTTCAAGTACAGATGAGTGCTTATTTATATTATTATTTTAAACTTACAGTTCTTTGCCATCTCGAAGAGAACCATTTTATTGTAGTGCTCCATCTCCTTCTTAAACTGGGTGAAAAATTTGTTAAATACCCCAGGCTCCAGGTGCTAAAAAGTAAATAATAATAATAATAATAATAATAATAATAATAATAATAATAATAATAATGTGACAGATTTAATTTGATCTATATTACGTTTGATTTGTCCTCTTTATGACAAACTAAAATTTTTGCTTTATAAAGACTTACATATATATTTGTGATTCTGTTAAAGGCAGATGTCTACATTGTATGAATCGTTTAATCTTATTTTGTTTCATTGTTGTAAATAAAATCTGTTGCTGATTTATATACATTGTTTGGTCTTCTGTGAGTTTGGAATTTAATTGTGCGGACCTACGGCACGTTAATATATATTAATAATCATAATAATCAGCCACTTGCAGTTGTTGAGAATGGAGACGTTTGAATTACCTGGGACATGACTGTTTACATAGATAAGAAACTAAGTCACAATCAACTGGACATGACCCTAGTGCAGAAAGATACACAGAAACGGACATAAATTGATGTAGCAGCACCAGCAGACCAAAAAATCATCAAGACTGAGGAAGAGAAAGTGGACAGATTTCAGGACCTTGCTTTTAAAATTAAGAGAATTCACAGAGCATCAAAAGTGTCAGTGATACTGATTGTGACTGGGGAACTTGGAACAATCCCAGTCACTTGGAACAATCCTGAAGATTGCAAAGACCTGATAGAGAAGTTAGACATACCCGACATCGTGCACAATCATTGGTCATACTTGGAACAGCTTACATACTGTGTAAAGTGGTATGTGTCTAAGGGTGTATTCCCATAGATTTTAGATCGATCTATCTCCGTGGGGAGTCTCACTAGATAGCTGTCAGATAATCCGGCTTAAATGTCTGTCCTGCCTACTACAAGCTGTAAGGGGGTAATGAACTTCTGTGCCCGTTCGGCTGACAGCTATTTAGTGTGAACCCCCAGGGAGTTAGGTTGATCTAGTTTGGATCGATCTAATCTCTGGGAATGGGGTCTAATCTGCAGGAAGCTGCTGCTGCACCTAAAAAATAGACCCATAAGAACAATAGGATCAAAAATTACCCACTAAGGCAAATTGTTAAATGCCCAACAAGAGGCAAATGGATTTTAGACAAAAAGTTTTATAAATATGCAAGAACTGTACAAAGAACCCCACTGTCTTGGGTCAATTGGCAGGTCAGATCACAACACAGTCATATGCTCTCCTAGGCCATATAGCTCCTTCTCCACAGGGCACAAAGTTACAACCTTCATTCTGTAAAAGAGCCAAAATGCATTGGCCTTCTTGACGCATGACATCGAGAATATATCATAGAGAGAACTCTATCAAAGGAAGACATGTCAGGAACAGTTTGAGTTTTTCACCAGACAGGCCACAACACTCACTGACACTCATCTAACTCTCTGCAAAGTCACTAGACACTCCAATGATAAACCATGGGTTAATGATGACTTCCGAAATACCATCAGAATGAAGTCCAAAGCTTTGCCATCTAGTGACCATGAGCAATACAAAATGTACCGAAACAAAGAAAACAGAATGTCAAGAAACCTAAAAAGAAAGCACTACAAAAGCAAAGTGAAAGAGGTTAGAATCTGGTGATTCAAGAAAATGGTGGGATTAGCCAATGACAAATTAAATGTCAGTCTTCACGCTTTATCTGACCATATGGTTTATTTGAATCTGTTTAACATCTAAGAGCTGGACAGATTCACAATATAATAATAATGCTAGCAGGTGAGCATTCTCAGAGTGATAATCAGATGAAAATAACAAAATTTTGCCTCTTTTTTTCCTTGTATCATAATATATATATTTTTTTCAATTTTTAAACTCTTAGTGTTTTTACTGGTAGAGGGCAGAGGTAGGCAGACATTATATATTTTGATATCTCCATCTGCCAAGAACACTGGTAAGTGCTGGTATTAAAGAAAAGGAAATCATCAGAAAATTCTCAGAAATTGAAAGTTTGCAACTACATGTTACTTTGGTATTTTCTGTAGCTTCTAATACTGGAATGCACTTCAATATTCTCCTATTTTTTTCAATCAGATTATTACTTACCTTTAAGGCAGCTTCTCTTAGTGCCTTCATACACTCCATTGCCTTGGGGTAGGACTGGGCACCAAATGACCCCATAATGATGTCTATTATTACACTCTCTAGCTGTTTACAGGCTGAAAATATAGTATAATATAAAAATGAAGTCTTATACAAACTCTTTTGAAGAATTTGCATCTCTCATTTAAAAAAAAAACAAAACTTATTGATGTAATGGATCATAGATGATATGAATATGATATTATTAATTAATTTATTTTCTATTGTTACAAAAATTCTCCAAAGTACAATCAGTATAAGGCACAAAATGTCATAGAATTTCTTTTACTGAACATCCATAATTCATTAACTTTTTGTCAATCAAAAAGAAAGTCATTCAGATGTGCAGTTGAAATATAAGAGTGAGTAAATATCAGATCATTTACCATTATATTATATTATAGTATATATACACAGAAAAAAGAACTGATAAAAATACTGATAAAAAGAACCTGCATAAAAGAAGACACACACCCTCTTCAAACATGTCCTCATCTTTCCGACTCAGCATGGCCCAATAATCCTCCACTGGTGTTACCGTGCCAACCTTTGTGACCTTGACCTTGTCCAGTTGTTTCATATCGCCCAATGCACCATCGTCAAGTTTTGGTTTCTTGGAAGCTGGCACATCACCTATGGGTCTAGACAAAGAAAGTGGAAGAAAGAATTTTGAATTTATGTCTGAGCTGTTTTTTTTTGCAAAATTCTTAAGCAAAAAAGAATGCATTACTAAACCTTCAAGCTTGTCACCACATCATGGAAGATGTAGAAAAAGACAGGAAAAATTCCTGTTCTCCTTGATTTAGTTTTGATATATAGTCATCATTAAATATCACTTGAAGCCTGAAAGCCAGAAAACAGCAGGTAAAAACTACAGTTTTTTATGAGGTATTCAAACTTAACATACAATCAAACATTGCGACAATTACTTTAGTAATAATTTTACAATGAAATATAGGAATTTGCTAAGTTTTGCTAAATGATATTTTTATGTTGTATTCTTTTTACTGTTAGTGTCATTTAATATTCAAATGTCAGCATTTAAATAATTTTAATCATTTTATGAAGAAAATTAAGATTTTACCATTACTATAATTATCATCATCAAAAGTAAAAACTATATTCAATAAGTAAAAGAAAACACAACTTACTTGTCCTGGAACATGGACTTTGCAGACACTTCTTCCTTCTTTTTTACAACAACTTTGAGAGGAAAGACCTCCTTTAATTTCTCCACATGTGTTTGGCAGTTGGTCAGCACTTCTTGAGGGGGTTTCAGGTAATCTGCAATGATGGGGGACAACTCAGGCAGTGGGTCATCTGGGTTTAGAGCTTTGTGCTGTAGACACTGGAGAAGAAAAGAAAAAGAAAGAAGTTTTAAACCCCATTTCCATAGATTTTTAGATCGATCTTTCCCTGTGGGGAGTCTCACTAGATTATTGTCAGCTTGGCCGGCTTAAGCGTCTGTCATGTCTACTAAAAGCTGTAAGGGGGTAATTAACTATGGTGCCTGCTCGGCTGACTGCAATTTAGCGTGAAATCCCAGGGAGTTAGGTCGATCTAAAACTTAATCTTTAGATCGATCTAAATCTCTGGGAAAGCACCCTTATACTTTTGAGACTGAAATCAGACTTTTCTAAACTGTGCCATCTTATTTATAATAATAACAAAACAATAAAAATAAATAGTTTGCATGCTACATATCAGATCTTTGTACTTTGGTATCTTGAATATTTCAAAATGCCTTTGAAAACCAATAGATATCATTACATAAAATTTAATCTATATTACACTAATCTGATATATACAGCCCCTGTAAGATAGGTGTATACTAACCTGATATAACCTCTGTAAGTGTGGATTGAAAGTAAGTTTAGGTTTAAGAGCTTCTTCCTCCTCCTCATCTCCCCTGTGAAGTAAGACATGGGATATAAAAAGGTCCAAATATAAAGATATGTGGTACGTGTAAGATGCTATTGACCTTAGGCTTAATTACAATATCAAGATACATTGCAAAGGTAAACTTCATTTATTGTTGACCATCTGATGCATTGCAAAGGTAAACTTCATTTATTGTTGACCATCTGATGCATTGCAGGTGTATTTTGGAGGATAACAATCAGGACAAGATAGGTAACTGAACAGTTTGCTTACTAGGTATTTAATTGGTCAGGTTATTCATAGACACAAAAAGAACTGTGTCTACACCATTTGCATCAATGTGTATGTGTACATGTATAAAGACCAAAATCCGGTAAATTATGTGAATATTATGAAGTGCTACAGAGTACTAAAATAAACAGTTTTAAATCAGATCCTATTTTTGAAAAGAATAAATAAAAGCTCACCAACAGACCAGAAACAAAACCAAAATTTAATGCCTGGCAAATTTGAAAATCATCATTCAGCTAAGACTGGGTTCCCATACCTAGATCGATCTAACAGGATCGCTCCATCTCCAAAGGGTTATTCACTAAATTGGTTTCAGTTTAAGCAGCTTAGATGTCTGGCATGCTTACTGAAGCTGCTAAACGATAATTAATTCCCCCTAGCAGCTTCAGTGGGCGCGACAGACATCTAAGCCACTTAAGTTGATAGCAATTTAGCAAAAATCCCCATGGAGACAGATCGATCCACAGTTAGTATGACAGGGTCTGGGAATGGTCCTTAAGCTGTTAGTTGTTGTTCAATTTTTGTAAACTATGTCATTTCATATAACAATATCTCCCACTTACTGTGATGTTTTAGACAGATCCATGGAATCAATCAGGTTGTCCATTGCCCTTAGTTGGTCATCTGGAGACCAAAATAAAACAAATAATTCATTCATAATTATCATTATAATAATAATACATACATACATAGATACATACATTGTACTGATGTTGTACAACTGCATTCATCAACTAATATTTTCTTTTTTTATTCCATTTCTGCACAAAAAGGAGTTCTTTGGACAAGCTGATTTATTTACTTCAAGTATAATGTTATATGAAATTATATTGCTAAGAGAAATATACAATTTTTTTTAAAATAATTACCATGCCAGTGAGAACTGAACATTGTTACCTGAGGGAGAAAATTTTTTGTTTAGTTCGCTATCTGGTTCTAAGGGTAAGGACCCAAAGGTAAACTGTCGCACATCCTCCATGAAGGGAATCTCATTGTAGAATAGGCACTAAAATGAATATTTTAAAAAACAAAATTTTATTATTGCATGTTCAATTAATATGTGATGCTATTGTAGTTTAAAATGGAACTATTGTCTGTATTAACAGTGCGATACATTATTACATGAAATATAAAAGATGAAATATTAAATGTTCTAGAAAAACTTCACACATCCCTCTTACACCCCTACCTCGCCCACACTATTGGCCCTGAACTCCTCTCTCTCTCTGTCTCACACACACACCTCTCTCTCTCTCACACACATATCTCTCTATCATTCTCTCTCTCTCTCTCTCTCTCTCTCTCTCTCTCACACACACATATCTCTCTATCATTCTCTCTCTCTCTCTCTCTCTCTCTCTCTCTCTCTCACACACATATCTCTCTATCATTCTCTCTCTCTCTCTCTCTCTCTCTCTCTCTCACACACATATCTCTCTATCATTCTCTCTCTCTCTCTCTCTCACACACATATCTCTCTATCATTCTCTCTCTCTCTCTCTCTCTCTCTCACACACATGTCTCTCTATCATTCTCTCTCTCTCTCTCTCTCTCTCTCTCTCTCTCTCTCTCACACACATATCTCTCTATCATTCTCTCTCTCTCTCATACATATCTCTCTATCATTCTCTCTCTCTCTCTCTCTCTCTCTCTCTCTCACACACATCTCTCTATCATTCTCTCTCTCTCTCTCTCTCTCTCACACACACACACACACACACACACACACACACACACACACACACACCTCATATCCAGCCTTGATGTGTGGTGACAGCACCCCTAGCTTGGCGTCACTATTGGCCCTGTACACCTTCCTCACTATGGCGACACAGTTGGTCTCGTGGAGGGCGCGGATGAAGGCAGAGAGAGCCACGCCTGCTGCCTGAAGAGATATGTACTCAGTTACTTCATTGAATTTGAACCTTTCTTAATAATAATAATAATAATAATAATAATAATAATAATTATAATAATAATAATGGAAATGATGTTAGGAATTTCACAACTTACAACTGTTAATCATAGCTTGGAAATAATGCACAGATTTTCTTGTATTTGTAGAACTTGCACTTGTTTTTAACAAAAGGACAAATAAATAAATAAAATCTTTCAGTGTTAACTAGACCTCTCATAAATTGGACACATGCCTATAAAATACTAAATGTAAATGCTACAGTTTTGTCTAGCAACAAAAAATGGTATATACAAATAACAGAGTTCATACTTAATAGACAAATATCACCAGTCTCAATTAGTGTATTATATGGGATGTCTTCTATAAAACATAACCCAAGTCTATATGTATGTTAATTAATAATGAAAGCACATTACCCCACTTTACCTCATCATCTTTTTCAGCAACAAAGGACTGGACATTGTTCCCTAAGAAGTGATGCCTCTTCACCTAAATAATAATAATAATAATAATAATAATAATAATAATAATAATAATAATAAAATAATGCTGTTGTATCTTGCTAGTTTTTTTTTCATAGTAAATGGTTTTTGAAATGTCTGCTAAAAATCTTTTTTGTGTCGTTATCACAGACTTGTTTGAATTTTCATTAATTCTACATTCAAAAATGAAATAAATTAATACTCTATAGTTTACCTTATAATAGTGAAAGCAATCTGATTTCTATATTTCATATTACCACAACCATTCCACTCACTTACATTTTTAGTTTCAGTAAATCCTAAAAGCTTAAAACACTTCACAGTTTTCAGTTTCATGTTTGCTATGTCATCTTCACTGAAAGGCACTAATGTGTTACCGTATCTGTGACCTGAAATATGATAAAATAAAATCAAATGTTGAAATCACATCATGAACCATCACCATCATAATGATTACTGTTAACATAATTGTTACAGAGGGTAATAGTTGATAGTTGTGAAAAATACATAGTACTTGTAATGGAAATTAAATTGTGTCAATGCATGTTTTATATTTCATAGTTTACAATATAAATTTTAAGTGGACATTCCTAATTTAATGCCTTAACCATTTCCCTTTTTAACTGGAAACAGCACTGAAATGCATGATAAGTGCTGTTTTAAAGAATTCAAGTGCTGTTTTAAAGAATTCAAATGAATTTTATTAGTAGTATCTTTATTCTTTCTCTTTGAAAAATAAAATAGCTGACTTCATTACCCCTTACCTTGTGCAGTTTCCTCTTTCTCGACCTCCGTGCTGGCCTCGTCATCAAGGTGATACGACCTACTGGTGGTGACCTCTGCATCGATATCTTTGGCGTAACAATTCTTGAAGCTGGGAGCTTTCTGTTCAACTACCTGAAATAATTCAACCATTGAGCTGAATATCTACACAGAGGTGATGCTAAACCCTTCAGAGTCAAGGGAGCAGACTTAATTCTTGATCTAGACTGTCTTTAATGTCTGTAAAACGTTTACTCATGTACAAATTAGATATATTTCAGTCATCTTTTACATCTTTAGATTCATGTACATCTTTTATTCATTTACACTGTCAGGTTTTATTTACTCAGTTAAACTGAGAAAATAACTTGTCACACCTAACAAAATGTGCCATCCACTGAGTATATAGTTTTGTTGAAAACGATCTGTGTTATCACACTAAAACAATGTCACATCTTACACAATGTTGTCACATCTAGCACAATGTGTTGTCACATCTAGCACAATCACCTTCACTCACCCTGACATAACCAGCTAAAGCTATTTGCAGGTTATTCCCAATCTCTAAATTACACTTCCACGGCGTGGGCTTAACCTTTCTGTTTTGGAAATAGCTGAGGGCTGGCAGTGCTTCACTGAAATATAAGATGTTATAATTACCATCAGGTCAGCTTTTATCATGTAATTATGATACACTGGTTTTTATCCCTTTCACACAAGTTCTCTTCCTGCTTCTTAAGTTAAATAATATGTCATGCACAAAAGCTCCCTAAGGTGACTTTTACTTAATGGCAGGAAATCAAGTTGTTGATCTTTTAGGGACCGTTCTCATTACCCTATTGAACTAGCTAGATCAATCTAACTCCTAAGGGATTCTCTCTACATTGCATTCAGTTGAAGCGGCTTAAATGTCTGGTAAGCCCCCCTTGTAACTTTAAGTCAGGACAACTTCAAGGTCCATAATGTTGTTCATGTTGCTTTCCAAGGGGGCGTGCTAGACAATTAAGCACCTTAGAGAGAATCCCCGCTGAGATAGATTGATCCTGCTAGTATGTTAAGGTTATGGGAATGTAGTCTAAGATGTGGATCTCTTTAACCGGTCCAGTTCAATGTACTGCATTACTGTGGCTGACAAGATTTGCTTGTAAACAAAGTGTTAAATAAACATGTTCACTCAATGTCAAAAGGGGATAACATTCCTGACAATTTACCTGAAAGAAAAAATTCCTTCTACCTGTGACAGCAAGTGTTTTACCATGGCCTCCCCAATTACCATGTTTTCACCATTTAATAAAGTTGATCAAAACTAATTTAATGTGGTACACGAAAAAGTTTGCTCTAATTAATGAAAGATAAAACTTAATTGTACCACTCGGTGTCAAAAGGGCTATAAATCCCTGGCAGTTTACCTGAAGGAATAACTCTCTCCTTCTACCTGTGACAGCAGGTGTCTTGCCATGGCCTCTCCAGCTCTCTGCTGTGCTGACTTTGGCTTAGAGTGTCCATTAGCTGCGGGTCTGGCTCCACTGTCATCTTCATCTTCATCATCATCATCATCAAGATCTGGACCACTGATAACACAAAGAGAGACGTGTCATATCTTTTTTTTTTTATGGTGTTTAATAAAGTTTATCAAAACTGATAAATTGAAAAAGTGTACGAGTCCTAAAGTTCTGAAAAATGCTGGGTAAGTTACAACAAGGCAGCAAAGCTGTCAAATGTACAGACAAAAACCAGAAAATAAAAACGCAGGAAATAGGATACTGTCAATTCTGATGAACTAATGTATTATGCTTACTGTAACTGCATAGCCAACATCAAATTCTAATTCTGCATAACATTGGATTAGGATGAAAGTTAAATGTGTATCAAGCATTAGACTGAGTTCCCATACCTAGATCAATCTAACAGGATCAATCCAACTCCAAGGGGTTTCTCACTAAATTGCTTTCAGCTTGAGAGTCTTAGGATTCTGGCATGCCAGTTTCAGTAGACGTGACAGACAGCTAAGCCACTTACATTGATTGCAATTTAGCGAGAATTCCCATGGAGATAGATCGATCCACAGTTAGCGTGATAGGGTCTGGAAATAGTCCCTAAGGTGTCAGGCTGATAAGAGTTAAACTTTGGAAATGCCAGAATGAGGTACAGTGAAAATTACACAAAAAATTGCTTAAACTCATTAAAAAAAATATATATATACATATATATATATAATTTATTATTTTTTGGGGGGGGCTGTATGTCAATCCTAAGAATCATTCTTGACTCCTAAGAATCATTAACTTAACAAAATACAGAAAATGTTACAAAGTAAGAGTACAGGGCTCCTGGCAGATGGGAGTGATAAGTCACAACTTGAAAATGCCAGTATAGCACTCTATAAACCTGCATTGCTTTCAAAACAGAAAACAATCACACTGGTTTTCAAACACAAGCTGCACTTCTGTCTTATGAAACTTTTCATTAAGTTTCAGTATCGTAGGTAACATGGTTTTGCCTTAATCGCTATCCTGGCAGCAGTGTCCAAAATAGGGTTTTCTTCAACTTTCATGCAATATAACATAATACTTAACAGCATAATGACCATTAAATTTTTTATAAAAAAAAAAATAAATAAAAGTATCATGAATATTCAGAAAATGTGATTTGGGAAGGTCTTCAAGGCCATGGAAGTTCAGAGTCACACTTTCAAAATGCCAAAACGTAAACAAGAGATAACTGTACTGAAATGATTTTCTTTCCATTTTCAACACCTTCTTTAAAACAAAATAATCAATAAACTGTCATTTTTAAATGTTCAACTAGGAAAATTGTTGACATAGGAAAAATATCAATAGAACAATTTTCAATGTCCAATTTGCTCCATTTGCAGATGCTGAACATAGTGAACGATTAAATCTGACAAACTGCAATGATGAGTTCCTTTCCATTCATGATACTTTATTACACAATGCACAATAACAGGTTTACCGTCATTTTTATATAATCAACTAACAATATTGTTAAGAAGCAGAAAATGTCAAAACAACACTTTTACATATCTTATTAGTTCCATAATGAGACTGTTAACATGCCTAAGAATTAAATCTGAAGAAATAACAATTATATACAAAAATACAGAAAACGCACAGCACTTCTGGTGGATGGGAGTTAAAAATCACATCTTGAAGATGCTAGTGTTTGAAAAATAATTTAAAAAAAAAATTTAATAAAACGTAAAAAATTCCAATAAAGCTGCTATTCAAACTTTTAATCTAGCTGTATTAACTTGATATTAATAACCCCACCAAGTTTGAGAAAAATAAAGCACTGTTATTCATCTATAGCATGTTGGCATAACACATTTTTTGTTGTAAATTTATTTGCAATGTTAAACACCATTTATCTGCATAATTATCACCAAATCCTAATTTTGTGACACAGTTAACAGAGCTAAACCTATGGGACTTTACAGGGAAATCTCAACGAGTGTTTTATGTAATCTCATTTAATGGCCAATTGAAAATTAATTACTAGGCAAGACTTTATAGACCTTAATTTAATTAGGGATCACCCAAGGGACAATTTCATACAGTACCATCATATAGCACAAAGGAGTTATAGGTGTTGCATACATGCTGAAAAAAGTGAAAAAAACAGCTTAACTACCCTAAAAATGACCCGATCATGCTGATTTTCAAACTTGACCTGCGCATTATAAATATTCATTAGTTCTGCAAGTTTCAAGCCAAAAGGTAAAATGGTTTTCCACTTATCATGTTATCAGTGTTGCATATATGCTGAAAAAAGTGAAAAACAGCATAACTTCCTTAAAAATGACCCGATCATGCTGATTTTCAAACTTGACCTGCGTATTATGAATATTCATCAGTTCTGTAAGTTTGAAACCAAAAGGTAAAATGGTTTTCCACTTATCGTGTTATCGGTGCTGCATATATGCTAAAAAAAGTGAAAAAAAAAACAGCATAACTACCCTAAAATGACCCAATCATGCTGATTTTCAAACTTGACCTGCGTATTATGAATATTCATTAGTTCTGCAAGTTTCAAGCCAAAAGGTAAAATGATTTTTCACTTATCATGTTATCAGTGTTGTATATATGCTGAAAAAAAGTGAAAAACGGCATAACTTCCATAAAAATGACCCGATCATGCTGATTTTCGAACTTGACCTGCGTATTATGATTATTCAGCAGTTCTGTAAGTTTCAAGGCAAAATGTAAAATGGTTTTCCACTTATCGTGTTATCGGTGCTGCATACATGCTGAAACAAGACAGCACTGTTCTGCAATGGGTTTACTTCTATTTTTAAAACCCTTTTTTAACATAAAACAAAATAAACAGTTTACTACCATTTGTATATGATCAACTAAGAAAATTGATGAGATGGGAAAAATATCAATAGAACAGTGTTAAATGTCCAATTTCCTCCATTCTGAGATTCTGAAGATAGTAGATGATTGAATCTGACAAACTGCAATGATATGAGTTTATTTCCATTTTTGACACTTTATAACATAATACACAATAACAAGTTTACCATCATTTTTACATAATCAACTAACAATGTTATAAAGATGCAGGAAATGTCAAACAAACACTTTTACATATCTTATTAGTTCAATAATGAGACTGTTAACATGCCTAACAATTGAATCTGAGGAAATGTGAAAAAACAGCATAACTTCTAAAATAATGGCCCGATTATGCTGATTTTCGCACTCATCCTATGTTTTAGTAAGATTGACCAGTCCTGTTAGTATAATGACAATTTCCCCATCTGTTTTTCTTATATTGTGTTATCAGTGCTGCATATATGCTGAAAAAAGTGAAAAAACAGCATAACTTCCCTTAAAATGGCCCGATCATGCTGATTTTCGAACTTGACCTGCGTATTATAAATATTCATCAATTCTGTAAGTTTCAAGCCAAAAGGTAAAACGGTTTTTCACTTATTGTGTTATCGGTGTTGCAAATATGCTGAAAAAAGTGAAAAAACAGCATAACTTCCATAAAATTGACCCGATAGCTCTGATTTTCGAACTTGACCTGCGTATTATGAATATTCATCAGTTCTGTAAGTTTCAAGCCAAAAGGTAAAACGGTATTTCACTTATCGTGTTATCGGCGTTGCATATATGCTGAAAAAAGTGAAAAAACAGCGTAACTACCCTAAAAATGAACCGATCATGCTGATTTTCGAACTTGACCTGCGGATTATGAATATTCATCAGTTTTGTAAGTTTCAAGCCCAAAAGTAAAATGGTTTTCCACTTATCGTGTTATCAGTGCTGCATATATGCTGAAAAAAGTAAAAAAACAGCATAACTTCCCTAAAAATGAACCGATAATGCTGATTTTTGAACTTGACCTGCGTATTATGAATATTCATCAGTTCTGTAAGTTTCAAGCCAAAAGCAAAAACGGTTTTCCACTTATCGTGTTATCGGTAAAAGTGCACGACGGCGACGACGGCGACGACGACAGACGCAGATGATGGCTATATGTACAGACACATCTGTGTCTGTACATAAAAATTATATATCTGAAACAGATAATTGGAATGAGGAAAGTGATGAAACTTTATAAGAAATATTTTTACATGGATTCCTCTGATTACTGAAAGGGAAAAATATTAAGTCTGAGAAAGCAAAATAAGCAGTCAAAAAACTTGTTTAAAAAAAACATATTTAAATTTCAAATTAGTTAGGAATGACTTTTTGTTATACCTTCATTTTTTTAAGGCAAATAAAATAAGAAGCAATTAAGAATAAAAATTATATAGTGAAAATAATAATCAAATTTATATATACGACTTGCATTATTCGTCTCGTTTTCGATATTGAGCGCAATGCATTGTGGGTAAAGTGGGACCTATCTTGCGTTGCCGCCATTTCTGTACACAGAAATAAAATGCCTCTCGGCGGTTCTGTGTGTTTTGTGCCTGTTTGTTTCAACAATACAAAGCGAGATCGAAATTTGTCATTTTATGCTTTCCCCAAGGACCCAAAAAAGAGAGGTATATGGATTGACAATATTGGACGAGCGGGAAATGAAGGCAAATTTAGTAAGTTCGAGCCCGCCAAGCAGCACCGTGTGTGTAGTGCTCATTTTGAAGGAGGGAATAAATCGTATTTGGGTGGTAGACCAACTATATTTCCACTCAAGGAATCGAAGATTTGTAAGCCCCGAAGAAAATTTATTAGACATTTAACTGTTGATAACTCTGAGACAAATTTTAGTGAACCTGGCGGCAAGTGGGAAGTTGAACAGCGAGGACGAAAATGGCTTCTCAAATACAGACCACAATGCCTACTGCATTGTATCAGATGCAGGTTCAGATGCTCTTTTAACGACAGTTAAGGAAAAACAACATATTTTCAGTATGGAACAGAAAATCCGATCTTTAGAAATTGAACTTTTGGAAACAAGAGTGGAATTACAACGAGCAAAAAAAAAAAAAAAAAAAAAATGCATGAAGAAATAGTGTGACAGAGAAAAAATTCTGGAACAACTGTCCGAAGCACATGAGGAAGTTGACAAACACACTTTCAGCATAAAGTCTATGCACAACAAACCTGAAATGGTTAAATTTTACATCAGTCTTGAAACCTACGAGGAATTAAAATTTTTCATGACTTTTTTATACCCTGACATTACCTCAGTATAAAAAAATGGCATGAAAACTGTCATGTGAAACTTTGGTTTGATTTCACAGCAAGGTTAAAGCTGGTTTTAGTTTTACTTTGGTTTTAGAGTATTGTTATCGCCATTGCTTAGACCCGAGTAAAACTAAAACCAGGTTTAAACCTGACTGTGAAGGAGTATTGAATTGTATATTACTTATGCAAATAACAAAAAAGAGAACAATTTTACCAAATATCTCATTTTTATTATCACAATGCACTTGAACATATCTAGAAAATGTTTAAAACATTGCATTTTAAAACATGGATCAGTGAAATATCGTAAGGTACCTTGGAAAGATATTTCCAAGGCAACATCATTGATTTTATTATGCAAAATAAAATTGTGAGACGAAATATTGAATTGTATTTATTAATAGGCAAATATTAAAAAAAAAACGGTTTGGGCATTCCCTTCAAGGACTTGGTCCATTCTCCACTGTCTTGATTCAAACTTCAATTTGGTAGGCCTTCTTCTAATTTTCTCTGCCGTCTGGATCCAATATTTTGTTTCTCTCTCTATCCTCACTGTACAGTTTACACCTATAAAACAAGTAAAAAATAGTCATGAAAATAATTATTAAAGTCATCATCAACACATCTATAACAGTGATTAATTTACATAAATACATATTAGACTGATGACAAAACAGAAAACTGACATGCCTAGTCATATTTTTTTAACTGAAATCTACCTGGATACACAACAGAAATATAATGAAGAAGAAACAAATGATAGATGCACTGATATTGACAGTGAGCTTGTACTAATTACCTGTACAGTGCACTAGCCCACCTCAGAGATTGTATCAGATAATTGCCTGAACCAGGTGACAAATTTATCTCCCATATAAATGACTCAGGTGAACATAATTACATAATGACCACATTAGGGTTTTGTATTTGGTCTTGTATTTAAGAAAATATCGTGTAACATACCTTTTTATCAGCTCTTCTTTTTTGCCTGATGTGTGGGCATCATTCATTTTACCAACTTTTCACCTCTGGCACCTCTGTCGCCTCAAATGGCTTGTTTAATATCGCCCCCGGCATGTCTCATGCTTCCATCATGTGTTCCTATCGCAGTGAACAACGCTTCCGGTACTATTTTGACCCCTGCAGTGCACAATTCCGGTCATGCGCACATCGCACCTTTCAAATAATGCAAGTCGTATATATAATAGTTTCTTGATACTCACATTACATTTAATTGCACTTCTGCCTGCTTCATGCCATTAACAATGTCATCAAGTTGGTCATCAGCAAATTCTCCACCAAGATCAGAGAACAAGATCAAACGTTTTCCACCTCCAAACTTCTTTCCTCTGAAATTGAAAGAGCATGATCTCAAATAACGACATAAAAATATTTCTCTCCATGTGCGTGTCTATGTGTGTAAACAGTACTGGAAAGCTTCAGTTACAATCTACATAAACATGATCATACTAAATTGAATATGATATTTATTTGATACAATTAAAAAAAAACAATGAATGCTCACAGTTAAAACAGATACGAGTCCCGTTTTAAATTAACACCTAATTGCAGTGACCACATATTTATTCAGACATGCATTTTCTTAAGCTTGTAAGTCCAAAGTCCCTGTGTTAAAAGTTTAAGGCATGGACTGGCCCATGTTCTACTTACTCTGTATGTTTGACTAAGTGATCTAGTGCAACCACCATTGCATCAATAACTGGCGCAATATTAAGGACAATATCAATAATTGATAATGATGTTTTTCTGCTGAACAGTTGATAAATTTTATTTCTAAAAGATAAAATTATTCTTTATCTGTGCTGTACATAATCTCTAAATTCTACACTGTCTGTAAACTATAATAAATTTTAAAGTTACAACTCTAGTTCTCTTCGAACCCATAAAGACAAGAGGAATGGTATACAAACTCACAAAGAGTTGATATGTAACTTTTTTCATTTGTTTAACCAAGACTTCACTTTAAGCCTGAATTGAAACCAAATTAGTCACCTACAGAATTAAATTAATTAATTACCCCACCCCCAAACCATTAATGATATGCTCCATGTATAAAGGATACAGTCAGCAGATATGTTGCTAGGCTGTATTTCATTCTGTACGTATTTGAGCAGGTCAAAGTCGGGAAGTCCTAGTGGCCGCGCCAGGGTGATGTTTTGGTACTCCTCGCCATCCGCGAGTTCATTGGCTGTGTTAGGTGTGCCGAACAATATGAGAGCAATCTCGTCTTTAGAGTTGGCAAAAATCTGGAAAAAGAAACTTTCAGTGGTTAGTCGCATAGTAAAATATCATTGACAAAAGACATAATATCTATATCATAAAGCATGCAAAAGTGATTCCATTTTCTTACAACAAAAAAATCATTATTCATGTAGCTGTGTTGTTTCTTCTACTTAGACTAGAAACTAAAATTGCTTAGCAATTAAATAAAGCACTGTGTTTGCCTCTTATACCCGCTGAAAAGTATTTCTTCTCAATAAACACACACACACTTACATCGCACCCACACACACACACACACAAACAAAAAAGTAATACCGTACATTGTCCAAACCTTTCTCTTTCGCATCATAGTGATCACTGTCCCTGTTGTAGGGGTGACTCACATGCCCTCCCCCCCCCCCCCCCTCACAAATGAAATACTTTGTCCAAACCTTTCTCTGCAGTATCATAGTGATCACTGCCCCTGCCTATCCTTGTTGTTGGGGCGTAGAAGACACACATAATCACACATGCACATGCACACACACACACACACACACACACACACACACACAGTGTCACAAACACACTAGCTAACAATACACTGTAGTCCAAACCTTCCTCTGCATTATCATAGTGATAGCTGTCCCTTCATGTTGTAGTGATGACCCCCTCCTCCCCCCCTCCCAACACACACACACACACACACACATACACACACACACACACACACACACACACACACACACACACACACACACACACACACACACACTCTAGCTAGTAATACACTGTAGTCCCAACCTTTCTCTGCAGTATCATAGTGATAGCTGTCCCTGCCTGCTGCAGGGGTGTAGACGTCCCTGGCGGAGACTCACTCATGGACGGTCCTACATCCAGCACAATGGCTATGGCTTCCTGGGATATAAAAATTGCAAGGTTCTTAAATAAGAACTGAATGAATATTCTGTTTTTTTTTTTTTTTTTTTTTTTTTTTTCTGGAAACTATGGGTACTACCCTAGTATGTACCTGTGCTTGTTTACCTAAGACTACAGACCAAAATATTCAATTCTGTAGCACTTGGTATAATATAACACCCCATTTCCATAGATTAGATCGACCTACTTTAGATCGACCTAACTCCCTGGGGGTTCACGCTAAATAGCTGTCAGCCGGGTGGACACGAAAGTAAATTACCCTCTTACAGCTTGTAGTAGGCGGGACGGACATTTAAGTCGGATTATCTGAAAGTAATCTAGTGAGACTCCCCGCGGGGATAGATCGATCTAAAATCTATGGGAATAGGGCCTAAGGCTGCCATATTTAATACTGTACTAGTACACATAACCACGTATCAGAATTTTACTTAATATTAATAGGGAATAAAAAAAGAGGTAGTATATAAAGATGGTTAGACATTACTTTCACCAAATACGTTGTTGTACAAATGCCAATAATGTTATAAATTATAGATTTCCTAAGTCATTATACATGTACTTCTCAAATATGTTTTAAAAGTTCTGAAAAGAATTGTTTTGCCATCATTTTTAAAT
Source organism: Lingula anatina (assembly GCF_051362555.1). Lineage (NCBI taxonomy): Eukaryota > Metazoa > Brachiopoda > Lingulata > Lingulida > Lingulidae > Lingula > Lingula anatina. The sequence continues at coordinate 4,244,014 of NC_141774.1, read as the reverse complement.
ACTCTAATTTTGCACAGAAGCTCTTTCTATGACAAAACATCAGTTTATGCACTGGTGTATAATTAAGGGTGATCGTTTTTTTTTTTTTTTTTTTTTTTTTTTGGGGGGGGGGGGGGGGGCTAAATTTATAGCCTGCTAGTGATTGCTGGATAAGAATGCACATTCTTTGGTCATATGGTATGCACTCATGTGTTGTGTTTACTCTATAAAACATGCAAAAAGTTTCGCATCTAACCTATCATAGGCTTTCAGATATTTCATACTGAATCGGGGACAATGAGAGGTGAATTGGTGGGGTCCTGGGTCCGGGATTTCCACCGGCGAAATCCAAAATTAATGCAAGACCACAAAGGTCGGATTTTTCTCTCTGACAAAGTATGCCATGTACACCATTTAGCAATTCTTAAAATACTCCTCGTGATCGTTGCTATACATATTGGTAGGTTCGTGGGAAAACTTAGATTATCTACCAAACACTTGCTCGAAGTCCACTTACCTTGTCCGCTGCCATCTTGAAATAAACAAGCTTTGGCACGTGCAGCTCATGCTGCCATCTGCCGGCAGTTTCGTTTTGTCAAACTTGTAATTTGTTGCCGATAAACACGCATTTATTTAAAGATAAATAAACAAATTTATATAATCATTTGTACCATTATTTCCGATGTCTCAATGTCCAATATTGTTGATAAGCACAACCAAAGATGTTTGTCAAATTAATTTTAATTTCAATAAATTAAAATTTATCTTCACACTGTGCTCTATATATACAGCACTCTAATCAGTGATGCTGGATTTTTTTCTTCTAAAAACAAATCTAATATCTTTGGTCCTATCATTACTTATTATAAATGCCATCAATCGCTTTCTCGTTCCAGCTTTTAGCAACTTTTCAATTCATAGACAACCAAGAAGCGACCCAACCGCTGCTTCCGGTTGTCGCTGTTGTTGTGCAATCTGGTAGAAAAGCGCGTAGTTTTTGTGCAATTTCACTTGGTTGGGAAACCAAGTGACGTATTCATCTAGTTAGTGATATTTATAGAGTTGTAACCTATCCAGAAGGACTTATTTTTAAAAAGAGAGAGTGCGCACAGTGTCGTAGACAGAAGGAAAACTTTGCACTACTGACGTCTAAGGAGAGAAACGAGGACTCGCAACAAGTTTAAGCACGAGTTTACAACTCCAAATTCTGATTTATAACCCTAAGAGGACTCGGGGGTATATATCAGGTTTATCACTAAAAGTGCCAAATACCAAAGACATTGTAAATATTGTACAGAAATTATATAAGACATTGTAAACATGGACGCTACTGTGATGGAAAGTTCTCAGGGACCAATAAACACACCAAGTGTTTGGGGTAAGACCACAAGTACCCCCTCCTCCCCGTGGGGAACAGCAACCACACCTACTATCTGCTCACTTGAAGAAGTCATGAGTGAGGAGCTGGCTCACGAGTTACAGGAAAGGGACGAAGAGGACGTTATTAAGAGGGTCGTCAATGTTCAGTCTGAGACGGCCAGGTGAGTGAAAATACTCATTAGAGGCTTGCTCACTTGTCACATTAATCAATAAATATATCTTTAAAAGAACATATTAAAGAATATTGTAAAAACTGACAAAAGACAAAACTGCTGAAATATCTTAAAAGAAATTTGATTAATTGCACAAATGAACCATTTTTGTACACACTGACAAGTTGTGATATTGTTACCCCCCCCCCCCCCCACACACACACACACACTCACACAGACTGTGTGTTAAGGATACAACATTTGATATGGCTGATGCTAGTATACACCATAATCCACTTCAATTAACTTATACTGATAACTGTGAGCTTTTGTTAAACTGAAGGAGATCAATTTTTTTGGACCATAAGTTTATCAGACCAGTCTTCAGGCTAAAGTGCTTTGTTGACTGTCTACAGTCGAAATCTCCTTTCTACCTTTATTATCCCAACATTTCAGTGAGCCAGTCCCAGACCTGTCGGCACTGTTACCAGATGCCGGATCTGAGACAAACGAAGACAGTGACTTTTTACTAGCACAGTTGCTCCAGTTGGAATACGACAAGGAACACGATTTAATGCTGTCGAAGGAAGAAGCCAAGTTGAATGGTCAGAGTAAAGGTGTGTTTTATCATACAAGCATTGTTTTTAACATTGTTTATGAATATTCATCAGTTCTGTAAGTTTGAAGACAAAAGGTGAAACAGTAATCTACTTATCATGTTATCAATGACCCCATTCCCATAGATTTTAGATCGATGTATCCCTGTGGGGAGTCTCACTAGATTACTGTCAGCTTAGCCGGCTTAAGCGTCTGTCCCGCCTACTAAAAGCTATAAGGGGGTAATTAACTATGGTGTGCACTCAGCTGACTGCAATTTAGAAAGAATTTAAAAAGATTAATTTCTTCAGCATATAAAAAAAAGAAATATTTGTTGACAGATTCATTAATTGCTCAAGTAGATTTTTCATCATCTCTTCTGTAAAGATTGCAAAAAGTAAAGAGACATGATTTTGCCAATAAATGCTTCATCAAACAACCTCAAGTCACTTCAAAAGAGCTCACATCAGTGATGTGATTTGAAGTATCTTATAATGTATTTTATAATAAGCAAGAGAACAGAAAATATTTTTGAATTTATCTTTCCAGTGTCTTTGTCTTTCTCTAACTACCGCACAGTTCACCCTTATGTTGAGGAGGACAGTGACAGCGAGGATGACGACCTAACCTGGGTGACCAATGTCTACAAAGGTTGGTATATAAATTACCCCCCCCCCCCCCATCCCCAATCCCCTCTTTTCACATAGGTATCGTTTGTACATAAATATATCCCCCCTCCCTTCCTCTGTAGGTTTGTATGTCAAAAAATACCCCCTTTCCTCTCCTGTAAGTAAGCTGACCTCTGCCAGGATAAAACCTTTATTTTCCACAAATGGCTTCACAACTTTTTACCAGATTAATCATTTGAACTAAATTTGTGAAATATTGGCAAGATTATTTTTCAAATTTTCCCAGCCATATGTTAGAAAAATAATGCTATCAATAGCCTAAATGACACTGCCAGAAAATCTTGGAGGAATCTATGTGATTGACATTAGAAATTTCTGAAAAATATATTAATATCAGCTAATATCAGAGTATGTTTTTGCAAGTAACTAAGTATAAATCTTGAAAAAATACTGCAGTAAGACTTAGGTTTAAAATGGGTAAAAATTACACTAATGCTTCATATATGTAGTTATTGGTATTTTGGGTGCAGTGTGCACAACTCTCATTTCTCATTTTCAGATGAGCCAGTTCCTAATTTCAACAAGGCTGGTTACTCTGGCAAAGGGAAGAACATTACAACCAAACATGACCCAGTGATTTGTGGAAAGAGAAATGTGTCCAAGATGGAGAAGGTACATTTTGAAAGTTATTTGTTACTGACAACTGAAGTTGACCTAATTTTTTTGCTAGAAACAACATATTTTGATCCATTAATTTGTCTTAGCCATGACACTTGACCAAGCTTTTTGTCAGTAACAGTAGAACTTGACTCGCTGATTTGGAAAACTAGAAATATCTCTAAAACTGGGACAACAGAAAGAAGATTTCCCACTGAAACGAAAATCAAATTGAAATTCTTCAAATTGTTACTTAGGACAATACCTGTTCATATAAGTTACATTGCAGATATCGTTACTAGTAAAGTAAATAGGCTCACAGGTATTTATTATTGTGATCTCTTTCTTGTCTCTTAATAGTTTCCCCCAGAATTTGAGACTGGTGATGGCAAGGGAATGGACCTTAAGCTTCCAAATCATGTCTTTAACAAACTGAAGCAGCACTCTGTGTCAGAAAACAAGAAAAGTCAGCGTCTTCACGAGAAGAAAGAACACTCTACGGCAGTAAGTATGCAGAGATACTTGAGATGTGTGAAAAAAGTTAAGAATTTTTGTAAGTTCAATAAAAGAAATCAAGACATTATTTATGTGTGATAGTTGATTATCTTAATGAAATTCCCTAGTTTCTGTCTCCAGAATTAGAGCCTGTCAAAAATCTAGAAATTAAAACCTCAAAAACAAGTTGTAATTTTTATTCTGTTAATGAATATGGGTACTGTATAAAGCAAATTTTGTAAAAATTTCAAAAAAAAATGTTGTTTTCTGAACATAAGAATTTCGCCTTTAAGAACTAAATGGGCACTTCGATAGTAGGTTACGAACTATTTCTGGAGTAATTAAAACCTATGGCACCTACAGAAAAAGTAATAATATTCCAGTTGTTGATTTAGATAGATAACAGTATTAATTTTGAAATTTTCAGCAACAAGCTGTTGATCCGAAGACCCGCCTGATCCTGTACAAACTGGTGAATGCTGGGATACTGGATAACGTCACGGGGGTGGTCAGTACAGGCAAGGAGTCCGTCGTCTTCCATGCTGATGGTGGCAGGTTTGTCTCTATCTCTCTCTCTCTCCCATTCTCTCTCCTTCTCTCTCTCCCCCTCTCTCTCTCTCTCTCTGTTTCTCATTCCCTCTCTCTCCTTCTTCCTTTCATTCTTCCTTTCACTCTCTCTCATCATTGGTTTTTGGCATGCTTGATTTCTCAGTACTGTGATCATTATACAATCTTACAATTAGATTACAGATTTATAAAAATTATTGGATTATAAAAATGATGACCAATATGATATTTCATTGAGTCCTAAGTGGCACAGTGTTATGTTCATCACTTTTCTTCTAAAATTTTAATGTTTAAGCAAATGTTTACACAATACAAGATTAGCAATGTAATTTATAAGCACATATTAATGTGTATACATTTATATTATCACTGGGTATACTCTATGTCTGTTGAATTATTTCTTTTCAGCCTTCCAGATAGAACAATGCCCACAGAGTGTGCCATTAAAGTGTTTAAGACCACTCTCAATGAGTTTAAAACAAGGGAAAAATATATCAGGGGGGATTTCAGGTATGCCATAACATTATATGATATCATAATAATATAATATGACATGATAATAATTATAATAATATAATATTATGCTATGCTATGCTATGCTATGCTATGCTATATACAATACTAAGCTACTCAGTGCAATACAGTACAATTACAATACAGTGAAATACACTGCAATACTATAATTATAGTAATAATGATAATGATTCTAACAGATTGTACTATGTCAGAGGGCCAGTTCACATAAGGTTTAAGTTAAGACTGTTACCATACATTCAGATTGTGTGCAGTATGTGTCACATTCCATACAGCTCTTCAATCCAGTCCTTATTTGAGTTATTTTATTTGAAAGCTGAGATTTAGTTTTAGTGTTTTCTTTGTTGTGTTTAGGTTCGCAAAGGATGAGTTCAAGAAGCAGAATCCTCGGAAAATCATCAAAATGTGGACAGAAAAGGAGTTAGTCAACCTCTCAAGGTAATAGTTACTTTTGCTATTTTTTTTTCTTATAGAATGTATTAAAATATATGCATTTCAGTGAAATTTTACAGCTATGTGCACAATACAATTTGAAACTTAAAAAAAGTCAACAATACATAGTACTATTGATAAATTAAATATAATCTTACTTAAAAATGAACTTAAAGTATCTTTAAAAACTTCTTTTCAGAATGCGAAAGTTTGGTCTGCATTGCCCTGAGCCAATTTTGATGCGAAAGCACGTATTGGTGATGTCGTTTGTTGGGCACAATCGAGTGCCAGCACCCAAGTTAAAGGAGGCTCATCTGTCTGCAGAGCAGCTGCAAAATGCATATGCACAGTGTGTAGAGGTGAGTGCATAGTGCAAAGTGCACTAGTGTAAAGTACAGATGTTTTTGCATTGGAAAATGCATATGTTACATGTTTATGTTTTGGGAAATACATATATGCACAATATGTAATATTTTATATGATGCATACCTAATGGACAAAATACAAGGGGGGTAGATGTGTTAGATGCAACAAGGAATTTCCTCCAATACTCACCCTCAAAGCAATCTGTAATTTCATTACTATCGTGCTACTTTGAACTTTTTACTTCACTCATAACTGTATTACTATTATTACAGCTGAGATGAATTCTGTATATTCTAAACAGTGCTGACTGATTTCTTTGCTATTTTTCTGATTCTCTACATCAATATGTGCATAGTCCTATTAACTGACGACTTAATTGTTGGAACACATCACAGAGGGGAGTCCACTCCTCTCAGTAGATTTTGTTTCAATACAATATCTTATTTCAGGCTATGAAGACTATGTTCAGAGACTGTGGTTTGATCTCAGTGAATACAATATCTTATTTCAGGCTATGAAGACTATGTTCAAGGACTGTGGTTTGATTTCAGTGAATACAATATCTTATTTCAGGCTATGAAGACTATGTTCAAGGACTGTGGTTTGGTCCATGCTGATCTCAGTGAATACAATATCTTGTGGCATAATGGCAGCATTTGGTTCATCGATGTCAGCCAGTCCGTAGATGTGCAACATCCACATGCACATGAGTTCCTGCTTAGAGAC